>NC_056526.1:114281992-114415993 GCF_019175285.1 Sceloporus undulatus
AGCATTTTGCAGCAAAATAGATGAAGCCAAGAATTGGTGTTTAAATGGTTCTGCATTGATTTTTAAAGTATTGGCTCAAGGGCTTGGGATGTATTTAGGTTTAACTCAACATCCATTTTAAGTCTGTCCAGGAGCCTCCAAGAAAATAGCATTATGAGTTTCAACATCAATTGTCTTTGCCATAGCTTACATGGCCTGAAACAGTCCATTGCCAATTCCTAGCTTCTCAAAAATACTGCAGAACCATCTAGTTTTCATGTATTTAGATGCTTCTAGGAATCACTTTCCATGATGCCACATAAAATTAGGTGTGCCATATATATATCAAATATATCATAAAAATACAACTGTTACCTCCTGTTGACTTGTGGAAATAGCTAAGGAATGGGAGATAGCTCCAAGTTTAATGTTCTGTCTCAGACTGATGTTGGCTCTTATGTAAAAGTCCTCTGGTCAAGATTTTTCTGGGATGACAGGCATGATCTATACTCAAATCAAACAAAAGTGCAGACAGAAGTCCATACAAAATTTATCAAGTCACCCCTGCATTCCATAGCTGACTTGGCCAGTAGGATAACTGTGTCTCCTACTTTGTAGAGGATATTTCTATGTTTGAAGAGAACAGTTCTCCTATGGACAGTTCTCTATCTGAAGGGTAGTGCAACTCAAATATGCTTTAAAGAGAAAGAAATGTAAGAAGAAAACACAGGGGAAATGAATGTACCTGCTTAGTACCTGGACAGCACATTCAAACTACTGTACTACACCACATTGACTCTGTCTATATTCCTATCTCTGTGTGCAAACAAATCTGAGTGAAGCATTGGTTGCATTCTGCTGTCGTAGGGCATGATGAACTTGTAGTCCTAGATGGGACAGGGGAGGAGGAACGTGGCTGTGGCAGGGTGACCAGTGCCAAGTGTCACCTTAGGGGTAGAAGGGGAAGCAGTGTTATTTATGCATGTATGATTCGCTAAACTTTTTTTTAAGTTTCTTTTACATTTTAAATTTTCAACAGTAGTCCACAAAATTTAGTCTTTCAAGACTAAAAGAAAATATATTGTCCTTTTGCAGGAAAGGAGGAAACATTGGGGTTTCTCATTCTCACGCTTGAGAATAGGACAAGCAAATATTCACATCTCTTGGCCCCAATGTCACTCAGGGGTGAAAGAGACCGCCCCTTGGCACCACCATCCGGGTGGCTTCAGAGCATAGTGTTTTGATGCAGCACACTCTGAAGCCACCAAGAAGCCAGTTTCCAGCTGCCCAGCTGCCCACATGTGGGCTGGCTTCCAGGTGTCTTGGGAGCATGGTGATTACATGCCACAAGCCCCCAACATGCTGGGAAGCCATCGTGGAGCCATGAAGAGCTGCTAAAGGGGGCTTTTCCGTGGCCAAAAAAAGAGCAGTTGAAAACCGCTCCTTTTTTTGGCTGCCGCCACAGTGGATTGGTACCATGGCATGCAGCTGTCATGACCCAGACCTGGGTTTTTCAGGGCTGGCTTGAAGCCATCTCTTTGGGGTGGTCTTTTCCATCCCTCAGTGAGTTTCATGGCTCAGTGAGGACTAAAACCTCACTTCCAATGTTCAAGTCCACCATTTCAGCCATTATGTGCACTTTTCTTCATGACTAGAATAAATTAAACCCACAAGAGTGACTCGGAGAGTAATATAGTATGCTTTCTTCTGAAAATATACACTTTCCTTTTGTTATTTCTTTGGGACATTACTACCATAAAAGGTTTTTAAAGTATACATATTTCCCCCTTAATTTATGCCACTGTCCATCCTGTTATGTTTCAGGTCTTGTACCCCACAGTGTGGAGGGAGGGAGGTCTTTTCCAGTCCCTTATGATCCAATTAAAGTTAATGTGGGAAGAAAGAAGAAACACTATGCATCCAAGTTATTGAGAGCTGCCTAAATGACTCCTAACACTGTGAACATTTTATATATAAGAAGGAAATATCTACTTTTTTGGTGGAAGCAGCAGTTCAGATAAAATTGTAAGCCTGTAGGTACAGATTGCCTCATCATTTAATATCTGAACTGTGCCTGGGAAATTTTAGGTGCTTTAAGTGCTTACTGCTGGTGCTGCTGCTGATATGAACAACAACAACCTCCAGGAGTTGTTGAGCTCAGTGGGAAAAGTGCCTTATAGCAAAACCCAGATTTTTACCTCTCTTCCTTCCCTTGAAAATCCCTTGTCTGACATGATTTCTTTCGTCCATCCAGGAAGGGGAGGAACACTCACCCCATCCATAATCCTCAAGCAAGCAATTACATAGACTGCATGCCATCTGAATCTGTACAGATTGTTGAAGTGGAAAGGAAAAAAATCATTCTGTGAAGTTTGTACCTCTTCAACTCATTGGTATAGCTTAGCAGGAGTGCAAAGTTTTGAATAAGCCTTTGTCTCCATTTATTTTTCTGTGCAAACTACTTGTTCTCAGTGGGCAGAAGTAATGTTAAGGGCACAAAGAAACAGAATTTTATGTGCTGAGTACTATCTGTATTTAAGATCTCGCCCAAGATTGCCTTAAACCTCTATCCAAGTTGCAAGCTGACAGTTAAAGAAAATTTGTTAACAAGTTATCTTCTTCTGCATTAGTAAAACTCCACAGATTTCAGTTCCATGTGTCCAGGTTTAGGACTGTTAACATTTTGCGGGGGGAAATAAAATCAGGGGGGGGGGGGGGGAAACAAGTCCTTTCTCACCAGTAAAATGCAAGGTGAACATTCTCTTAATCTCCACCATGAATGGGCAATTCCTTCAAATCTGGAGGAAAAATCCGCACCAGAGAATGTAAGGAAGGTAATGTCCATTTTTCTTCAGCAAAATCACAGTTTTCCTGTAGAAAACATATATAAATGTATATCTTAAAAAACTTAGAGAGAAAAAAATATTTTTGTAATTATTTAAAAATATTACTTCCCCATAATGACAATATCCTGGCTGCTCATTTACAAATATTTACGTTTTTTAAGATGTACATTTATATATGTTTTCTATAGGAAAATCCTGATATATATTTTCTCTTTTCCATGCACAATGTATTGCATTATTTATACACTGTATATTTTGATATAAGGGAATACTTTGTCTTTTCCACCTATTGAATGTATTTTAGACATTAACATTATTTTTATGTTTTATTCTGTTAAAATTTTTTCTTTGATTTTTCTGTTTCTTCAGATGTGGATGCAGCACCAGAGGAGCACTGTGATGCTGCATGTCCCCAGACCAGCTTTAATGGCCGGTCTATACAGCCCCTAAAAGTTGGAGTGATCTCACTACCTCACTGATAGCATCATCCTCCATTGATTCTTTGAGAGTTATTTGACTTTGTTTTCAGATTAGTCACATGATCTTTACACATACAGAAAAGCTACCTCCTTTACTCCACATAGTAACAATGGCTGCAATCCTATATGGGAGATGTGTATCCATAAGGACCAAAGTTACAGTGATACAGAGATAATCCTGGCTTCAAATCTTCTCATTCCCACTTACTGGGCAACAATCACTGCAATTGATAAGGGCTTATAATATCAATTATTTTTATGTACACATATACATACACTCAGTATTTGAACTTATAATTAATAATACTATTATTAATGAAAAATAAAAAATAAAAATATATAAGTTCAATTCTTGAATTAGCATGATACTTCCTTGACTTCCCCTCTTCTTCTTTATCAAGCTTACTTTCACATTGACCATATTGTCTTTTTAAATATCAATCCATCTCCTTACATTTATTCTTATCATTTTTCATCTCCTTTTTTTATTTCTCTCTTTTCTTTTTCTTGTTGTTAATTTGTTTAATAATTTATTAATTTAAATTTATTGCATCAAACTTCTGTCAACTCCCCATATTTTTCCCCAATATGTAACTATTGGAAGCCATTCTTCACTTTATTTAATGATTTCATATTGTTATTTATCCATTTCCTTTGTCTCATTAAGTTTTATTAGTCATTCATCTATGCTTAAAATTTCATCTGACTTCCGATTTGTCTTCTTTCCAAAGGCTCCCTTCTCCCCATGTGGATGGGGCTGTGGCTGTTCCAGAAGAGGTACCTGGTGGTGGCCCTGGGGCTGCTTCACTTCTGAGGAACAGGCACAGTGGGGAGAAGTGCCTGGATCCTGCAGGAGCTGCCCACCTTCCTGGTCCTTGTGCTTCTGCTGGACTCACGAAGCCCCCCGTGCATGCTGCCCCTTGACTGCAGATGCAGAGGAAGTGAGGAGAGGAGAAAGAAAAAGGAGGAGGAGGAGGAGGAGGAAGAAGAAGAAATGGAGGGCAAGCAGCAACAGGGTGATGGAGGGGTAAAGAGGAGGAGGAGGAAGAGCTGTGGCAGTGGCAGGGGAAGATTAGGAGGACAGGAGGAGGAGGAGGAGGAAGGAAAGAGCTGCTGCAGCAGTGATGGGGGAAGGAGTGGAGGAGGAAAAGAGGGGGAGGAAGAGTTAAGAAGAGGAAGAGGAGGAAGCGGGAAAGGGGAGGAGGAGGAGGAGGAGGAGAAAAAGCCACGTCAGCAGAGATGGGGGGAAAAGAGGAAGAGGAGGAGGATGTGGGGAAAAGGAGGAGAAAATGAAAACAGCAAGGCTGGCATTGGAGAAGGTCGAGGGCAAAGTGTCATTGTCCTCAATCGTGGCGCGGCCATGTGGCCATGCCACCATTGAGTTCTATAGGACATGAGCATACGTGGATTTTGGTATCCACTAGGGCGTCTGGAACAGATCCGCCACAGATTCCGAGGGCCCACTGTATAGAATTTTGGCTTGCATTCCACCAAGCAGGCACTTGAGCTATCCAGAATGTCTAACAACAATCTAGAACTCAAACAAATGTAGCATATACTTTTTAGAAGCCACTAGGGAGATTAAATTTTCAATATCTTTCTTTATACTGTCTTCTTTACACACACACACACACACACACTTGAATCATTAATAGGTTTGGGGAAGTTCCTTCACACAAATTAAGGATTGCTTTGTCCCCCCCCCCCTTTTTAGTTGTTTTCTTACTTCAGTGCTACCGTCTCGTCCCTTAATTGACCAAGGAGTGTTTCAAGACTAGAAACAAAAATCTCAGCATATATACATGGCCTTCACTCCGTAATCTTCTTTAAATGAAATATAAAAAGTTTGCCGAGGAGGCAAATATCATCTGGCAACAACTCACTGCAATGGCTGCTCTACAGCTCTCTCATAGCCCCTCTTCCACTTCTCCCTTTGGGTTTTGAGGGGTTTTGAGGGGGGTGCAAAGAGCCCTTGACAAGCCCATATATTCTTGTCTTCCCCAATGAGAATTATCCACGCCCCAAGTTTATATTTCAGTATATTTGGACAATGGCTTTCCGTAGTTGAAAAAGGAGGAGCTATCTTCTCACACCACCAAAAGCCTCCATGGACAAAACAGAAGTTCTTTTGACCTCCCTTTAACTGCCATTGTCAGATTCAGCATTGTATAACTGGCTTAGGCGCATTACACACTGCCATAAGGGACGTCCTTCCAGACACCCCTTACCCTATCACGGACAGAGTCCGTAACAAATGGCGGCAGCAGTTCCACACAGCCACCGCCATATTGACGTAGCGGATGCTGTGCATCCGCACGTCACGCCCTGGAAGTGACGCCGCGAGTGCGCGACTAGCGCCTCATGGCATCTCTTCCAGGGAGCAAGAAGGAGCACGATTTTCACACTCCTTCTTTGCTGTGTCCGGGAACCGCGCCGTTTGGCTGCTGCGGTTCCTGGACACAGCAACCGGCAGCGGCAGCAGACCGCCGCATTTCGACAGTCTGTAACCTGCCTTAGTTTTGTTTACCTTCCTTCCAGCTACCCTTGCCCAAAGTCTTCTAAGACAAATGCCAAAGAAAAAAGATCTCATGCGGTGCCACCACCCCTTCCTCATCACTTTGAGCTTTTTTTACACTTTCAACTTTCCTAGGATGAGTTTTCTTCAGAAGAAAAATTATGCCTCTGGATTGTCATACAAACATTAAGTTCTTTTACTCTTGAAATAGTGACTTGGTAAATGGTGTATATATAGTTTTTATTCTACAGCAATTAGAGGTAAGGTCACCATAACTTTGTTAAAACTTGTAGTTGATGTTAATTGGTGATGACATTTTATCAATGTTGAAAAAATGTTCTCCTGCTGAAGCCATATTTCTAATTTTGATTCTGCTTTCCTTATTGATTTTAATCTGTATGTCTGAAAATACCTCCCAAGTGATAATCACTAAAATGCCATTTAGAAACATTTAAAACCCAAGAGAGGGGTTTCCTTCAGAATCTATCAATACCAACTTTCTTGTTTCTAGTCACACAGGGCCTCATCCTACCACTTCACAAATCAAATGGCAGAGTCCATGGCCTTGTGTTGCCCTTGAATTTGTAGAGGGCAGAGCAAATTCTCATAGGCACATGAAACGGAACAAGGATGTCCAAGACCATTCTTTCTTTCATATCTCTCTCTCTCTCTCTCTCTCTCTGTATGTGTATATATATATATATATATATACACACACACACACACACACACACACATACAGAGAGAGAGGGAGAAGGAGAGGGAGCATGCAATGAATTCTCTGGAAGTACAAATATAAAACAGATTAAAATGTAATAAACAGAACCATCACAGAAAGCTTTTTTTAAAAAAAAACTCTTAAAACCAGCACTAGAAATATTAAATTTAAATTACACTTTAAAAAAGAGCTTATGAATATACACTAAACTATGTTTTTCCTTCCATCCCTCATTCTAATCTATGGGAATGGGGATGGGGGACAGGAAGTGAGTGATGAACCTATGAGGATTGGATTGGAATGGGTGTGGAGGTTACTCACAGTGCTCTCTCCAGGTTGTAGTGGTCTTTGCCATGCTGCAGTGCACACTGGGTAGAAACAAATGGACTGGAGGAGTGTTTGGTTTTCCCTTTTCCAGAGTTTGATGTTCTCCCTCTTCCTTTGAGGTAGTACACCTCCCAGATTGGCTGAGTATGCGAAAAGTGTCAGAGTAGAATGTGAGGAGAAAAGGCTTTCTCAGAAGAACTAGTACCATGTTCTGTCAGTTTCGGGAAAAGAGAACAGATGAGCTGGTTGTTAAATGATACTTCGTTTTTTTCCTTTATGTCAGAACCATGAATGCATGATTTCTGTCAAGGTTTTAAAAATGGGAATAATGGAGGGATGAGGGTTGATGTTCAAACAATATAATTATATGCTTGGTGGCTAGTGGGGCTGATAGGTAGACTGATAGTTGCTGTGGCATATGGGAAAATAGTTAGTTAGTTGGCATAGGGAAGATGGGATAGGTGCAGCTGGCCAGAACAATTATGTGAATGATAGGACTGGAATGTGTGTGGGGGGGTGGGCTGAATCGGTGTCTGGTACTGTTGGAAGGGGTGGAGGGTGGAAATGCTTGAGTCTGAAAGAGATAGTTTTGGTGAGAAAGTTTAGAAGGGGGTTAGCGTGTAAGGGGGACTAAGCTATGGGAATTGGAGGTGGATGCTACTCTTGGCACTAAATGGGGTTGGGGTGGAGTTAAGATTTTGGGGTTTTAATATACTGCTTGGCTATTGGGGGGTAGTTTTGGCTTAAACACTGGCTGGTGAATTACTGACTATGTGTATTCAATAAAATTCTTTGCTGTTTTCAAAACCCTGGACTAATTAATGCACATTGGTTCTGAATTTAATCAAGTCTGACACTCCACCCTTTTGGTTACCATGCCTCCAGTCCTATGGTAGTAGGAAGAGAAATTGATGGGCAATTGCCTAGGGTGAAGGTGGTATGTTCTTTTGGTGTTTGGGAGTGAGGCCACATCCTTACCTCATATCTCCTGAGTGTTTGGATCATCCTACAGAAGACCCTTCAGAAGAGTAGCAGTAAGGCTGTTCTGTCACACCATACCAATATTTTTTTTCCACATGAGATGTTTTGTTTTCTTGTGGTAAGGGAAACTTTTACTCCAGGATGTGCTTGTCAAATTTTCATATGGCACCAAATTAGGAGGGTTAGCTACTACTCTCCTAGAGGACAGAATCAGAATTCAAAATGACCTTAACAGATTCGAGAACGAGTAGAAATGTAAAGTACTACATTTAAGCAGAAAAAAATGAAATGCACAGATACAGGATATAGGAGGGGTGACACCTGGCTTGACAACAAAACATATGAAAGGAATCTAGGAATCCTAATAGATTACAAGATGAAAATGAGTCAACAGTGTGACAGGGCAGCTAAAAAAGACAATGCAATTCTAGGTTACATTAGTAGGAATTTAGTGCCTAGATCAAAGGAAGTAATAGTACTACTCTGCTGTCCTTTGGTTTGACCTCTTCTTCTTTTTTATTAATAATTTTAAATTTTACAATACAAATTATTACGCTTTCTTCATACAAATATATACTTTAACACTTTACTTATTTTATACTAAATATCACCTCAGTGCACCCCTTCCCCAGAGCCATTCCCATCCATATTATCCAACCAAAATTTTAATTCATCTTGTGAAGGTAATTTTCCATCTTCTTTTCTTAATACTTTTTCAATAATTTTTTCCATATTTCATCAAAATAATTTCTTTTCCATAATCCTTTCTACACTTTCAGTTATCATTAATCACTATTTACCAGACTTCTTTGTACCAATCCTCCAATTCCTCATTTATTTTCGATTTCCAACTTCTTGATATAATTAATCTCGCTGCTGTAAACAAATTTGGTACAATATTTCTTTCTTCTTTTTTCCATTCTACATCATTATACAGTGATAACAATACTATATTTGATTTTCTATTTATTCTTATATCCATAATATTTTCTATTTCTAATATTACTGTTTCCCAATTTTTTTACATATTTACATTGCCACCACATATGTATATATGATCCTACTTCATTACATCCTCTCCAACAATAGTTTGAATTATTCTTATCTGTATTGTGTAATCTCACTGGTGTCAAGTACCATTTCCAGATCAGCTTGTAATAATTTTCTTTAGTTCATACCGATAAGTTTTTCAAATGTCTTTGTTCCCAAATTTTAACCTCTTCTGGAATACTGTGTCCAATGGATATCAACAAACTGAATTGTATCCATAGAAAGGTGACCAAAATGGTAAAAGGAGTAGAAACCATGCCCTATGAGGAGTGGCTCAGGGAGCTGGGTATGTTTAGTCTGGGAAAAAGAAGGTTAAGGAGTGACATGATAGCCATGTTTAAATATTTGAAGGAATGTCATATCGAGGATGAAGCAAGCTTGTTTTTCACTGCTTCAGAGACTAGGCCATGGAGCAATGAATCTAAACTACAGGGAAAGAGTTTTCCTGTAAACATTAGGAAGAATTTCCTGGAGGTAAGAGTTGTTTGACAGTGGAATATGCTTCATTTCAGTGTGATGAAGTTTATTTCTTTGGAAATTTTTAAACAGAGGTTGGATAGCCATCTGTTAAGAGTACTTTGACTGTGTATTCCTGCATGGCAGGACTGGATGACTCTTGTGGTCTCTTCCAACTCTTTGACTCTATGACATCTATTAGTTTAATTTTACCAGTCTTATCACATGTAACCACATGTTGACAATCAGGATAAGCTATACAATTAAATTCACTTCATTTGATAATTTACTAAGAGATTAGTGCCATGCACCCACATCCCCACAAATCACAACTTCATAAATTATACTACATGCCTTGAGCAGTCCCTTTTATACAGTATGCACTGAATAAAAACATTAGATACATAAATGATCAACTGAATAGCCCTTTGTTATGCCTTTCAATTTTCCCACCCCCAAATTTTCTGCTCAGCTTTGAAGAGGGAAGTATCTGAGTAACTATGTATTCCCCAATCACAGATAAATCCCAACACTTCCAAGATCTTGGAAGTTAAGCAGAGACAGTTCTAGGTACTATTTGGAGGTGAGATTGCCAATTAATGTGCGATGCTGTGGACTATATTTCAGGGAAGGAACTGGTAAAACCAACTAAGTATTCCTTGTGTTAAAACAAAACAAAACACCATATGAAATTCATGCAATCACTTTAAGTTGAGCAGTGACTTCATAGCACACGCATATACAGAAGCAATCAAAACATCTAAGTACTGATCTTCCCATAAGTGAAGAGGTGTATCATGGCGAATTGGTGCTTTACAGCAATAACTGGGAAACATGCTGTTAGACTTGTATCAAAGACTACATATTTTATTGCAAAATACAACAAAGATACAAAATATCAGTTATAGGTGCAAAAGGAGAAATTGGTTAGATTGAATCAGGAATAAAAAGACATTGATTAGATTAAATCAGGAGTCTGGGCATGTAGCCCATAGGCCAGCAACATCTTTCTGGCTATCTGTGTGACACTCTGAAGGGTTTCCACTGCAATAACAGCAGGTTCTACAGTATTTAGAAGGTTTGATTCCTGGAAAGCTATGAGGATCTAGATTATCCATTAATGGATTGTGGTTTCAGAGCTGTGAAGGAAACTTTAGATATTGAGATGCAAATGGTATTCCTACTTGTTACCAGAGTTTTCAGAGCTTTGGCTTAGCAACTAAGGTGTAAGAGTTTATAATCTTTTTCCATTATCGGAAGGTTCATTGATATCTGCTATTAGGGCAAGGTTTTTATATATCTCCCTGTTGACTCACTAGTAGCTATATGTTACAAAACCATTGGATTTGTCTTATTTTCTAAAGGTTGCTAGTTTGACATTTCCCCACATCCTGCTATTGACTTATGGGTGTCTATAGGGAATTCTTGTTAATCTATATTTTACCTAAGGTTTTATTTTCTACAGTCATTAGTGCAAAGTGTTTCTATCCTTTCCCTATTAAATCCCTAGTGTCTACAAGACCTTTCAGTTAATCGAACCATTGTGTTGTTCTTATTTTCTACACACACACAGAGAGAGATGACCTAGTAAAGCAATAATTATATTTTTTTCAAAAATATTTGTTTGATTCTATGTATAGATAAAATAGGTTGTTTTAGGTTTATATAGCTGTCACATCCTACTGGTTTTTTAATTTTATTTATTTATTTATTTATTTTGGGGAGAGGATTGCATTTCATTCTGACTGGTTTTAAAATCCATCAGAGTGCATTTTGCTCAGATTAGCCAGTTCTAAGGCGACATGGGTTCTATTAGCATCTCTAGGCTGTGAGCCTGGTCATATACCACTCATCTGTAGTAATTTAGATATTGGAAGGTGATTGACCCATAAAGTGGTTTCCTCAGCTTACCCAATAAGTTGGTTAAATTTCTGAGTGTTGTCATCTGCTTTTAGGGCTCATGAGAACTGGGACAACAAGAGCAACATTGCAATTTTCAGAGCATGAGAGGGCTGGCCTTGGAAGCAGGACTAAGTATCGAATAGGCAGGAGCAACCACTATTTCCTGATATTGTTGGGGTAGCCATTTGCACATCAGATGATGCCATTTTGTTCCACACAGTATTTTTGGCTGTCCCTTTTTGGTCCCTTTTCTGTTGGTGAGCTGGTCATGTTGATGAGCTGGTCATGTTCAGGTAAAGTATTAGAGTTACAGGGTATACATCTTTCTAGGCAGCAGGCTGTGTTAACAGTTTGTACAATTCTTTCTGAGCAGCAGGCTGTATTAATAATTTGTATTGACATTGTTTGTTTTCCATTATGAGGCCTTCTGCCCTGTTCATGTTCGATTAAGTTATGTGTAGGTTAGAGGCCAAAGCCAGGTCCTTTATTTTGTCATGCTATTTTTTCACCTTTTACTAAATACCAGTGAAGTGGGCTGTCAGTCCGAAGATCCTACATCAGTTGGCCCTTCAGGGAGTTTAATACGGAGCTCATTAATTTTGGATTGGGGCTGCTTCCATGATTTTGCCATGGGTCTGGGTGTGGCATCAATCCAGAGACTTGGGTGCTGGAGTTCCTTTGTATATAAGAGGCATGTCCAGCCTACCAAGTATGATTTGTTTTATTCATGATTCAAATGTTTTTTATCTTTTCGAGATTCTAGGTTATGTCTAGAGAGGAGACTGGTCCTGATTATTTGGCCACAGTATGATCTATTGGGCTTCATATCAGACCTGAAACTGTCATTTTGGGGGTTAGTTGGGGCTGATCGACTAGGTCACATTGGAGTGGCTGGAGAAGAGCAAATTTTGCTGGCGTGGTTTGTTACCACTGTTATTTAGGGAATGCACAGCGTCTCTCCTTTATGTTTTGGACATTTTCCTGGGTGAGAAATGAAACTGGTTGTTTTAGGGAAAAACACTTATTCTGCAGACACTGCATGGTCTTCAGATAATTCAGACCAAATGCCCAGGGATATGCTTTGTAGTGGTCAGCCATTTTGCCCTGCCAAATTTGGCACTGTGAGGATAATGCATATTGCTTTGATAGAGCTCTTAGGAGGGTGAATAAGGCAATCCACCATGCTTTCAACAGAGGGTTGGGCCACTTCTCACATAACCGCAAATTGTCATTCAACAACCTGATTTCTACAGAGCACATGGCATGCATTTTTTTAGGGGATAATGACATGTTGTTCTTGCAATAGAGGTGAGCCCCCCTTCGGCCGCCGTAGTGGAGGGATGGGAGGGACTAAGCAGATGCTTGTCCCTTGTCCATGGTAAGTAGTGGGGGATAAAAGTGGCAGTTACAGTGAATATCTTGGCATTATTTTGGTGAAGAGCAGGGCTCTGAAACTGTTTCTTTAGGTCCTGAGACCCAGGGACGGGAAAAGGAGATTATCCCTGGGGCTGGCTTGAGTATTTTTCCATCACTTTAAGCCCTGCAACATGGAAGAGGATTCCTCAAATTTGTCTTCCAGTAGATGGTTGGACGGGGAGCAACCCAGCTATTGGATTGCTCTCGGAGCTCATGTGTTTTGCCCAGGGGAAGGCTAAGAAGGAATTAAGAGTTGACACCTGCCTTAGCTGATCCTATACTAGGTTGCACCTTTCCAGATTCAACACAATCAAATAGGTTCTAGGTTAAATAAAGTGGTTCCTATTCAACCCAATTATCTGGCTCTGGTCTCATTATTCCATGGTTGGTCAGCAAAAAGTCATAGTCACTGTATAGGTCACCTAGTTTCTTGTTAATGATGCTTTATTTAGGAGAGGCAAATGGATTCTTCTTTTTGGTTCTTTTTTTCACTCCCAAATTTCCATTAAATAAATGTTCACTGGTTTCCTCTATTTCTGCAGCTACATGCTGTTCTTTTTCTAGGGTTGTTAAATGCAGCTTTAAAACATCATTACTTTCCCAATCCCTTGAGCTGCTCCCTTAGGTATATAATTTGGGCCAAGGGAGGGTCAGGTTTCATGTAATCATATGCTATTCAAGCTTTTTCCCCACAGTTCTAATGTGGAGTATCTCATGAATACTACATTGTTTTAATGATGGCTTAAGTTGATCAGAGAGAAATCTCTGCTTCCATTTATTTTTACAGTGAATTCTGAGTTATTTCTGTCATCCTATGCATTGTCAAAAGGTTTCTACAGACACATTGCCAGGGTGGTGTGGTGGATATAAAGATGGACTGATAGGTCAAGGCTCAAATCAGTTCTTAACCATAATGTACACTTGGTGACCTTCACCTAAACAATATGTAATCTCTGTTAGACCTGGTTGATAATAGATTTAATCCCTACATGGATGGCTCCTCCCAGAAATCTGAGAATGAGGATTACTGCTGTCTGGTATGTTTGTACTATTGTATTCTTAGCTGTATGGTAGCATTTAGATTTTATAAATCACATAGGGTTTGAGTAGTGGGGGAGGGAACTGGGAAGTTGGGAACAAGAGAGGAAGAGGGAATGATGTGTGGGTAAAAGCCTCTTTCATATCTCTTCATCTTTTAGGCTGAAGTCTAGTCTCTATACATTTACCAAGGAGTAAGCACCATTGTACATACTTATGAGTAGGCTCCTAAATCAGGTTAGAGTAATTCTCATTTCGTAGAAAAAATTAATTTCATCTACTAAGGGTGATAGTGCTATGGATCTAGCTGTGAGTCCTGCAAGACAGAGGTGCTCTGGGTCAGTTGAAAGGCAAATCAGACACTCTCTGAAAATTCAGGTTTTCCATCTGGATGTGTTCTGGGGCACAACCTTGAACTTTGATGGCCATAGTCAAGTATTTTTTTACAATTAAAGCTAGTATGCCATCTGCACCCATTCCTGGAGATGCCTAACCTGGATGCAGTGGTTGTTGTAGATAATTGCTTTTATGTTGATGTCAATGTATGATGACCCAATGAATGAGAGATATCCAAATCACTTATCATGAAGAGCTGTATTCAGGTCTTCTAGGCTCAACTTTGTGGCTTCCTTGACTGAGTCTATCAATGTGCAATGTGGTCTTCCCCTTATTTAATGTCTCCATCATCTGCATAAAGTATGAACTAAATACACCCATGGTAATTATTTTTTATTTTCTTAATGTTGAACTGTAAATGTCCCTTTGCCCTTTCTGCCTTGACTTTCTTCAGTAACCAATCCAATTTTCTTCTAGTAGTATGGTGTCATCAACATATTTTACACTGTTGATGTTATTTCTCCCAATTTTCATACCCTCTGACTCTAAACTTGCTTTACATATGATATGCTCAGCACACAAGTTAAACAGATAGGGTGATCAGATGCAACCTTGCCTGAACCTTGCCAATTGGAAACTATTCCATTTCTCTGTATTCTGCTCTAGCTATAGCCTCTTCTCTTGAGTACAAGTTACTCATCAAGACAATCAAATATTGTGGTACACCCATTGCTTTAGGAGCAATCCATAGTTTTAAGAGCACTCTACATGAAATATAGGCTGATTTTCTTCTGAAAATCTTTGGTGTGCTCCATTATCCAACATATGTTTGGTATGTGATCCCTAATGCTTCTTCCTGAATCCAACTTGGACAACTGACAATTCTTGTTCTGTATATGATGAAAACTTTTTATATATATAGAATTTTGAGTATCCCTTTGCTTGCATGGGATCTTAATGCAATGGTCCTGTGGTTACTGCAATCCTTGCTGTCCCATTTCTTGGGGACTGAGATATATATTGAGCATTTCCAATTTGTGGGCCATTGTGTTATTTTCCATATTTCTTGGCAGATTTTAATAAGAACTAGAGATTCTCTCTCTCTCTCTCTCTCTCTCTGATATCCTATTTCTTCTTGGTGTTCCATTTCTCCCAAGTCTTCTGAGTGCAACTTGTACATCAGTTTCTACAACAGCTTCGGTATCTTCCAGTCTGTTTCTAGGAACAATTCATAGTGCTCATTATAACCTATAAACTTCTGTTAGTATAAAGTCCTGGGTCTCTCACAAACCTCAATCCAACATCTCCTCATTTTAGTATAATTATCTGCATGTGGACATACGCTACTCCAAGCAATATACCTTCCCCCAACCTTCTGAAAATCTTCTGAAGCCATCCATCATGATCATTCCATGTTTCATGATGAGCAGGTAGAATTCAAGAACTGACTGATACATTCATATAGCCAGATATGAAGTTATTATGTGGCGCAGTGGTTAAATGCCTGTACTGCATCCATTCACTCAAAACCACAAGGTTGTGAGTTCAAGACCAGCAAAAGGGCCCAAGCTCGACTCAGGCTTGCATCCTTCCGAGGTCGCTAAAATGAGTACCCAGACTGTTGGGGGCAAATTAGCTTACTTGCTAATTAGCTTACTTGCTGTTCACCGCTATGATCTTTGGAATAGCGGTATATAAATAAAACAAATTATTATTATTATTACAGCAGTGCTAGGATCTCCAGAGGACCAAACTGGCTTTGAAACGATTTGATTGTCTCTGCTTATTGCTGCACAGTGTCACTGATGATGGTGCACGTGCTTAAAGACCATGAGAGTAGGATGTTTTGGGAGCAATAAATTGAGGAAATGCATTGTTTGCTAATATTTGGACTTCTTTCACTTTTTTGAACAATAAATACAGTATATAGCAAATCCAGCCATCACACTAATGCAGTAGATATTAGTGTGCCTTAATTGATGGCCAAACCTTACTATAAATTTAGTATTTAGTATTTTGTTTGATTATTTATTTCTTCAGTTGTAATTGTTATTTTTGTTTTCTTTTGTTTGGAAGTGTTGTTTCGTACTATTTAACTTTTCTCTGATGTCAATATAAGCCAATGTGAGTATTGGTTTACCATGGAGGATATACTTACAAATAAACATCAGACTGATGATGATAATACTGAGCACAGACACAGTTGAGTAAAATTAGATACCTGAAGAAGGATACCATGGATTGCCAAACAGACAAATAACCAGGTCTGAGATCAGATCAAGTCTGAACTCTCCCTAGAAATCAAAATGGCTAGGCTGATGCTATCATACAATGGTGTGGACATAGCTTAAAATATCACGACTCATAGAAAATATGATAGTGCTGGTAGTAGAGAAGGCAGTACTAAAACAGGAAAACTACCAACACTGGTGGATAGACCTAATTAAGGAAGCCAGGGCTCTGAGTCTCCAAGACCTTCATAAGGTTGTTATTATCAGGTATCTTAGAGGTCTCTTATGCATAGGGCTGCCATAAGTCAAAACCAGTTTGATAGCAACTAACAAGAATTTGGATTGCAAACATTGTAGAATGTGTACAAAACCAAATTAGACAAATTAATCCAGATATTGAATGACTGGGTTTGAAACCTTCTATATTCAACCATGTTAGTGCTGAATTAGCCTTGCTAATTCTGCCTTCTGAGAAACTCCCTTTTGAGGCAGATACATGTTCTTCCCTGTGCTGGTAATAGCAAAGTATGTTGCTACTGTTGCTGCAGTGAGATATTGGCAAAGTATCCTGTTTCAGTTTATTTTGGAATAATCTGTTAAATTCTTCATATTCAAGATAGAAAGGACTTGGGAGTTTTAAAAGAAATCAAATTAGGAAGTAAGCAGAAGTGAGATTTTTCTATCATTAATTTGGAATTAATGTTAAAAATGTGTCCTCCAAATTGTATTAATTTTACCAAATATTGACTCAATGATTATGCATGCAAACAAGTTTCAAGAATCAGTAAACCTATCTCATCAAGAGAAGCTGCTGATTGAGTTTTAGATTATTGCAGTCTAAAGTGCTGCTTCTCAACTTGATCTTGAAATCATTCCACATGTAGTACTCCTCTTGAAGTCAATATTGTTTTAAGTATGAGAGAAGGCTGAAAGGTCAGGTTCTTAGGGTCTCAGTCAAAGTAAACTGTTAAACCTCTAGGACAGACATGACACCTAGGCAATTGACTTATTGTGGTGCCATGCTAATTGACTCCTTGATATCTTGTTTTAACCTAGTGATAGGAAAAAGAAATCTCTTTTGTACTCATGTTAATTAAAAGGAAAGCTGGAAATAAGCTTTTGTCACACCAAGGACTTCCTTCTCAACATAGATGTGGTGTGGGGGAAAGATCAATGATTTGAATTTCAAATATGTGTCTGATCTGGAATTTATAATCACAAAGAGCACTTATATTTGAAAGCAATTCAGAATAAGTAGGCACTGAAACAACAATCTTTGGGGAAGTATGGAGGCCCATTTACATGTAATTCAGGTGATTTTGTTAACTTCTGAGAGTATCCACTACAGTGCACCCTTGTCTTACACAGGGGATCCATTCTGGACCTCTCCGCATAAGGCAAATAGGCATATGGTGCGCACGCCATTGAAACTTTCGTTGCACGGCTTTCAGCATAAGCTGAAAGCCGTGTAAAAGGCGCCTACGTATGACATGGATGCCATCCATGTCATACGTAGGCACCTTTTACACGGCTTTCAGCTTAGTGCGGAAAGGTGCAACGAAAGTTTCAATGGCGTGCGCACCATACGCGCTATTTGCCTTATGCGGAGAGTGTCCAGAATAAGTGTAAAAATGCAGTTTTTCACTCTATCATCTCTTCCTCCTTCGTTTTAAAAAACCTTCCTTAATTTCCAAGAGGAATGGGGGGGGCAATATATGCAAACTCAGGGCTGGTGTGGTGTTGTATCTTTCGGATCCAGTTCTTCTATCACTTACAGTACATACCTCTGTACTGCTGCGATCACACCAGTTGATAAAATGGCAACAATGACAGTGCACCTTTTCAACATGGAATTTTATAACATGAAGCCTCAGAAGTGAGATCTTCTTGTCCATCTGCAGACTTTCCCCCCTGGTCAACCATACCCATGGAATGCTCCTGCAGCCATCCCCTTGGGAATTCACATTGCTCTACACATAATTTATAAGCTATTATGACACAAAATTCTACAGGAAAAAAACTACATGATTTAGTTTATTGGTTGATCTAGAACCTCCCAGTCATATGCCTTTTGACTTATCTACATACACTCCCCAACCTGGCTAGTCATCAGTTTCTTCTATGAATGTCACTATGTGGCAAACTCTTTATTGTAATATGTATGTATGTATGTATGTATGTGTTGTATGGTTGTTGTGTGGCCTCCAAATCACTTATGTATTAATAGCTGCAAAGGAATTTGATTTTAAAAATGAAATATGGTAGTGTGGAGATAGATCCAAGAAATGCCTCTGAACTGCTTGCAATAGAATGGAAAGTGAACAGGGATGTGTCAACAATAGAAAATCTGGAAAAAGTGAAGGGGTTCTATCATCGACCAATCTGTCCAAGATTGTCCACTAGTGACCTCTGGGTTCGACGCAGAACCTATGCCTTTCTTAACTGCTGCTGTTCCACTTGGCCAGCTGATTCACTTTTTGGGTTTGGTTTTCTAGATTTATGCTCATGTTTACACTTTTTTCCTTTCCAGCATTATTTTTGTTCTTTGCTAATCCTTCCCTAAATACAGTGTCTCCTGGGATCTATAAAACTAAATAAAGACAAAAGTGAGTTTATCCACAATAATAGAAAAATTATCTTCAGATATCTAGATTACATGTAATGTTAGCATTATATTCTTTTAGATTATTTTCTATTGTTTTTCAGTTTGCCATCTCATTTGATTCTTTTGACTCTGATATTTTTTTGCACAGACAAACTCTTTTACATTGTCTGCAGTTTTCTTTCTGATCAATACAGCAAATTCCTCCTCAGTTCTTTATTTTGGTATAGTTAAGGTTCACAGTATAGATAGGCAAACAGAAAAGTGATAAAGCTTTTCCTGAAGTTTAAGACTTGAAGCAAGGATTTGCATGTTTAAACTTTCCTGCCAACAAAACCTTCTTTATAGAAAACTGATATCAGATGAGGCTAGCCTAACTTTAATGACAAGCACTCTGGTATTCATTTTTCAGGGGTTTTTCTTCTATGACAAAGTTTCATATCAAATTAGACACCTGAAAGTGGAACAGTCCAAGAAAAAAAAAAAGCATGATTCTGGGAATATTCATGGGGGCACAAAACAGACGGGTCAAAAAAAAAAAAAAGTGTTGGGGCCATGCCAGCACCATTTGCACTGGGGCTGGGGTAACCACATGCGCCCAAACCCAGTCCAGGCCACCCTCATGGATCTGAACTGGGCTGCTGAAGAGGAGCTTTCTCTTTCTCTTCATTGATTATTTCTACCTTTTCCACATTCTTATTCCTTCTTCTTTGCTAAATCTCAATTTCTTATAAAATGCCTTGACATCCTTTATAACCTGCCATTCTAATCTTTCTGCAGATCTCTCCTGTTCCTTTGCAGTTCTCTTCTGGTGTTTTTCTGTGGCATCTCTTGCACTCCAAACTTTCTGGTGGTTTTCTTATCTACTTTCCCTTTCAATCATTACATTTTTTAAAAACTCTTCACCAAAATATTTTACTGCATTGCTATCTCTTCTCTGCAAGCTCACCAGCAATTCTGGTCTTTTTGTGTGTGTTCAGAATCCATTTTAATGCATTTCCTTTTATGCCTCTCTCTGTTTTTGCATGCCTCTTCATTCTACTCACACTCTACAGTATCGGTTAGTTTTAGATTGGAAGCCTGGGCAGGGAATTACACTTTAAACATTTATTTCCAGCTCCTGACAAATAAAAGGCACTTATAAATAAAATAGAAAGATCACAATCTCTGCGTGATGTGGTAAGCCACTGGAGAGGGAAAAACACTTTCCAGTTTGTAGTATCTGTATCCCAAATGCAGGAAAATGAAGAATTGTGTGTTTAAAATAGAATCACTGGTGTCTGATTAAACAAAACAACTTTGTAGGATTAGAACACCTATAGGTTTGGTTGGAAGTGAGATGTGGTCACCTCAAAATATGGGATTGGTTACTTTCTTGAGGGGGACTCTATAGGAAAGGTGTGTGTTTGTTGTTTTTTTAAAGCTCTAAAACCCTCGTGTAACTGTGGCCTGTGAGTTGCCCAAGCAATCTAGATATTAATGGCTTGAGAAGAAACTACTCTAGACTAAGAAAATTTTAAGTCAATTAATTTTAATTTTATTGAATTTTATTAAATTTATTTCGGGTTACACATCAAACGGAATGTTTCTTTAAACTCTTTTTTTATTACCTTTACCTTCCTTTTTCTTTTTTTATTTTTCTTTTTCTTCTCTTCTTTCCTATTCTCTTTATTTACCTTTGTCTTTTTTTCTCTTCTCTTTTCTTATCTCTTTTTCCTTTTCTCTTTTCTTTTTACTTGGGCTCTCTTCTCTCTCTCTTCTCTTGAAGACGGTGGGGATATATTAGCCTTGCTGTCCAAACCAGTATGAAATAACAGGTTTTTATGTATATATGTTTCATGGGGCAGATCTCATTTTTTCATGTACATGAAAAAAAAACAATTAAATGTGCTTATTCATTGTCCTTTTTCTTGCGTTCATTGGGCCGGGTACATAAAAACAGACGGCTCCAAAAGGAAAGCGAGCTGCGGCGTCGAAAGCTAAAGCGCGACGCGGCGTCGTCGTAAAATAAAGCGCTCTGCGTAAGCTGCGTCGGGTCGGGCGGGTCCTTGGGAGGGTAGTGCTGATTAATAATGATGGTATGGTCTAAGACGATCCGTGCAAAGAAATAATTTAAGAATGGAGGATTCTGTGAGTGGGCCAATCATTAGACTTTCACTACAACTATTAACTACAAATATAAAGAAACCACCCAGCCCAATCACCTTACCCTTATCATCCTTAACCCACGCCATTGTCCATACAGACTGACCCATCTCCACATGCCTTAACTTATCCAAGCACTTGGGCAGTGCCGCTCCGCTTTGGTGCAAGCTTGGAGGCTTAGGAGACCATCATTTAACAGCACTCCCTAAGACGCCCGAGCGCTTTATCGCAGCTGTAACAGCCATTGTCTAATAAAGTAGACTTAGGTCCAAGCAGGGTGAACTTCAGGCATCATCTATGATGCATAAAAGAATATCAAGTATGGCGATTAAGAGCTGGTGGAAAGAATAGCAAATTCCACTGTAAAAATGAAATTGTCTGTAATTCAAGAGAAACACTTTAGTGAATTATGTAAGTCTACCATTATTTTCCTAATGCATTTCATAGTGATTTACTTCTTCTTGGAGCTCTCTCATTAAACCAAGATTTTCAAAAAACATGTCTAACACACAGTTGACTAAGAAATAGGAAGATGTATGTGGGTGCCCGGGAAATCTGAATTAGCAGCCCTTCTGTTCCAAACATGAGTTCAACAGAACAAACGCTATTCAGGCAGAAGTGGTACTAATGTTTAGAATCAATTGGAGGAAAGTTGGTACTAATGATTTAGAACTCAATCAAGTCAATAAGCAGATCTCTAAACACCTCAGACTCTAGCCCTTTGCTCTAGACAACTGGGTAAGGGGTTGTAAAATTGGCCACTACTTTAATGCAGATATTGCAATCATAAATCATATAGTTATGCAACATGTATGTGACAATTCCAAGAGGAGTGGACATTGGGCCCAATGGTTCAGGACCAGCTAATACTGTACAGGGCATAGAAAGCTGCATAGTTCAAATTAAACCCCAGGTGAATACATTCCAAACAGCACATCAATGGTCCATGTCCAAATGCTAGGCTGCAGAAGTGGTCACCTACATTCATCCGATTCCAGACACCCCCTCCTTCCCTCTATCTACCAACTGATTAACCCCCATAAATTTAAAGCATGTCTGATGGGCCCCCCCCTTCCATATATGCCACGGAGTGGCCAACTTAACTTGGCCCCGTTGCTCCACACCATGTCCCTGAATAGTACTGGCGCTGGTGGGTTACAGAGCCCAAGTAAATATCACACACCTCTCAGAGCAAATACTACATTCTATAACCACTCATAATGAACTAAACACTGTCTAAGTACTTACAATGTGTGTAGCCAATTGCCCCCAACAAGCTGGGTACCATTTTGCCGAACTATGAATGATGGAAGGCTGAGTCAACTTGAAGCCCTGTGGAATCGAAGTCAAAACGTTGTGGCTGCAATACCACATTCAAACCAGCACCACACCAAGGCTCCCATAGGAAGAGGAGAGGTGTACACCATTGCCTCAATATAGGTAAACCAAGTCCACTCAAATTCCTGGGTAATAGACAGGAACACCACATTCATATGAGGTTACACACATGATGTCCTGGTTAACATGTGGCACACCGTATTGATAGCAGTCAAAAAAAACCTTCCAAATAATCTTGGCA
The DNA here is from genome assembly GCF_019175285.1 of Sceloporus undulatus. Classification (NCBI taxonomy): domain Eukaryota; kingdom Metazoa; phylum Chordata; class Lepidosauria; order Squamata; family Phrynosomatidae; genus Sceloporus; species Sceloporus undulatus. The sequence continues at coordinate 114,304,593 of NC_056526.1, forward strand.
GCAATTTGTCACACAGGGAGGAAGCATTGTAGTCATGGAGGTCAGCCACCACTGTGTCAACAAATTGGACACTCTGGCTCCCTGCACAAACGTCTCATCAGCAAATTCATTACAGGTAGGAAGCACTGTCAATGAACTATTCGGATTTCTAGACCATGTCATTTTTACCCACTGGAAGAGAGTGGTATTGGGCAGGGGATGAATTGTGATAGGTTTGATGATTGAAGGGAGTAGGCACCCCTACGAATGCCATGATAATCCCACCAACAGATACCTGTGAGATGCAGTACATCAAGGCCTCTCCCCCTGCCTGAATGGCAGTAACCAGAAATGAAGCTGGTCCAACTGTCCACACCCAATTTTGACCATATCTCAAATCGACAGAAAGATTAAGGGGGGCTGACAGCCTGCCCCTGGGCAGAGCTGTCTGCAGTCTGACACCTAAAACCAGAAGGCTCTGAATGGCCAATGCCTCACCATCTTGCTAGTGGAACCAGGAAAACCATGATTAGCTGATGCAGTCGCACCTCCTATGCAAAAAGAATGGGTAGAAAACTTGTGTGGGAGAAGGATGATTGTAGAAACAGCTCTTCTATACACAGATTGGAACTGGTATTGTGTGAAAAGTAGGCCTGAAGTATGCAAAAATAGAATTCAGATGGAATTGCTGTGGGATTTGGAGTTCTGAATGTTAACAATCTGTACAACAGTGGCACTGCCACACACAAAAAGACAATCTTATTTGTGAAGTCACCCATCAAAATTTGCAGAGCTGTGACTATTGGAAATAGTTCAAGAAATGTCAAATCTCTAATGTCCATGGTTTACCCAACCATCTTGCCACGACTCCTGTAGCAATGAGTCTCTCTAGGGTTTTTTTAATTAGCTCAATTAATTAATTAATAAGTTGTGCTAAAAGCAACTTTTATGGGAAAGTTTCCCACCTGTATGTTGAGAGAAGAGATCAAAGGAATATTACAGAGGCAGAATTCTCTGAATGAAGAGTTTCTTTTATTAAGAGGGAAAATCACACAACGATTCACATTCATTCACACATACATGCCAGGCTTGGAATAGTTGGAAGCTGAACTAATGGCAATATTTACACAAGATGAGGTTTGACTCCAGATCCAATTGTGAGGGGGATGGTGCGGGCTACGGCTGTTCAGGTGAGTGGAGGGGGAACAGATGTACTGGGACTGATCAGAGTTTACAGCGACAGAGTGTCCCATGGCTTCTAACTAGCTCACTAACAAAGGATTTGGGGGATCTTTTATGGGCAAAAACTAGCTGGAAGGCAAAGGTGCTTGTCCTACATCAAAGGAAATCAAATCTGCATTGTAAAGGATTCCTTGGTCTGGCAATGTCCAGGTTGAGAATGAAGTTGTAAATCAGCCTTATTGGGCTTGTCTGGCAAAACATTCTGCCTTAATTGCCTGTCTTCCTGACTTTGGAGGTGTTTGCAGCTCCTGAACGTCTGTTTGATGTGCATATGGGATAGTGTGGATGTGACCACTTGCCTCAGAAATTATGGCGGGGTACAGACCGCCGCTTTGCGGCGGTCTGCCGCCTCCGCCAGTAGGTCCGCGGGGGAGCCGGAGCCTTCACACGGCCCGACTCCCGCGCGGACTGAAAAAGAAGCTCCAAAATGGAGCTTCTTTTTCCGTCGCGTTTGCGACGTAGCGAGGCGCCAGGGGCGTGCTCGCTACGTCACAAGCAGCGCGATGCGTACAGACGCTCAGCGTCCGATACGCAAAGATGGCGCCGGCCATGTAGAAGGGCCGGCACCATCTTGTACGGACGGAGTCCGTACTAGGCCCAGGGGCGTCTATAAGAGACGCCCCTTTTTTAAAATGGGACGTCCGGAGGACATCCCAAATGGCGGTGCAGAAAGCACCTATGGTTGCCCAGAGTACTTCTTTCATTTGGGGGCATAGGGGAAACACACACACCAAAATTCAGAAGATTTCAGCTTAGCATAACACTCTGTACACCATTAGTCCAATACAAACCAAAACCATATTCACCTGCTGCATCAGAATGTACCTGAAGATTGTTCCAGTGAAGTTATGCATTCCTCCAAAACCTATTAGAATGATGGACAAAATTGCTCCAAACATGAGATCCTCATGAGATTTTCCAATAACCCTTATGTGGTCATAATGAGATAGTAACCCCCTGGTGGTTTCATAAAACTAAGCACAGAACACCCTCCCTACAAGTGAAATTCATGTATATGGTGAGGACATGGAAGTCCTGCAATGTACTTTTCTCTTTGTTGATCATGGAATTCATCTGTTGGAGGAGGGCTTCCAATTTCTCAGATGGGAGATGCAAAATACCTAGAGTAATGTTCAGCTCTATGCATTTGGTGGAAAGGACCTCTGCCTTCTTATGAGGAAAGGGAACACCAAGTTCCTGGGTAAGATCTTGGAAGGCTTTATGGGTATCAGGAATTGTAGAGTTTCCTGGCCTTTTGAATGCACAGCATGAGAAATGTACTGAATTTTTGGAAGGCATAGAATGTTATAAAACAACCAAAAAGCAGAGCCTTATCCTAATAGTAGGTGTTGCCAATGTGGAAGCTGTAAGGGTTATAATCATCCAGCTGAACTGGGAGGAAATTAAATGCAGAGTACGTCACATAACCAATAATGCTCCTGAGCTAATTCCTGGACAGTCACCACAGCTACATAAAAGGACATGTATCTGATGGAAAAGAAACTTGGATCAAAGACATCATTGACTGATGACCCCTTCAGGAAAGAAAGATTCTCTATGAAATGATATTCACCTGGAGTCATCTTTGGAACAGCTCCCAGGAGTGACAGGCGGAGGTTTGGGAAGAGAAATTCAGGATGAGGGCCAGCTATCCAACTTGCCAGAAATCCCTTAGCCAGTTTCTCCTTTATGATGTCATGCAGCTTAGAAACTGACTGAGCACTAGGTGTATCAGAAAAATAAAACTAACCAGAATAAGGAATCTTAAAACCATTTTTGAAACCATCCAGAATTTAGCTGGCACAGGCTCTCTTCAGATAAAGGGCCAGCCATAAAGTGTGTGCAGCCAGTTTAATGGGTGTGAGTACTTTGCCTCCTTGTTGACTCCCGAGATTGTTCCTGAGACAGTGGAGCCCTAGTAGTGCAGTGGTTAAATGCCTGTACTGCAGCCACTCACTCAAAACCATAAGGTTGTGAGTTCAATACCAGCAAAAAGGGCTCAAGCTTGACTCAGGCTTGCATCCTTCAGAGGTCACTAAAATGAGTACCCAGATTGTTGGGGGAAATTAGCTTACAGTTGTAAACCACTTACACACTGTTAGTTCAGTATGAAGCAGTATATAAATGAAGTTGTTTGTTTGTTTGTTGAATGAAGTTGGCCTCAAATGCATCCCTTTTCACTGGTTGTCTATGGGCCAATGGCACTAAGGCTGCCAATGGTGTAGGAGAAAGTGCCTGCTCACTGGCATGCCAAATTGCTGAGACCAAACCCTGCCCCCTTACATACAGGGTAGAGGGAACTGGAGATGCAGATGATGTATCTCCAGTCCCCTCTGGTCTCCATCAGCCATGGAATGGTGGTGCAAAAGAGCTATGACATAGCAATGATGAGTGATGGTGGGCTTGGGACTTTTTGGAAAGAGCAAGACAAATGAATGAAATGAAATAAACATGTTTCCAAATAAATATATATGCAAGGATAAGATGCACTTAGTATTGCATATGTTATTAACAGGATGCTGGCCAACACTTTTATTCTTTACCTTCTGTTGTATGACAGGAAGTAATTCTTTACCTCCTATAAGTCTTTACCTCCTACCTATCTGCTCCCGCTAAGAACATGAATATAGCTGTGAGTTGCATCAAAATACAAAATAAAATAAAAACAGTTAATCTCTTTCTTAATACATTCTTGCTTCCTTAAGCTATCCTGAGCATTGTTTATTGAATGTCACTTTCTGGAAAGGAAAACAAAATTCTGTGGCAGAGTTACAAATAGATTTTTGTTTTTGCTTTTCTAAAGGAGATGAGTCAGACAGATTTTTTAAAAAAATTCTGTCATCACCTCACTATCTTTGATACAATTTAATTCATTGACAGAAATGTTTTTGAAGCAATGTTTTTCAGACTTCCACCTAATTTGCCCAAGTGAAAGACAAGGCAGCCAATTCCAGGCAAAGTTGTCTTAAACCTTTTTCAATCTGTCATTAAAAAGTGGGGGTGATGAATTTTAGTCTACAGGTGCAAAATTGCAAGAGATGCTCAAGTTTCCTCTCAGCCAATTTGGAAATAATTTGGAAAGACTTTGGTGCCTTCTTCAGTTGAGCACAGTAGCTTTACGTATCTCTTATATATTGTGCCTGTTTCACTGCCCTTTATGTGTGAGAGAAAATCTATAATTTTTTCACAGTATATCAAGTTATCTTATCAAAACATTTGTTAACTGCTCCCCAGCAGGTTTTTACTCTGTCAGCAGCAATAATTATATATATAAATTTATTTCTTGCATAAGAACATTAAAAAAAACTTACCCAGTGGGGGGAGGCCTTTGGATTTTTTTCACATGTAAACGAAACAAGTAAATATGTGTATTCCAAATGGAGAGCATCTTTATGAAGGCAAGAAAAACCTCTATGGGGGAAAGAAGTGTCTTCATGTGATTTAAATTCTCATTGCACATGGGTAGGACAACATTATAAATATATATTCAATTTCTGGGAGCCTGGGGGATTGCATTGCCCCCAAACCCACCAGGAGTCATACTGTCAGTTGTTACTCTAAAGTCTCACAGAAGAGTGTCTCCCCCACCATTTTAAGAATAGTTTTCTTCCTTTGAAACTGGAAAACGCATGCCTCTGCCTCTTTAGAAGAGACATTTGTGCTAATCTATTTCTCAGGGAGACAGAAGGGTCTGTGTTTTTCGGTTGCAAAGGGGAATTCTTAAACAGAAACACTGATTTTGAACATTTTTGTGGTGACAATAGGAGACTCTAGGGTTTGAGAGGGTACAAAAATGACTTTCTTAGTACAACTACAGGTCATGGCGTGTTCTGTTACAGGCTGATATTTCAGACGGTTCAAATTAAGCCTGTATTGTTTTTCCATAGTTTTTGGTTATTTTAATGGATAAATTGTTTATTTTAAAAGGTGCTTTTAGATTGTACGCCGTAGGCAGCTTTTATCTTATTTTTGATGATTATGTAAAGCGCTGTGAAAAATGTACAGTGCTATATAAACAAACAAACAGCAACAACAATAATCATCATCTAGATGAATGCCACATGTGCAGACATTTGATAGTTACATATGGGAATCTGACTTTTCTGACCAAATTAACCAAACCCCCACAAACTAGCTGTTGGAAGACCAGAACAATGACTGAAATAGAAGTTCTCTCTTCATCCCTAATTTTAATCCAGGTGACTGTAAACTATTCTTGAACAATTCACTCACTGAAATGATCAAGTGGACATGGTATTCATTTTTTTCTTAGGCTTCATCTATCAGTTATATAGCAGTTTAGTTTCAGATAACAGACTTGCAGGAATAAGCTCCGTTTGCTGCAAAGAGTCTGCCTAAACCTTTCCATTTGCTAAATGGGACTAAATCCTGATTTTTATTTGTCTTCTCTCTTCCATGAATAAACTACAGTATGAATGCACGATATTTTCTGAACTTCTAAGGATATTGAAAATATGACCTATGGGATTCTGCATATTAATAGTCTTAGGAAGTGGGCCAACTGTGTCAAACTGAGATTGTAGTTTTGAGAACATATTGGGTCTAATGATCATTAGTTTTGAAACATTAGAATCATGAGGGAGCACTCCTGGAAGCCACACAAACTTTCTGATGTTGTAAATCTAACTTCAAGTGATTGAAAATGCCCTGAGGAGTCTAATTAGAATTATGGATGGGAAAAATATTCTGACAGCAATTTTGTTAATGTCTGCATAGATACATATGTTGTTTCTTTGTCTAGGAATGCCTTGATTTCCCACCCCACACACTTTTTTGCACTCTTTTCTTCAATGTAAGAATTCAGTGTCATTCCCTACCATGACCACCAATCCAGGCAATATTCAGAATTGGTGGCATCAAAAATCACTGAAAGGTCATTTTAACAACTAATACTTCTTTTTTCTTTCCTTATGCAGGTATTTCAAAAATACAGGACAGATGAAGTGAAAATGACTATTCTACAGGGAAGTTATGTTTTGGATAGACAACAGTACCTTCATAGTTAAGACTTGGCTAATTGTTCCTTCATTGTTTGAGAATTTTAAGACCCAATATGACCTCAAAGAAGGAATAGCTGTATGTGAACTTTGGATACATGTTAGTGTTTTATTATTGTTATTGGAGATTTGAGTTCTGGTTTTTATTTTATTTTATTTATATCTCAACTTTTTCCCCCCAAATTGGACCTGAAGTGTCACACAATATGAATTCAAAGAAGCTCCATTAATTAAAACCAAAAGAGAAAGGGGGGGGGGGAGGCAGCTTGGTATAGTTGATTGAGTGTTTGATAATAATAATGACAATATCACACTACAGAATTCTGGGATTTGTAATTTGGTGAGAAATAAGTGCTCTCTGGCTGAGAATTCTAACCGCCCCTCTCTAAACTACAAATTCCAGGATTCCACAGGAGACAGACAGACATTAAAGTGGAATAATAGTGCTAAAACAGGATAGTGTGATATTGTCCTTACACTCTTGAAGACTAGGGTTCAAAACCCCTTCAGCCTTGGAAACACCCTATGTTTTCTGTCTAAGATCAAAACAAGGGTGAGTCTCCTCTGTGAGCAGATAAGGAGAAGTGGGCGGGGATGTGTGGAGTGGTCGTATTCTGTAAAAACAATCTTACATTGGCCAGGATACCTGTCTGGAAAATGAACCGTGTTGCCATTGAGTGTATTTACCTGAATCTGGAGACAAAGGATTGTCTGGGAATTCTGTTAGTATACTGACCACCCCACTGTGTAATAGACTCCCTAGCTGAGCTGACGCAACTGGTTTCAGAGCTGGTGTTGGAGTTACCCACACTTTTAGCTCTGGGTGACTTCAACATCTCATTTCAGACCAGTTTGACAAACCTGACAGGTGAGGCTCGGGCATTCATGGTATCCATGACAAACATTGTCCTATCCCAATTAGTCTCTGGGTCCACATATTGTGCAGGTCATACCCTTGATGTGGTCTCCAGTATGGATCAGGTACAGCTGTGGGTAGAGGTAATTAATACCACCGCATTATCATGGATGGACAATTTCCTGGTCAAGGTTGGACTTAAAGCCACTATCCAGCCCCACAGAGGTCAAGGACCTATTAGAATGGTGTGCCCTCGAAGGCTGATGGATCTGTAGGTTTCCAGAAAACCTTAGAGGGTTCTATGGTTAGTTCTGCCTGTGATCCTGTCTATGACTTGGTTAATACCTGGAATTATAATCTTACTAGGGTTATTGACACGATTGCTTCTAAGCGTCTTTTCCAACCCGCTTCTAATCATAACCTATGGTATACGGAAGATCTCAGGAACATGAAGCGGGTAGGACAACAACTAGAATGCCACTGGCAAAAAACTTGACTCGTATCTGACAAGACACACCATATTTTTTTTTAATTATTCCTATGGAGTGGCAATATGTGCAGCAAAGAAGACCTTCTTCTCTGCATTCACTGTGTCTGCGAATTTTCATCCAGCTGAGCTGTTCAGGGCGGTAAGGGACCTGACTCAGGTACCAGCCCCCTGAACCTATTATTACAACATACTATAGTTCATTGTGATGTTTTAAATGATTACTTTGCAGATAAAATCTCTTATAAGAGCAGACTTAGACACCATTATTATTGCAGAGGCTATGGATGAGGTGTCCAGTGACTCCATGAATAAGATCATACTGGATCAGTTTGAGCCTGTTAGTACTGAGGACATGGACAAGCTTCTTGGAAGTATGAAGAAGACAACTTGTCCTCTCAACTCCTGTCCTTCATGGTTGGTTGTCCAAGGAGGAGATGCACTTAGGACTCACCTAAGATACATAGTAAATCCATCTCTTAGGGAGAGCTATTTTCCATCCTGCTTAAAAGAAGCGATAGTGTGGCCCCTTCTGAAAAAGCCCTCCCTAGATCACTTGGACATGAATAATTATAGACTGGTCTCTCACCTTCCATTTTTAAGCAAGATGATTGAGAGGGCTGATGCTCTTCAACTCCAAACAATCTTGGATGAAACAGATCATCTAGACCCATTTCAAACCGGCTTCAGGGTAGGATATGGAGTGGAGACTGCTATGATAACCTTAGTGGATGATCTCCACCTTAGTATTGACAAGGGAAGTGTGCCCCTCTTGGTACTTTTGGACCTCTCAGTGGCTTTCAGTACCATCAACCATGATATCCTTCTGGAATGCCTGAGAGAATTGAGGACTGAGGGCACTGCATTGCAGTGGTTCTGGTCCTATCTCTCAGGTAGATTCCAGATGGTGATGCTTGGGGACAGTTGTTCCTCCAAAAGGGAGCTTAAATTCAGCATCCCTCAGGGCACTATCCTGTCCCCAATGCTATTAAACAGCTACGTGAAACTGCTGGGAGAGATCATCTGGAGGCATGGGGCAGGATGCTTTCAGTATGCTGATGACACCCAGATATATCTCTCCATGCCCTTGACCATGGTGTCAACTAAGGAAGGCATCTCCCCTCTGAATAAATGTCTTCAGGCAGTAATGGGCTGGATGAGGAAAAACTGACTGAAACTGAATCCAAATAAGATGGAGGTGCTCGCTGTTAGAGGCCCTAACCTGAATATAGAGGTTTGTCAACCAGTCCTGGACAGGGGTACACTTCCCCTAAAGGACTGTGTTTGTGGTTTTGGGGTGCTTCTGGATATCAGCTCAGATAGATGTGATGGCCAAAAGTGCCTGTTATCAACTGATATGTCATCTGCACTCCTTCCTGGAACTTGAGGACCTAAAAACTGTGGTGCACGCACTGGAAATCTCATGACTCAACTTCTGTAACATGCTCTACATAGGGCTAATCCGGAAACTTCAATTAATTAAACATATGGCAGCCAGATTGGTCACCAGGAGATGACCATATTAAAATCTCTACACTGGTTGCCTATTAGCTTCTGGGCACAGTACAAGGTGTTGGTTATAACCTTTAAAGCCCTTCATGGCTTGGGCCCAGCTTATTAATGAGATTGCCTTCTCCCATATAATCCACCATGCACATTGAGGTCCTCTGGTAAAAACATACTACAGCCAGCAAAAACTAAGCTGGCGGCAGTTACCCAGAGGATCTCTTCTTCTGCTGCTCCCAAGTTATGGAATAGCCTGCCAGAGGAGATCCTGCATATTGTCAATCTTGACTGCTTTCAAAAGGCAGTCAAGATGTATCTCTTCTGGCAGGCTTTCCCAGACTAGCCACTCAGTGGCCTCCCATCAATTCCCTTTCAATTGTCCCTGCTTAGTTTATAATTAAAATGTATTTTTATTGTGGATGGGAGGGTTTATGAGTTATGATGTTTTACTGTACTTTAATGATGTTTTCTTATTGTTAGCTGCTTTGATCTGCTTCGAGAGATGGGATATAAATAACAACAAGAAGAAGAACAAGATGCCAGCCACAGATGCTGGTGAAACGTCAGGAAGGAAAATTTCTAGAACATGACCACATAGCCTGAAAAACCCACAAAAACCCACAAGAATAATATTTTTCTATCCATCCTATAGAGATTAGTAGTATGTGATGTCCACGTTGGAAGATATCAATTTTAGATTTTGTTCCAGATTTTAATGGCACTATTCAAGGTGCTGAACTATATATTCAAAATAAGTCTAGCACCCTGAATAACTCCCTTGAAATTCAGATTAAAATCCGAAACAGATTCATTACTGATATGAAAGCCACAAGCTTCCAATGCTTATAGGAGGAGGAATGAGTTGCTTTGTTTCACTTAAGTCTGATAAACATTAATATTTGTTATCCATGTAGACTGAAATGACATGGTGCAAGTGATGATTTTCTTTACAGCTCATTTCCCTTGCTCCTACATTTATCCAAAGGGAAACTCTCTGTCCAACACCATATGTCTACATCAAATATGCCCAAGAGGCAATTTCTATTTCACAGTATCATGTTCTAAATGAACTACTAAAGGGATGAAAATCTACTCTCTGTATTACAGTCTCGGTTTCATTTCTCTATATGACGTCTTCATCTGGTGCCTCTGAAATGCTCCTGGGACAGCCAAGAAAAGCTGGCAAAGAACTACTGAAGTGCTGCCTGCCTGGTTCTGAACCAGTTAAAAGTGTGTCTGCCAACTTGTAATTCAAAGTAATCTTGAAAAGGGACATATCCTCCGGTTTCTAGTGAATGTATATGCTTCTACCTCTGAATGAATTGATTTGTAATAGACTTTTCATTGCTCACATTTGGAGAGTGGCTGTGAGTGGGATGGCTGCTGACTATGATCAGCTGTTATAGCCTAATTCCAAGTTATGGCACTACCATCACTAGATCCAAGAAACTCAATTTCAGATCTCAGCAGGGACCAATTTATTCACAGCAGAAAAGTGATTTCCCAGTTGAAGGATCTGATTTGTTTTAATCTGGCCCTGTTTCCTGTTGGGTGTTGGACAGAGGTTTCTAGCAAGCATCCAGTCACACAGATTTCAAAAGGAAGTCAATTTGGGATTCAACTTAGTTGACATGTGTGAAGAGCTTCAGGGCTTTGTATTGAGGGATAGTGGGCCTCCGTGTTGTCCTACACTTTCATCTCCCTGCTTGAATTTAACCACTGATATGCTAGAAGCCAGCATGATGTAGTGGTTTGAGTGTTGAACTCTGGAGACCAGAGTCTAAATCCCTGCTTATCCATGGAAACTCACTGAGTTACCTTGGGCAAGTCACACTCACTTAGCCTCTGAGGAAAATGAAAGAAAACCTCTTCTGAACAAATACTGTGAAGAAAACTGTGTGACAGTTTCATCTTAATGTCACCATAAGTTGGAGATTAATTGAAGGCACATAACAATAACAACAACAAACAAACATTCCAAACTACACCTGACTTTCCAGTCTAGTGAGGATATGACAGAACAGGCCAGAGTGGTGGTGGTGGTGATGGTGGTGGTGATGTAACAAGGCGTCCTTATACACTACACAATTATAGCACTTTAATTGTCATGGTAACATGCTATGGATGGCCACAAGAACCATCAGGTCCAACTCCCTTACAGGAATATAAAGTTAAAGCACACCCAAAAGAAGGCCCAGCAGCCTTCAAGACCTCCAAAAACCATCAACTAAGACAATCTATTCCATTCTTTTTGAAACCATTAGTTTTTGTTCTAGTCTCTGGAGTAGCAGAAAACATGTTTGCTGCATATACTGCATGACAATCCATATTTTAATATGGCAGTCAAATCACCTGTCAATCTCCTCTTCTCCAAGCAAAACATACCAAGCTCTCTAAGTCGCTTCACATAGAACTTAGGAACTGTACAGACGGGCACTTTGCACTGGCCTGAGCCCAAACTAGGGTTGTGTGGGGGCTAAGCATTTACACGCTTTATACACTGAGCGTTTATACGTTTACATGCTCAGCAAACCTACCGCTTACCCTGGTCACCATCATGGCGCGCTCCTGTCCATACACAGCGTGCCATGATGATGTCCACATGCATCTGAGGAAGTTGACTTTAGTCTACAAAAAAATATAAAGCTCTGTGCAAACTTTACAGCGCTCTATAAATAAATGTCAATAATAATAATAATAATAATCATAATGATGATGATGATGACGACGACAACTTCTTTCTTTCAGTTAGTCTCACTGTGATAAAAGATCCCTCCACATACAAATAGTAATCCATGTATATTTAATTTTACATGCAAGCATATAAATTCTTATTAATTTATGAGAGCCAGGAACTGGGCCCGCAGCAGTCCTTCCTCCCTTTTCCAAAATGAGCACTGGGTTGATATGGCATGTAATGGTTACAACTTTTTTTTACTACCACTATGGCCATTTATTTATGGTCATAGAAAAAAATAAACAAATGTCAACAAAAGTTATTGATATGTAGATAGGAAGTCCAAATGTCAATCACTACCAGCACATATATTAACTTGAACAATGCTAATTGTTAATTTTACAAATGGATCAAAAATAAGAAAATACTTCTTAGATCAGTATGAATATTAAATGAACAATACAGGCATAGTATAAAGCAAAATGCATCAAGTTAAGTGTTTTCATGGCCCTCCCACAAACTGCACTCAGTGCAGTTAGGGATAGTGTGAATGCCACAAAAATAATCTGGGTTCCCCACTGGCTTATTTTGTAGTGAATGCAGCCTTGGCTTCTAGGGAGAGTTCACTCCAGAATTTATTGCAGTAAGTAATACCAGCGCACACTATTGGCAGGAAAGGCCACAACTTTATTGAATACAGCTGACAAGTAGGGTTGGCCTGAATGCATGGGCGTGGATCTGTTGTTGTTCAATAAACCCAATGGCCCAGTCATGGCTGGCCTTTGGGATGACAGAAGGGGTAATCAACTGACCATATATTCACCTCCTTGCCCCTTTGTCATTGGGGGACACTGTTTTGGAGTTGCCCCCACAATGGCAACACTTCACCTCTCCCGGCACCTCAAGGCTCCCTTGGGACTCCTGATCCTATGCTCCACAGTATAGAAAACTATGCCCAACAGATCCACAGCCCATGCTACCACCTCAAAAGTTGTGACAGCACTCAGAAACCCATTACCTAACTGGAGGGAGGGTGTGAGCCCAGCCATGTGGCCCTAAATAGAGCTGATGGCCAATCAGGGTCATCACCGGGCAGAAGTCCTGTTCCTCCCCAGCCTCCCAGCCAATCAGGAGGCCCTATCAAGCAAAGGGGGCAGAACTTCTGGCCACAAAGACCACTGCAGTTCAATGTGGTTGCTGGCTCTCCCACCCCCAACAGGCCCAGGCAATAGCTCCCAGGGCATCTTGCAGGCAGGCCGAAGTCCAGCCAGGCTGAAAGAGCTCCAGCGGCTCAACAGCTCTCCCTCCCCCCATCAACTGGTCTGGCCTAGGTGAGTTGGCCGGCCACATTTCTTGCATGTCTTTGCTATTTTCTCCTAGGAGTATGCTGTCATCTGCATATCTTAAATTATTGAGGTTCTTTCTTCCAATTTTCATGCCTCCTCCCTCCAAGTCTAACCCTGTTTTACATAAGACATATTCAGTGTTCAGGTTAAACAGACAGGGTGATAAAATGCAGCCTTGCCTGTCTCCCTTGCCAATGGGAAGCCAGTCTGTTTGCATTCTGTTCTGATGGTAGCCTCTTGTACTGAATACAAGTTATGCATCAGGGCTATCAAATATCTTGGTATACCCATTTCTTCAAAAGTGATCATTAGTTTTTCATGATATACATAGTAAAAAGCTTTGAATGTATGCCTTTGATCCTAAATGCTGCTGTCACAAAATAAAATAATGGTTGATTCATATGTGTTTGGTTCCAGTTTTAGGTCACTGCTCTGATTACTCAACTCCTTTGTGCTTCCTACTTAGTTACTCATGTTAGCATGTATCAGTAGCTTATCAATTGTATACTGTATTTTTCTACAATCCTTGGTTCTTTAAAAAAAAGTCATATAACTTGCATCAAAACACAATATTTTATACAAAAACAAAAATAGACTGATCCTTTTGAGCATTTTAGAAATAGCATAGTTCTGACAGCTCCTTCCTTCTAATCTTTCTTCTCTAATCTTCCTTTATAAGAGGCTGATAAGATTCTCAAGATATAAGTCCACATTTATAAGTTAGTAAAAGCATAGGTTAATATAATAGATTATGTTAATTCTAGAAAACGAATGCACTGCTCAGTTGTACCAATGTGCTCTGAATTCTATCCCCTTACAACAAATTACTCAACCTAGGGAATGAGTTTTGTTACAACTGTTCAAACCATCCTTATTATGGACCATACTGTGCAGTTGCTTCTCAAAACATGTCTTGCTTGTTAAGGAAAAATAATGAATATCTGGAAGTCTGGATATCTTTCTGAAATATTGAGGGAGATATCCAAAATGAGGTGTGTGTGTGTGTGTGTGGATGTGTTTGCGCACATATTTAAAGATAACATTATGAACTTGCCCTTATATTCACTACCTATATAGTTGACCATTATTCCCCTTACACAACATGTAGGTCAGCTATATCTTTAGTAGATACAGTCTCTTTCACAATGCATTTTTTGTTTGTTTGTTTGTTTGTTTTGGAGTTTGGGGTATAGCAAAAGAAGGGTGAAATGTTAAATTATGGCTGGTCACGCTGTATGTTTTTTAAAAAAATCACAGTACAGCTATTAAGATAAGGACATTTTCAGAGCAAAAATAACGGACCTTCATAGCATGGTAGGGAGTCCTGAAGACCCTTAACACCAAAATGCAAGGTTTCTGTTGTTCCAGTGTGTACACAAAGCAAAACAGTATACCAAATTACTCTAACAGATGTATGGAAGAAGAAGTATTTTCCTTTCCTTTCCCCAGAATTTAACAGGAGGTTGAATTTTTTTCAACATTTATACTTCCTACATTTTTTCTATTTCTTGTAACCATGAGTGTACACTACATCTTGCTTATTGCCATTAAACAATAACAACCAACAACCAACTATAACAGTACAATCTGATCAGTTGGAATCATCATAAATATTCCATCACACCATGGCAACTGAGGGCCTATACAGATTGGGAGAATGGCAATCCCACTCCCTCCCACACCGGAGGTTGTAGAGCTGGGATTGGCTGTTTGCTAGGCCTCCCATGGGCAGAGACTAGGACTTAATTTGCCATGGCGCTGTTCTCATGGTGACTGGATTTCTGGGAGGGGGTGTGTGGCTAGGCTGTTTGGTCGCATCACCCCCAGTTCCCCTTCATTCTGGAGCAATTCTATGAAGAAAGAATTATTTGCAGACAAAACTACTGCCAAACACACAGATTGGCATGAGTGTCAATATCTAAGATTCCATCTCTGTTTGTCTAATTTAGTTGTGGAAGTCCGTGTCCTTAGGTTATATCCATATGGGTTAAATATGTTTGCAGTGAAGCTTTACTCAAAGTATAGTCAAGGATATAATGATATCAACCAGTTGTAACACTCACATGGTATAATCAGTCAAACTGAACCCCATAGAATTCAGCTGAGTTTCGTAAGTTTGTTGAGCAAATGCCCAAATAAAAAAAATCTCTAAAATGCCAACCCACTTCATTTTGATTCCACCACTCTTATGGCCTTAACCACACACATTGCTGAAATGTGCCCTTTGATGTATTTCCAAATTAAAATCCCATTTCCAATAAAATATTTTCCACCCCGACTATCTTGTGGTTCACCACATGAAGCTCTTCTCATCGGAATTGCCCAGCTTGCATCATGGAGTTCCTTGTGATATTACCTTTGGATGGCATAGAAGCTGCCACACAGATCACTTCTCTTCTGCTGCTTTGGAATCATTGACACCCGATGCCAGTATTATCCCACTTTCTGGGAGAAGCAATGTTATCAAGGGAAAGAGGTGTTTCTTATTAAGGCATAGTCGTTTTCTGGAATTATAGAAATGGCACAGAAAATGTGCATCCTGAAGTTATTCCTGCATTAAATGACAGAAAGAGCCTTTAAGTACACTTAGGCTTTCAAATACATAATCTTAAGAGGACAGGAAATAACACTTAAGGCTAATCCCAGTTCACTACTATTTAAGTCTTTTAGTCCTTCTCTAGACAGAAGAGAAATTTCAGTTTTTTTTTAAATAAATAAATAAATAAATGTGACGTTATTTTATTTTTGCAGGATTTGCACAGATGTATAAGTGTAGACATTATCATGTAGGGAATGGTAAATCATGTCCCTGGTTTCTGCCATCTACCTTGTACACACACACACACACACACACACACACACACACACACACACCCAATCTATTGCATTGATGTTACTTAAGGGATAACAACTAAAAACGTTGGATAGCCATATATTGCCACTATTCTGGAGGGGAGACCTTGCAAGGAAAAAGTGAAGGAAAGTGAGGAAACAAAAAGCAAAATTTTAGAGTATTATATGATTTTTCATAATATTATTGTCATTGTTCCAAGGAGACAACTATAAAGCATAATGCAAATAATAATAATAATAATAATAATAATAATACACCACCACAAAAATAATTTCTATATTGCTCACTGCAGCTTGTTCTAAGCAGGGATAGAAATAATATTCAAAATTATTCAAAAATGATCAAAATATGTTTCTTGCGTGGCAGAAAAGGGTGAAGAGCAGAAAACTGGACTAAAGAGAATCTTCACAGCTTGGGGCATAGTCTACACAAAATTTATACATGATATTCTTTTGAACAGAAAGCAGTATTTTATGTGAGAGAAACATTGCTTTCTTTAAAATATTATTTCTATGAAAAAATACACACTTACACACAAACATGAATATTTTGTGCAGAATAAATCCTCAAGTATTTTCTGCATTTTCCATGCATAAAATGATATTTCTGCCCAGATTTCTGGCCACAAAATATTGTATTGCATCATTAAACATGACTCTGGGTGTTTCAGTCTTGAAGAATATCCTTGCCTCTTTCCTGGGGGAGGCTCATAGAGTTTTGGGTCTAAATCCAATTGCTGTTCTTAACTGTTGTTGATCTAATGGAATCAACTGCTGATTGGTAAACCAACACATATGTCTTTTCCTTCTGTCAATGTATGGTTAACACTGGCAGGCATGATTATTTGGAGTTATTTCATACTCACTCTATTTTTCATTACGTTTTTCCCTGCATATTACAGAGGTGTGCATGAAGGTTAAGGTAGTGGTGCTGCTTCCTTTTAACGTATTTCTTCTGACATAATGAACATCTTTTCTCTGTAGTGCTACAGTCAGCAGAAAATGGTGTGTAAACAGCAAAGACTTTAACAGTTTAAAATAGCCTTGTCATTATGTTGTCAGCTGCATCAGATCTTGAATGTTAGGCTATGAAAATCTTTAAAGAACACTTTGATCAAGGGAATATAGTAGCACAGTATTCGTGAAGCTACCATTTAAGCCATTTACTGGTAGAGAAAAACATCACAAGCCATTGTTTGCTGAGAATCAAAAAAGGAGTATTAACTGCAAATTCTATTTCTCAGAGCTAGGGTTTGATAGTGAATCTCTGAATGTTTGTTTAATTCACCCAAATGCAAGAATATGAAAACATGAAATAAAGAGAAATGCACAAAAATCTTGCTTTTCTTGAGAAAGTCTGCTGCTAACAAGAGAATATTGATTTTGGCATTGGCCAATGGAGGCAGTCATCTTTCCTCACAATATCCCTTAGAGAGGGCTGAAACAGACTGCAGAAATAATCCATCTTGAAACCAGTTTAATTGCCCTGGCTCAGTGCTTGGGAATTTTGGGAACTGTAGTTCATTGTGGCACCAGAGCTCTCTAACAGAGAAGATAAAATGTCTTACAAAACTACAGTTCCCACAATTGCCTAGCATTGAACCAGGGCACTTAAAGCCATTTCAAGCGGGATTACTTCTGCAGCCTGTTTCAACCCAGAGACATACTATTATTTTATCCTTTTAACCCAAAATCACTCTTGCAAATTTCATTCTGCCCCAGACTTCAAGGGAACACTATTGTAGAGATAATGGCAGCCAGATCTTCACTTGAAACAGTGTAGAGTATTTTTCTCCTTCTTAAACAAAACAAAACAATCCTCTGGTTCCTCTAAAAAGCAAATAGTTCATCATACACACATACACCCCCCCCCGTTTTTTTTTTTTTTTGAAGGGGATGAATGTTCTGTAACAGTAGAAGATGGTTTAGTCCAGCCTGGGCTACAATAACTAACTGGGATGTACAGTTTCAGAGATAGTATGCACATGAATATAGTATTTCCCCCCTTACATTACAGTTCCTCAACTGGTTATTCAAAACTTTTCTGTTCCATTTGTAATTTTTATCAAAAAGCTTCAGAAAAGTATAGTATGGCATCCTCTTCAGCAGTTATTAGATTGTAAACTAGACATATGATCTCTTCATTGTTCAGGAGTCACATTTATGCCCGTGAGTGACCAAATGTGACCTCCTACCAAAACCTAATATTTCAGTTTGGCAGTTCCTTAAAAGAAGGGTTTCTGATGTGCTATAGACTGGAGTGCTGGGGAAAGATGTTTATGCCAATTTCCTGGTCGCAGGGATGCTTGAGAGAAACAGTTGCAAGAAGAACCTGAGAAGTCTCTCCAGATGCCTGTTTTCAATGCACCTTGTGTCTAGGAGTACACTATAGATGTCATTTCCCAGTGGCATGATATTCAGAACCTTGAAACTCCATTTACTGGGTTTTGTCATGAAGAAAAGGTGCATGTATGGGTGACTGGCATTATCACATGTAACTACAATGATGGAGCTACATCATCATAGTTACAATGATAAAATAGGGACTCAGTATTATTTTTAAAAAGTGAAATGCATATTTAGACATATTTTCTCTTACATTTAAAATATATATATACTTTAATGGATTTTGTGAGCTAGTAACTTCGTGAAAAGAATTAGGATAAGCCAAATATTATGATTAACTAAGTTCCAGTTTGCACATCCATCCAAGAGGTGTAAATTAGGTCAATTAAACCAATAAAAAATTGTTTCAGACATGTTCCATCTGCATTCATTCTCTATAAATAGAAAGCCATCACATGGAAGTTGCATTCCTCAGTTGATCAACATGTGAAGAATGAATGAATAAATAAATAAATAAATAAAAGATTTAAAAAATCATTTGGTAGCTGGATTACAAATCTTTGCCATAGGTATAAAATTATGGCAAATATACAGTTAATTTAGTTACATCACTTTTGGTTTGCACATACACATTAACTCTACAGCTTTTCATACTCATTTTAGAAAGCACATTTGTTACAGAGTTGTTTGTGAAGAGGTGGTTGGCTGATAACCCAACATAGTTCCTTCTTCTGCATTATTTTTTTATTTGTGGGTTGACCACTTTTGGGGAAGTTGCTAATCCACAAGGGTTAAGTGTGATCTGAGAACAGGCAATATCTGAACCCTGTATTAACCCTGTATTAAGTTTTCATTTGTTTCGTTGTTTTAAAAACTGCCTAATATAGCTGCCGGGCCTTAAATTTTTCTCCCTTTGCTTTTCTGTATAGGAGAATGACACAAATTCAAATGCACAGAAAGATGCTCAGGTTCTGAAGTAGCCTACTATAGTATGGATAATGTTTCTATCCCTTCCATTAAGGTTACAAGGAAATCATATTAATCTTTATTGTTGAAGCAGTGTCAAAATATACATTTTCCCCAGGAGGCATTATAGTATCATTCAGTGCTGACAGAACACTAAGGATATTGCTGATTGCTGTTTGCTCCAAAGCTGACCAGAGTTGGAAGGATTAAAATAATTCCATCCTTTTAATGTATTATCATGTTTCAGAAAAGAAGCTTGAATATCATCAGACCAAACATCCTCTGTTGATATTTACCTTGACAAAATTATATTTATACTTAAATGTACACTAAACTCAGGGAAAATCCATGAATGGCTATCATTTGATTATCTTGCTCCCATCCCTCAGTGCTATTAAAAGGCAATGACACTAAAATAGAATTTTTGCTAGCATTACATTCCCAATTGCCTTCTCTTTAAAGGAAATCTAAGTTAAAGTCTGATGTCTGTCAGATAAGATGATGCAACAAATAGTTTTAGTCCCTGATTTTGCACTTATGATAATCCTCTTAGAAATAAAAGTAGTATTTAAAAGAAATATCCATAGTAGCTAAAATGGGCTGTTGTTAAAGATTTCAATAGCTAAATACTTCCTTAAAATAGAGGCATTTCAAATACTCTAACAGCTTCAAGATGCACTGTAATAAAGCATTAAAAAACAATCTTTATGCTTTTAGTGATTTGATGCACTAAATGTGTTTCTGCTCCAATTATTCCAAGTTGCAGGGGCTACACTTATTCCTAAATAGGTCTCGGACAAACACAAATGCCAACCAATACATACTTAAGATGATGCATTTGGTACACTATACATAGGGCATTAAATCCTGGAATTCAGTTGAGTGAATGAGTCAGTGAACCTAACACAATCTTTGGAGAAAATGAACAGGAGAGGAGGAGGAGGAGGTGGAGGAGGAGGAGGAGGGAACAAGCATTGTTTAGTGGCCTGAACGGACAATGAAGATTATCATACAGCCCAAAAGGATGCGAGCAAACGGGGATGCTCCCGTCCTTATAGTGTGATTGAGCAAATATTAGCACATGACGTCCAGTGACATCATGCTTATCCCATCATTATCTTATCATTATCTTGTCAGTGAAATGCCATGGAACTGTCACTTTTTATTAACAGAAACTCCCATTAATAAAAAATGACAACTCCATGGCACTTCACTGATGGGATGACGAGATAAGTGCGATGTCGTCGGACATCATGTCATAATCTTTACACAATTACGTTATTTGAACCCTGATCTCCATCTATCACACATCACCATCCTTTTGGGCCATGTGATAATCTCCTGTGACTCTGGAAACCAGGGTTCAAATCCCCGCTCAACAATGGAAGCTCACTGAGAGATATTGGGCAAGTCACACTCTTTCAGGCAAACACCCTCTGAACAATTCTCGTTCACAAAACTCCATGATAACTTCACCTTAGGGTTGCCATAAGTCATAAATGACAACAATAACAACAACAAAGTGTTCTATTTCCAGAAATCTCCTGTTTATGGGCATTTTAATCATTAG
This sequence comes from Sceloporus undulatus, assembly GCF_019175285.1. Taxonomy (NCBI): domain Eukaryota; kingdom Metazoa; phylum Chordata; class Lepidosauria; order Squamata; family Phrynosomatidae; genus Sceloporus; species Sceloporus undulatus. Next base: position 114,325,439 of record NC_056526.1, read on the forward strand.
TAGATGGAGTCAAAGTCTGTTATATAGAAGGTTTTTTGTTTTGTTTGGAAAGATAGATCAAAGATAGCACATTCACAGTGTTTCTCTCAGCCATAAATATTTGTACCTGACCATAGCAGGGTTTTCCCCCAGCCAACAGAATAAGGTTCAAAAAGATTCAGCCTGAAGTTCACCATCAATTGCACCTCTTGACTGTGTTGAATTAAGCAAGATGGTGTCCTCGCAATGTTTGCACTACAGTACCCGTAATCCTAAATTATGGACTATGCTGGCTAGGATTTGTAAGAGCTATAATTGAAAACATCTGAACTGTCTCTGTAGTGTATTCCTGACATATAAACCAGGGAGGTGCCAATTTTAAAAGAATAATAATATTCACACATGTTAATTTCATAATCTCAGTTTTCTGGGGAAAAGATATATAAAATACAACTTTTTGACATGTACTATTAATGCTAATAACAGCTCGGATCATTGCACCTAAGAGCTTTCTGGCAGTTAGTGTATGTGTGTGCAGAGATGGATACGTACATTGCATCCGTGCATTAACCAGGCAAGTATATCTATTACTGTGTCAAAATATTCTTAAATTTCCTTAAAATCATCCCTTGGCACACAGTATATACTTTTGCTCCAGCCCCCTGCTCTTTTAGTCTTAGGACAACTTCTTTTGGATGTCTTCTGGGGGTTCTTTTGAGCTTATCTCACTGTTGCAAAGTGGCATGATAGTGTTGGTCATTTGTGTGTGAGTTTCTTGTTATTTTATATTAGTAGCATTTCATATCTCTCCAGCATTCTCCATCCTCTCTGAGTACATGTGCTTCGTGATCTGAAACAGTCCCTTGGGAAAAGCTATCTTATGTCTTCTTTCCGTGGGCTTTGACTGAAGTGTGGGAAATGAGGAGGCTGCAGACCATTGGAGAGATTACTGTGCAGTTGCTCAAAACTCCCTGGAGCCTTAGAAATCACCCTATGGAAGTCTCTGCAAAACCTGCAGTTGTGATTTATACCCAAATCTTTTATAAAAAATAGATTTCAATAAACGCAGAAAAGCACTTCCAACTATTTGGGGCAATTTTCTCAGCAATGTTTTGTTTTGTGATTGGACTTTGGAAAGGTAAACATGGGCTTAATTTACAATTTGCTGATCAATATTTCTGAGGCAATCCCATTGTAGGAAGAAGCTAGGTTAATTATAGGAAATGCACGTTATAACACATGTATGACTCTGAGACTCATTGTATGAGAAAACAAAGTGGAAATGGAGCCAGAGAATAATTGCTTTCTAAATGTCTTACTATATGACATTGTCATGCTTCAGTTCTCTTCCCGCAGGAGATGATTGTGAAAACATATATTTTGTTGAATGGATTTTTTGAGCTAGAAAACGTGACACACTTTTACAACTATCTCCTGTGTTAAGAGAACTGAAGTGCTATGATATCATGAAGTAGGACATGGAGATAGCTGCTACTCTCTGGATCCGTTTCCACATTGTTGTTGATGTTTGTTTGTTTGTTTTTCCTGCAATAAGGCACCCAAGCCCCATTATAATGGTGGAACTTAGTCTGGACCCCCCCCCCCTTCCCAAAATCCTGGTTACATCCCTGGCTGGCTGGCTGACCCTTTAACAGTAAGAAAATCTTCAGTTAATGCAGAGTTATGCAGGAGCATCTGCTGAAGCCTAATTGGAGATAGGTCTGACTTTACCATGCTTGATTTTTGTTTGTTGGTGACTAATAAATCTATACTATTTATGTAACTATCAGTCCTCTCAGATGAGAAAAACTGATAGTTTTTCCTAACACTGAAGAAACACTTTACCATTTGTCCCTGTCTGAATGAGCAGACATGATCATATCTTCATTAAAGTTTCCAGACTTGTCTAATCATGGGATGTTGAGCCTTTCACACTTAATTATTAGCATATTGTGAATTCAAACCAAACTGCATGCCTTGTCATGCCAGAGTGACAGCACAGAAGGCTGACTACCACCCTCCCTCTCAGAAACATTGCAAATATTCCTAATTGGAACTATTTTAATTTTCTCACCCTCCATCATCAATCTACCACCACTTGGAACTGTCAGTTTTGTAACAGGCCAAATATGCTCAATCGTTTTAATAACCAGAATTCACTGAAATAATTTCTTATGCTAATGGTGCAATCAATGGTGCAGTCCATTTGAAACATATCTATTGCTCCTCTTGTTTTGTTGTGGGTGGAACATTTTAGTCCTTCAGATACTTATTTTGCTGGAGAATTCACATACAAGATAGGAATGCCACAATATCATCACCTCAGCAGTTGTTTGTGCATATTCAGTATTGCAGTTACAGATTCATAATCTAAAGTTATGGATCCATAAATATTCTGTATTCAGTAAATCTTACTGTTGACATACAGAAATGCCTCCAAGTCCACCTTAAGGTTCAACTACTGGATAGGGTGAAGGGGGTGCCTTCATTTCCACTCCCTCCTGCCAGCATGCCACCTCCTTTGGCTGATCTGGTGGCTTTGTCTTAAGGTGGATGGGGGGGGGGAGAGATCATGCTAGGAGACATTATTATATCCGCCTCTTTTACAGCCAGATTGGGGCTGCAGCAGCCGCATGACATGGTCCCAATCTGGCCTTTGTAAGGTGCAAAAAGGAGCTGCAAAAGGCGGCTCCTTTGCACCCTACAAAGGGTGCGATAGCCACAGTACCACAGCTTTACGGCACTCCTTCAGTAAAAAGGACACTATGCCCCAACTCCACCCACAAGCTGGCCTTTAAGGCCTGTCTACACAGGGCCTAAGTCTCTTCAAATAAGTACCCAATCTAGCACTCCTGTGAATTTCCCCAGTCTGAAATATGTGCCTTCCAGGGTTTCTCTTTTTTTTTTTCCTAACAAAGAAAATTATTTTTTTCAGATATGGATATTGTGTTTGTCACAATTCTAGGAGGAGGAGGAGGACAGAAGCTATTTTAAAAAATCACCTAAATCAAGCATATGCTTTCTTCCTCTTCTATGATTCTATGTTTTTCTCAGTTCCTTCCCCACTCTATTTTGGGATATCTGTTCCTTTTTCATTTCACTCCAAACTGATATAACAAATGCAAACAATTCTGTTTTCCGTTCAATTTATGAAAGCTTATGTTAATCTAAAAAAGAAAAGTGAGGGAGGAGAAAGAAAAGAAATCTGCCAACTGCCTTTTAAGTTGAAAAGAAGGTGCTGCCTTGAACAGATACTGCCACACAGCATGCGCTTAATGACAAAATTCTGCTTTCCTTTTTATGCACTTCTGTCAAATTATCTGTGTTTCCCTTTATTGTCATGTGCCAACATGAGGTGAAGCATCTGGATATGACTTTGCATAAGTGATGTTATGAGAGCATGCTAAATCAGTTGTTCTTTGAAAATAAACATTTTTAACTGAAGTAATTATAGAACTTTCAAGAACACGGCTTTCTAAGAATGGCTTATATCGCAAAGGATGGCCGTTTCATGGAGGATGTGTTTATCCAATACATACTCACACAGCATCCAGCAACATGCAGCTGTTCTTCTCATTCATTTTTTTTCAACTCTGAAGGAGGCATGCCCTTATGCCAAACTCTGGTGTGCAGAGAAGGCATGATTCAATCTTTTTTCTAGCCAGCTGCTTACCTAAAACTTCTTCCCCTTGTAGCCAAATGAAAGAACAATAAAGCCTCTCTTAGGGGTCATTCACTCATTGTGTTTTTTAGTGCAACTATGTGAATGATCTCATTTACGATTCTGGGTTTGTTGTTCACAGTATGGAACCACATCTATATTATCTCTGCAAGTTCTGTTACTCACATGTGTCAGCACTCCAATAAAGATGGAGTCAATGAGGTGGATGTATTTGCAGCATGTTCAAGGCATGCAGAGTTTTATCCCAGTTTATTCCAGGTCTATTCACATTGGTAATTCACACAGCCAAGAATGCAATTTTTTTAGAAAGACTAAAAACCACCACCACCACCCCGACATTGGTTATCCCAGGTTAGGTGGGTTTTTTGGCAGCTCTCCTCCCAAACTTAAATGCATTACAACAAAGATTCAACCCACATTCTATCTGGATTTCTTTCATTGTCTGATTGAGCTCTTATTTACTCTTATTAACTTTAACAGAGGGAACATGTGATAGGAAATCCAAAGAGGGAAAAATAAGCCACCCCTCCATGTCCATAGTGATCCAGATGGGAACAATGACTCCACATATGTAGTTTGTACTTTAAAATAGATTGAGAGAGAGAGGGGGGTGTTGGTTGCATATGATGTAATTAATATATTGGCCATGGAGATAAAGATAACTGAAAGCCACTGAAACCTCACAGATATTATCTGATCCAGTTCAGCCTGAGTTTTACTGTATGTTTTAGAAGTAATTCTCCACGTTACTATCATAACTTTCCAAAAATAAAGTAGCAATGCTGGACAGTAAACTGAAAAAAAAAATAGCAGTAGTAGCTGCAGAATTTTAGACTGATTCTACCCCAACACCCCAAAAAAGAGAGATCGTATTAAACTATGGAGAATATCAAAACCAGGAATCTATTTCATCAAAATGGTAAGCAATGGCCACTTTGGAGGGCAAAACTATTCTCTTGTCACTATTCTGGAACAATTGTTGTGTTTCAACTGTTTCAACTCATTTGAGAGTCAATCTCTGAAAAGCAGGGATATTCAAAATATCCAATGCTTCTATTTAAAAAAAAATAACATGGGAAAACTTGGATGATTTGAGGTGAGTGGGGAAATGTTATTGGTGCTCTTTAGAGCTGCATCAAGCTGGTAACATTTTTAAAAACATCTTGTTCCGATGCAAGTTTGACAACAGATTAGTGGCTATGGGTTTGAACTGAGTTTCCTTCTACACTGCAGAACTAAGTCAGTTTGACACTACTTTAACTGCTATGGCTCCATATTACAGGATTTTGGGATTTGTAGTTTTGTGAGATATTTAGCTTTCTCTCAAAGGGAGCTCTAGTGACAGAACAAACTACAAATCCCAGGACTGAATAGGATGCAGCCATGACAGTTAAAGCAATATCTAACTGCATTAATTCTGAAGTGTGGCAGCAGCCTGAGTGAATTTCCTGCTCTTGGTGGTGGTTTTATTTTCACTGACGGAGCTGGTGTGTAGGCTGATGTGCCCCCATACATTTGGGTGATGGTTTCTTTCGATAATCAAATGTTAATAAATTTGAGTGGGGTAAGTGGGGTTTGAGCCTTCTTCAAGGAACAATCTGTACTTATCGCCCTTACATTCTTTCATTTCAGGTTTTATCATTTTGTCAGCAGTATTTAACATAGGATAACATTCAATATCCATTTTTTTTTGGTATGCTATTGGAAGCCCGGGTGGCTTCAAATGCCTGAAGCTAGCTTTGACTATTCTGCCAGCTATGGCCTTTCCTGAACAGAGATAACCTGCACTGATAACAACAGGATCAGAGGATTTCAATCCTGTGTATGATGACTGCTCTCAAAGATGATTTAAGAATTCATAGCTAGTCTAATACATAATGCTAGTTTACTGACAGGAATATAAACCTTTTCACATTAGTTGCACTTGTTGCCATCAATGCCTGGCACGATTTTATGAATTTGACTTATAGGTAATAGCAGCAGCAGCAGAACTCCAAAATTCTCTGACCCCAGACATTTCTCTTTTTATTGCTCCCAATTATGTTGTCTTTAAAGAAAAAAGAATTGGTTGGTTTTCTTTGTAATCTATAAGGGAGCTAAACTGTACCACCTACATCACCCTTGGGAGAATCACATTTTCATTTCCAGAACACTCTTATTCCTTCTTCATTTTCACCTAAGGAGCAACATCTCGATAGCTGTACAACTTGTCAAGCCATCAATGGTTGTGTGGCCATGAAACGTAGAGCCCTTCGCAAGATCATCCCCCTACTCCAAGGTACGAGACAAGAAGGTTATAGAACTACTTCTTGTTCTCACTTCTTATTTTTTTCAGGCTATTTTTAGCTGCAAAAGTAAGGAAGTTTAGTGGTTGAAATGTTTTAAGACACAGCCTTGCTCTTGGCAGTGGTATGAGGCTTGTTTTAGGTAATTTTTTCACCTGAAAAAGGTTTTAAAATGGAAGGAGGTCTTGAGGCTTTAGAGGTCCTGTAGGAGTTGGGGGCCACAAGAAGGGGCTAGAGCTAAGGCCTTTATCACACAGGGGAAGTCAGGAGTTTAAAAAGGACATGTGCATGAGTGTGAGAAAGATTTTCCCACTATGTTACAATTAAAGAGGACTTATCCCAGGAAGAAGCAGAAATGCTCCAGCAACAAATCATTCATGGGGAATGTCCCAGGAAAATGCCTTTTTAAACCCCCAATTGTCATTAATTTCCCCCATGTGATAAAGTCCTGAGACTTCTTTCTGCAACTTCCTTTGCTTGAATGACTGTCCAGTTTACTCATCTAAAGGTGGTTAGGCTTCTCCTTGGATTTCTGATTTTATTATTTTGTCAGGAGTGCTTTACATAGGGGAACACTCCAAATTGTGATCTATCAACTGTAGGTGGAAAGTGAAATAACATATTATATTACTCCAGCATTATCTCACAATAATTAGTGCAATATTTCACAGTACACTTAATATTATACACACAATTGTATTAGTGGACTTCCAGAAACCAGTCCATGAACTATCAAGTAGTCCTTGTTCGTAGGATGTGATATTCAAGTTGTCAGAATCTCCATGATGTTCCCCTGCCATGGGTTATTTATTTATTATTATTATTATTATTATTATTATTATTATTATTATATATGGAGTTTTTGTATAGAGCTATAGTGAGTAGTATTGTTATTGGTGTTGCTTGAAAGGGTTTCATTTCAATTGCTGGGAACAGGAGGCAAGCCTGCTGGTGGGAAGGAGATAGACACAGGATTAGCAGAGCTTGAAGATTGCTCTCCTGAGAAAGGAATGTGAAGACAGAAGGGGTGAAGGGGGCATTATATGCTTGTATTAAGGTCTTTGAAGCCAGTTCTGGGAAATGTTTGTCTACTGTGCTGAGCGGCTTAATAAATTCTTTCTGATTCATCCATGAAACCTGGTTATTGAGTAAGCTAGAGACTCGAGCATCACACAATTTGTCTGTGTGGCATTATGTAAACCATTTCTGGATTTTATAGCCACTAAGTGGACAAAATGTAATATGTGAATTACGCAAAAGCATCAGTGCTTGTTTGGCACTCTGTGAACTGAATCATTATATGACCTCATCATTACAGCCAACTGAATGGAACTATGCAGTTTCAAGAAGATATTAACTGTAATAAGAGAATTCCAAGGTGGACAAATAAGAATTATATACATGAAAACCTAAGAGCTAATTGAGAAAGATTTGGCAGATCAAAATTATTCCTAGTCAGTTATGTAACTTTGTGGTCTCCGTGTGGCTTTGTGGGTGCTCCTCTGCTAGCAATTTTCAAATGCTAGTGGTTGTGTCAATCCATGTTAGTAATGCAAATGTTTATGGGGTTATATATGAACACACACACACAGAGAGAGAGAGAGAGAGAGAGAGAGAGAGAACACTTCTAGAATTAATAAATGAAACTAGCACAGGCACATGAATGATTCAAAGGTAGAATCTGTTCTACAAGGAACATGGATTTGTAAACTGATTTTCAGAAGGTACAACATCTTTTTTAATATGAATGTATTAAACTTTTAAAGCACTGATAAAATATTTACTGAGTGTGACATTAAAAGATTTTTTTTACAGATCAGCAAAATATACTTTAAAGAAAACGAACAGAAAAAAAATATAGTTTGTTTAGTCTCTCTCAGTGGGTTTAATTATATCTATCAGGTTAGTGTATGATGGACACAGAGTTTTGTGTATGTTAATAATCTGGTAACATAAGTGTCATGGTTGTTGGATAATGCCTATGAGGTTATGAATAATGAGTTATACAATTTCCTCTAACTCCTTGTGGCCCTAATATCATCATCCAGCCCAAGAAAAAAGCAATTCTAATTAATATCAAACAGAGTGCCAAAACTCTCTTGCCAATTCCACCTTCCTAGCTCCAAGTTTTGCCTTTACAATTTAACACTGGCTGTGAGATGTGCCATATATATTAGTGAGACATAATGCAGTGGCCGACTCTCATATTTGCAGGAGAGTACATTCAATAGTGGCTTTGATAGTGATGATGCATCTGTTTTGCTGCATATCTTGTTCACATGAAGGATTGAATAATATTCACAAAATTGTGCTCAGTAAGAATGCATGCTTTGATCGCACCAAAAATACCAATTACAGAATGCTGTAAAACTTTTCGCTTTTCATTGCCATTGGTATATTTTATGCAAAATGCAATGCTTCTCCAAAAACATTGTGAAAGATGCTGAAATTTGGGGGAAAATATGGAATAGCCCCCAAGATTCTTACAATCTTGCCTAGTGGGGAAAAATGTGATCCCCCATTCATCCCCTCATCTGATGATTAAATAAGCAAAAAAAGTCCTCTCCTGATTCTAGAGATTGTGCAGACACTATCTTCAGAGGTAATATGACTCTGATCACTTTTTATGAAGAGCATGGGTATCTCTGTCTTAGTGTGTTTCCCAAGAGCATCTAGTTGGCTTCCTGAGGATGTAGCATGGACAGTCTATCTTTGCTCATTAGGTTCACTTCCTTGTGAGTATCTGCTAGATATGACTGCTCTCACATGAGGAGTCACAGGAGGAGACATCATCTATTCTTCTCTGGGGATAGCTAAATTAAATGTAATAGTTGGGTAACTAAGCAGAAATACTTAACATTGCTGCCTCCTCCTCCTCCTCTTTCTCCTCCCCATCCTTCTGAACTTATGTCAGTTCTGAAGGATATGCCTATCAGTTTAATTGATTATGTATTATAGTATTTGAATCAAGGAAATGAAAAAAAAAAGTCCTCTGTCCTGATGCTGTCTGCCTTTGAATCCATTTCTGACTTGCCTTTGCCCTAAGGCAAACCTATAATGGAGTCTTCTTGGCAACATTTGTTCATAGGGTATAAGTTGTCATAGCTTCCCTCTGAGGATAGAGAGAGAATGACTTGTCCAGTGTCACCCGGTGGATTTCCATGGTTTAATGGAAATTTTCCAGAGTGATGCCTGGATCAGAATATGGTAATCCTTCAGTTTTTGCACATTCTTAAATTTAGTGATATAATTCCAGTCTCTAAAATTTAGTGAAATTTTGAAACATTGTAAAATGTATGTGGTGGTGATGGTGGTGGTTCTGTGCCTTTGAGTTGTTTCCAAATTATGGTGAGCCTAAAGTGAACCTATCACAAGGCTTTGTGCAGCAGAGAGTGTGTGACTCACCGAAGGTCACACGGTGGCTTTCCATGGCACAGCAGGAAATAGGAGATTATCAGATGGGGAAAAGGATGTCCTTGTCCCATCCTTTTGCCATCTTTATGACATGATCGCAAAAAGACTTTCAAATGACATTGCACTTATCCTGTCATTATCCCATCATTGAAGTGGAATTGTCTTGTCATTTTGTATTAACAAGAGTTGGCGTTAGTACAAAATGACAAGATAATTCCACTTCAATGACAGGATAAGCATGACATTTATGAAATACTTTTGTGTGATCACAATAAGGATGGAATAAGGATGGGAAAGCAATCCACTTGATTTCCATCCCTGTCCCATCTTTCTCTGATAATCCCCACAGTCATTGTTCAAACCACTTCACCATGTTGGCTCTTTGGTAAAATGTACACAAAAATGCTAATGTCATGGGGAAAATGCATTAAACATAATGCATTTTTTTTGTACATTTAGTGCATTGTTATGGAAAGAGAATGGAATGGGCCTGTTATGAACTAGAAGCTGTATAAGTCTGGAAATAGACAAACCTCTTTACCTGTACCCAGTGATAGCGAGTGGCTTCCATGTTAGTGGAATGTACTGAGCCCTAAAAGAGGTACAGCCACCAGTACCTGTAGGTCACACCCAACACTTAATTAGCAAAATATCTGGTGCACTTTTGTTTTGTTTGGAAATGTTTGTGGCCGACCCTAAAGTTTTAACTGAACAGATTTGTTTTCTTAAAAACTGCAGCTATTGAGAATAAATGTGCAGACAGTAATCTGTGAAAAGATACTATGAATAGGGGGAAAGATCAGTTGCCACTTATTCACAATTTCATTTTATCCTTAGGGGGGGAAATCAGCTGTATAATTTCAAAAGTGAAGCTAAAAGTCACCTTCTTCAAACTTTGTAAAGCAATTAGCTGGTTGGCTAACCTACTGAAAAACAGTCTTTCCAGGATATCTGAAAACTACCCAGGAGAGCTTGCATTTCACTTATTATATAACACATAAAACTGCATGTGATTAGAAATGGTTGGTTACTTTATTATTTGTGGATTAAAACATGCATGGATTATTCAGTTCGCTTGTGCGGAACATCTGAAAAGATACTGTCTCATCATTTCTATATCTATTAAATTGGAAATTGAGACCATTGGCTTTTATATATATGATATATGTATGTGTTTATAGAAGGGCCAGCATGGTTTAGTGGCATGAACATTGGGTTATGACTCTGAAGAACAGGGTTCAAATCCCCATTCAGGCATGAAAACCCACTGGGTGATCTTGAGAAAGTCATACTCTCTCAGCCTCAGAGGAAGACAAAGGAAAACCCATTCTGAACAAATCTTGCCAAGAAAACCCCACGATTGGTTTGCTCTAGGGTTAGCAAAAGACAGAAATGACTTGCAGGCACACAACAACAACAGTATTTTTTAAACTATAGTTTTTTTGGGGGGGGTTTCGGGATATGTGGCCAAGTTCTATAAGAGTTTATTCCTGATGTTTTGCCAGCATCTGTGGATGGCATCTTCAGAGAACTCATTTTTAGTCAACTGTTTTTATGCAGTCTGAAGTTTGTAATGTTGTTAAATAACAACACATTCAAGCTTTTTTTTTTTTTTAAATAATTTTGGGTTTGTGTTGCATATACTCTAGGAACCTCACATATATAATTACGTACATTATTATTATTTTTTAATTATTAAAATGAAGAATAGGCTGAACCATGCTATCACGGTTAGTTTTTCTGTAAGTCAAAATATTACGTGAGTAGCAATCTCTTCTGTCCTAATGCATTGCTCTGGAAAGCCTGATCCACCCAGGTTCTCACAAAATTAGGTCCAAAGTAAAATGAACCCACTGGTGATACAAAATACAGCTTTATTTATTATAAGAAAATGGCATATGGATGCAGAAACAGAAATCATGCAAAGTAATGAAGCTTATAAGTTGAGTATGGAGTGGAAAGTTTCACTCCTTTCTGCAATCTTTGGACTGGTGGAAAAGAAATTATTAAGCTAGGGTATTCTTATTAGTAGAGAGGCTGGCACAGCATTGTACCAGCTAAAAAGATGTTTAAAAGATCCTGTCCCTCCCTCTCTTTTTGAGATTTAGGCATGAATCATTAATAAGAAAAAGAATGAATTAGAAGCCAAACAACTGCACTCCTTCCTAGTCTTCCCAAAGCACAATCATCTACAGTTACACTTAGTGAAGATTCAAAATAACTGAATAAATATCTCATACATCACTCTCTGTATGAGTCAGATAGTTCACTTCCATGATCATCTGAAAATTTAGATGGAACTAGAATGGATGTGAGGCTACATGCATAAAAAAATAATTCTTTATATCTTCTTCCACTTTGCGTTACCCCTAGTAACACAAATGGCACTTACTGCACAAAGAGCGTCACTATCCCTATTCTGCTGTTATTGGCTGCTGCATACAGAGGCCCCTATCAAACATCACTTTAGAAAATGTCTGCTAGTCCCTCTTGTCTCATGTGAAAACTAGCTCTAAATGGGTTTTCAGCCATCCAGAAGCAATTTTGGGGGTGTACAGAGGACTGAAGTGAGGAGGGGGATTACCTACACAAAAAAACCCATCTGTACAAGCTGTACATAATGGGTATGACGAAAGAGGCAACACTGCAAACAAACCCTAATAAAGCACCAATGCACAGAAATTATTTTCTCACTTGATTCTCCCTGAAATATTATAGCTTTAGTATTATTTTCGTAAGTATTAAGTATTATTTTTATAAGCTTCATAAGTCAAGACTTATGTTAAGATTTTCAAATAAATATCCTACATTTAGATATTGTTCCATTTTTAATCTCCATGTATTTACTGTTCCTTAACTGTAGGAATGTAAAGAATGTAAAGAATATGCAAAAAATATTTGGAACATGGTAGAAAGCCAAGTTTCTCATGTATTGGGAAACCCAGATGAGAAGAATCCTGGACTGACAAAATCTGCAAAAAACCCAGCATTTTCTTCATATTGTCTTGTCTCTCTCTCTCTCTCTCTCTCTCTCTGTGTGTGTGTGTGTGTGTGTGTGTGTGTGTTGTACAGTAATATTTTCTACACAGGAAAGACTGAATCCTGTGCAGAAAATGCTATGATTAGGGACTTTGGCTGAAAACAGACGGCCCTGGAGGGATGACATCACGCTGCCCCATTGTGTGCCGTATCAGAGCCATGGCAACCGCACTCTGCAGCCCTGATCCAATGTTATTCAGGCCCCTTGTTCTTCTGCATTCCTGAAGTGTGCTGCATCTGGTCACTGCACCACAAGAACTCCTCAATGCTGCCCGCTATCTGGTCAGGCAAGTGGCATGAAGCTGGCTCAAATTGCTGGTTTGTTCAGTCCATTAGTCTACCCAAATTCACATGTGGTTGTTTTATGAAGATAATGATGTTTTCTGTGCAGGAAGCAGACTTTTCTAAACACAAAAAATTAATGTTGTTGGAGAGAAATATTTTGTGCACTTAAAATGCCTTTTCTTGCCCAGAAAAGGCTGTTTTCTTTGCATATATGCATTTTGTGCAGAGAAAATCCCAAATTGTGAATAGTTTTCAAACACTGAGCACTTTTCAATAACTTTTTGACAATGGGAAAAACTACTTCTTGATTCCTTCAAGAATAAATTACTTCTCTATTTGACTGTCTTTCGTTTTCTAGCAGGCTATTGTACACTGCAATTTTATTCCCAATAATATTGGTGTAATCCTCACTGAATTCATTGAAACCTTCTTCAGAATAGCATACTTAGGATTCTGCTGTTCATTTCCTATATTGTTTTAGAGCAACCCAAGTGGGTAGGGCTGGAGCTTTTTGAATATGTGATTTATTGAATATAGCTATTTAAGTTTTTCAAATGAAACAGATCAAGAACTGATGTACTTTTAGTCTCATTTTAGAGTGGCAGAAAGAATTCAGAACTTCTTTCTTCCAACTCTAATAATGCCTCACAAGCCTGCCTCAGCATGCTATGTGTATGCATGTGCCTATACATAAAATGTGCTATGCCACCACTTATGAGTGCTCCAAAGATGCATTTCAAATAAGTGACTGACATTTTCTATAATTTCAGATTTTTAAGGAAGGCAACTCCTTATTACGACTACAGATGGTCTGGAATGAGTGATCAGTAGAGTATCTGAACTCTTAAGAACAACTCTAGAGAAATCATTTTGTTTCAATCACCTCAGCATACATTCAAAGAAAAAGAAGTTTACCAACCATCTGGAAGAAAAATGTGAATTTTACGTTCACAGAGTAGTGAAAGGTGAGTTATTTTGAGTCCCATTTTGAGATGACTAACCCAATGAACTCATTAGGCCTAATTTGGATTGAGGACAATTTTAGGGCTCAATCTTAATTTAATGTATTATTGTCCTCTCAACAATATCAATTTAAAGACAACAACATGAGATATGGGGTCTTCCCTTCTCTCAGCTCTTTTATTAATCTTACCTCCAATGTATTTTCCTTCCCATTACACTGTGAAAGGAAAGGATGCAGCCTTGATTAGGCCTTACAAATAACATTACCATGGATAACAGGATTGCTGAGATTATACATTATCAGAATTTCAGGATCTGTATTTAGGATGAACAAGGCATGATATCTTAGTATATCAAGGGCGGGTTACAAACGGCCCTCAAGGGGCCGTTTTCCCGCCGCCGCCATTCGCTGCGCAGGGAAGCCCCAGCTGCCAGACCGCGAGGCTTCCCTGCGCAGCAAAAAAGGAGCAGTGAAATGCCGCTCCTTTTTTGAACGCGGAAGTGGTGCCGCGAGGGGTGGAGTGCGCCCTCGCGACGTCACTTCCGCCGCGACACGTCTGAACGCACAGCGTCCAGTACGTCAACATGGCGGCGCCCATGTGGATGGGCACCGCAAAAAAGTACGCGCTCCGCGCGTACTGGGAGGAAGGGCCGTCAGGAAGGTAAGAACCTTCCTAACCCTAATACGGCCCTTCCTAACCCTAGTACGCGCGGAGCGTGTACTTTATGGCGGTTTGTAACCCGCCAATGATTCTGGCACCCACAATATTATTCTCTTTTTGGCTTTTCTTCGTGAACGAAGATTCAGGAAGGACTCATCCCATGCTTTCTACAAGTGCGTTGATGACTAAAAAGGCTGATCCGAGATAAACAAGTCCAGTTGCAGAAAGCACAGCAGAATGTCTCCTTGGGTGGTGTTTCCAAGTTGTGGTTCTTTCTGCACTGTCATTTCTCTTTGAGACTCATTCAGCGTGAGTTTTCAAAAAAAGGCTGCAGCATCGTAGATTGTGCGTCTCCATGCCTCCCGATGAGAGGCCAGGGCAGACCATTGTTGGTGATCGATTTGGCCAAGCCTGAGGTGTTGTTTCAGGGAGTTCTTGTATCTCTTCTTTGGGGCACCCCTTTTATGCTGACCCGTGGTGAGTTCACCGTAGAGTATTATTTTTGGGAGGTGATGGTCCTCCATCCTAGAAACGTGTCCTGCCCAACGCAGCTGTGTTCTCGATAGCATGGCCTCAATGCTGGTGATCCCTGCTTGTTCAAGGACAGCAACATTAGTCACATAGTCAATCCAGTGTATATTTAGAATTGTGCATAAACAGTGCTGATGAAAGCATTTGAGGAGTCGTAGGTGTTGGCGATAGGTGACCCATGTTTCAGACCCATAAAGGAGAATAGACAGTATAATGGCTCTATACACACTGATTTTTGTGCTTCGCCTCAAGTGTTTATTACTCCAGACTGTTTTATGAAGCCTTCCAAATGCACTATATGCCTTTGCTAATCTGTGATCATCTCTTTATTAATCTTGGCAGCTGAGGAGATGATGCTTCCCAGGTAGGTGAACTGCTGAACGGACTTAAGCACAGATTTGCCTACAGTGACATGAGGATGGTAGTGTTCTTCCTGAGGTGCAGGCTGGTAGAGAACTTCCATTTTCTTCATACTGACTTCCAGCCCAAAGAGCTCTGCAGCTGTAGCAAAACAAGATGTTAGGCACTGCAGAGCTGCTTCTGTATGGGCAATGAGGGCAGTACAACGAAGGCAGCACAATTTTATTACTTTGTATTTTACTCTGTTTTATTTTAATCCCATATGTACCTTCTCCCTATCCTTTTTCACACCATGTTACTAAAATTAGTGTTTTTCCCCCGTTCCTACATTAAAGTTCATACACATGTATGCACTTTGCTTTTCTGCAGCTTTGTTTGTGCATTTTGCTAAATCACACATTTCCACCATTGACTAAAGTGTAGATACTTTTTTCAACTGCCTATTTAACCTTTCACAATTTAAAATGCACACACTGAGATGTGCATACTTTAAACCTCTCAAATAGCCCATATGCCTCAAAAATGTACAAGTTCTCAGGCCAAGGTCCATTTCTTTGTGGAAAGATTCTTGAGAAGTTGAAAACAACTACTTCCTTTGACACTCTGAATCCATAAAAGTTATTACCCAGTGGTTACCCATTTGTGCATTCATCTGGTTCCTCACTGAGCTAGGATTATGAACATGGCCTGTAGCTGCATTGATGCAACTGAATTCACTGGAGTTAAAACAGCTTAAAATTGAACTCATTTGATTGCTGATGACAACTTGAGTTGTTTAAGTATTTTTCAAAGATCGGCATTCTGTAAAATGGTTTGTGCCTCTAATATGTTTATTCTTTGAAGTTGGATTAAAAATGTGAATTTTAGTTCTAAAAGCCTTACAAAATATAGAAGGACTTAATAAGAGAGAAGGGGGAGATGATGCATTTTCAATAATCTAATAACTTTACAATGATAATAGGATGAAAGAAGCCGTAAAATAAATTGAAAGTTAATGTTTTAAGGATAAATTAATCAAAAGAGTGACTGTGAGAAAGCCTTTTAAAGTGAGTTAAATACTCACATGCATCTTTAGTTACTTAGGGTTTTTTTTATTTGAAAAACATAAAAAAAGGTATTTTAACCACTTTTGCTTAACAGCTCAGATAATGGACTCCATTTCACAATCTACTGTAGCATGTAAAAATAAAACTATTAGAAAGCTAATATGGTATGATCATCTAGGAACTTAAAACCATTTTTATGGAGCAAGTAGCACTGTATGCTGGAAAATATGAGCACTATAATACACAGTGTCATTGTGATGCATTTTTTTTTTCACAACACGAGTTTTAACTTTCTACCACAATGCTGTCAACTTGAGGGAAAGCAAATGTTAAACCACTATTGACTTCTCCCGTTCTGAGCCAGGGAAAGAAAAGAAGCAAATGAAAGAGGGATGCATTTTATTAAAGCTGGGTGAGTTCTCTACTGTTAATGATGGTCTCTCTCTCTCTCTCTCTCTCCCTCTCTCTCTCTCTCTCTCTCTCTATATATATATATATATATATATATATATGTAAGATAATATTAGGTATCTAAATCCTTATCAGAATGACTGGCCTGCAATAGCAGTTGCACTGGGTGGCCCACTAGGATGCCCATGCACACAACCATTGGCTTGTGGTAACGGAGGGCTCCAAATATTCATTACTCTTTTTACATTGTTATGCCTCAGTTCTTGAGTGGAACATGCCAGACATCATCCTGACTTCTCATGCCAGAAACAGAGCCTAGAATATCATGATCTGAATAGGACAATGCCAGAATAGGCATCGGATAGGATTTTGGCCTATGCACATAAAGCCTAAGAAATATTGTTGAATTCAATTGGACTTATAGAACAATCTTTGGCATGTCTGCTTCAAAGTAAGTCCCACTGAGTTCAATGGAGTTATTCCTAGACATGAGCTGGAACCCAGTTGGTGAATTAAATCGGTATAACCCCATATCTAGTACCACCTTATAAAATGTACCCTTCCCACCCAACACTTGATTTACAATGTCATAATGAAACCTCATGGGTGAACTATGGCTTCTGGATAGTTTCTGGTTATAGTTATGCAGCCAGGAAAAAAAATAAAGTGTCCCTGCCATCCCTGACATCTAGTAAATCTCAGGGTGTGGTAGCTGTTCCTTTTTCTCAACTGCTAAATGCAACTAGAAGATGTGCAGGAGGCTCCAACTCCCACTGCCCACCGATTGTCTATGTAAATGTACCCTGGGACCTTCAAACTGGCATTGTTCAGTGGGTGGCAGTAGAAGACCAGAAAAGGTACACTGGAATAGGTTTCCACTCTACTAACATTCAGAGGATCTCAACCAGATTGTATGTACAGTGCAGCCTTGAAATATTGTGTAAATTTGAGCTTAATGAATGGGGCTCGTGGTTGCCGCAGTGTGGTGAGAGCACACCACATGCGCATGCGCCATTCCCTGTATTGCAGTGTGGCTTCCGTGTAAAGTGGAAGCCACATATAGCACGCCTGCATAAGGAATAACCACGCTGTACATGAATGCAGCCTTATTTCCTGCATACATACAGTTAGATTTTCAGGCATGGAGCTTAGGGCTATACATGTTTATTCAAAGGGGAGCACGAGTGACCTTAGGGCCTGAACAGAGAGGCCAAAATAAAGCTGCTTCAGGTCACTTTGGATGTATGCTGTTTATATGCTGCATGAATCCTGAGATGCCGTGCCAAAGCCATGCTCCAGTCCTAAGGACTAGAGCACAGCTTTGGCACAGCTTCTGGCCTCTTAAGATACACGTGTCATTTAAACAGCATACCTCCAAAATGACCACAAGCAGATTTATTTTGGCCTCTCTGTTCGGGCCCTTAGTGAGGCTTTACTCTAGGATAGTTTCCACAGAAGTGAAGCCTTAGGCTATGATCCTTGTAATAGTTATCTGGGAACAAGTCCTATGTAACATTGGCCCAAAACAGACAGGCAGATGGGGGTGGCTTCCACCCACTCTGGGGGCAGGGTGTTTACATGACACATGCCCCCCGGAGCACCCGGAAGCCACACTGGGACTGCACTGGGATGGCTAAGGTATCCCAAATCCAGCTCCTATTTGGGGCCACAGCAGGAGGCACCCTCAGGGCCATAGCATGTGTTCGCCTTGGCTCTGAGGCAATCAGGTTAGATCAGCTTCTGGCTTCTCCTTCCTGCCCCTCTGCTTTGGTCCTAAAAGAGACTTATTTTAAATCAGACATATACAGGACTGTATTGTTAGTTACATACACATGTGTAAATGCTATCCAATTCTGTGTGAAACTGAAATTACAGACAAAGGGGCTTAACAGACGGCTCTGTGCTGCCTCTGGAAGCATGGGGTTGGGGACATGGCAACTGGACGCCACACCCCAACCCACTCGAAAATGAGCTGCAAAATGTGGCTCCTATTCTTAGCACTACAGGGGCACCATAAGGGCTGTGGCGTGGCCTTATGATGCCCCTCATGTGCAGTGCCATGTAAACATAAGCGACATTATCATGGCGTGCACTGTCTGTATGAATGTGTGCCAAGATGGCGTCTGGGGTGTGCGATAGGGTTGCTGAGCATCTAAACACTCAGCCCTCAGGTAACCCTAGTCCATGGTCAAACCGGCACAAAGGTCCGGTCTGTACTGCCTCCAAGTGGTTTAATGATCCAACGCATACAATCATATTTGTCAGAATTAGATGTTTACACAGAGAGAAATTTCGATTTTTTACCTGGCTTAATAGGAGACTAAACAATTTCATAAAGGATACCTAAATGGAATCTCTAAATGCTAAGGAGAAAATTTCTGATTTACAAATGCTAGGAATATCAAAGGATTGACATCATAGCTGTGTTTGATTTTCTAAAAGCTTCTAGATGTCCAATGTTGGAAATCAAATGTTACACTTGGATTAACCTTTGTATGGATCCATGAAAGATTTTATGAAGATGTACTTCCAGATAACACCAACAACTTACCCAATTCAACCATCATCACACCCCCATGTTCTACCAGGTTCTGCCTTAGTGGAAATTTTAAAATCAAGTGGTGGTGGCCAATAGGTGAACATTTCATCTTTTTGTCAAATTAGTGCTCCTATCTTGGAGATGGAAGAGGAAACAAAATGAATCTGATTATGTATATCAAATGAATACCCACCCTCCCACTCATAGAAATAATCATTTCATGGGACCTTGAATGATGGACAAAGTTCAAAGGACATTTGTGGTCTGATAAGTGGCATATTTAATACTTAACAGGAAGAAAACCCACAGCATGCAGAATATGCTGTTGCCCCTTTCATCAAAATATTGTGCTCATAAGTTGTACTTTCTTAGAGCAAAGCAGTCATACTTTGTATTCATTATTTATACCTTATTGATTTCTTTTTACATCTTCTCGTGCTTAAGTGCTTTACCACTTCTATCCTTCCCCCAAGCAACTGAAAGCAAATTAAAAGAAGTAATGCAACTTACACTGGACTGAACTCCTTTCGTGTTAAATAATATATTTGATGACTTGGTGCTTGCTTGTTGTATAACCTATTGGGTATAATTTGAAACTCACATTTATATGGAGTACAGAGTTATATACCTTTTAACAGATTTGTTTTTTATAAAAGGTTAGTGTCGTAGTGAATCCCACTCACCCAACTATTTTCCTATTGTGGCAGCCCCATGGGTTTTATCATCCCACTGCCGCCACTAAATTATGTCACAAGAACCACCACAACTGCTTATTTCCCCCTTTTAGAATTCACTTTCAGGTGGTATCTAGTAGCGTGGTTACTTATTTGAACTAGCCAGGTTATACATCAAGATAATCAAATGCTGTGAGTTTCACATTTCAGATTTTCTTCAGAAATTCCTTGTTGCACTGTGGGGAAATATTTCAGACTCACACCCCCACTGGATTGACAGCCAAAATGTCTTTTAAAAGGTTCTATTCAGTATTTCTGTGAAAAGTGGGGGTGGTAGTTGCTTGGCAGCTGACACTCAAGTTACTGTTTTTGCCACTACTTTGCTTCCTGAAAGCCCCAATCCTGACAAGAGGCTTTGACAAAAAATGGATCAGCTGTCATAGATCAGACACTGTCCCTGTACTACTAGAGTAGATTCAACCTGAAGTACCTCTATTGGTATGCATCTTTTCCTGGTGGTTTATTTCTCCCTAGCTCTTCCACTTCACTTTCTAAAATTGGAAGGTCTTCTTGGAAATAGTTCATCCTTGAACAAACCTGTCGTCATTTCCTCTATTTTATAGACTCTTTCAGTGTATTGTTTCTATTGTCCTTTTGTTATTTCTTGGTCATTTAAAGTGTTCCTTCTGGTCATAGAGCATCCCCACTCTTGCTTTAAAGTTCCCATTAGTTTCTCAGATAGGTCTAAGATAGATCTCTAAACTGTAAATTCCAGGAGTCCATAGAGTGAAGTTAGAGATAGAGTGGGAATTCACCAATTTCCCAAACAGGATAAAAAAAAAAAATTAGTTTCTGGCCCCATTGGATTTTGGTGTTGGAATAACAAAAATATGAATTTCCTACAGCTTTGCTGGCACATTTTCCCTTCCCTACCCAAAGCAGCACAGATCTCATTGGAAAACATTGTTTTGCAACGACTATCTCCCTTCTCCCCCATCCCCAAAGCTGCACAGAAATCGTCAGCAATTACAGCTGTCAAAACAGATGTTGGAACTTGGGGAAGGAGATAAAGTGCTGGAAAGTTGGCAGCTTTCACTTGAGGGCTGTAGTCTTTTGCATGGATATTGAAGGAGTTGCAGAGGGAAGTTGTGGATGGGAGAATTTGCAGACATTTGTCAGCGGAAGATTTACTTTCTATTATTCTCACAACCTTCCTCTCCAGAAGCCCCGATCTTGACAAGAAATTATGAAAAATACTTTTCAGTCATCAAAACAGGAACTGAAAAGTGAACGGGTTCATGGTGATTTGCTTTTATACCTCCAGAGCTGGCTCCCAAAGGGTTTTTTCAGCCATATTCCAATTGGAAATCTAGATCGCAATGTAGTAAGTGATCTAAAATTGGCTGTCATCCCCATGCAGTTGACTACCCTTGCTCCAAACCTTCAATTGAATTTACTATATTTTTTCTCTGATTGTAGTTCAGAAATTGCATCAGCATCAAGATGCTGTGAACTGTTTGTACTTCTAACAACTTTCTATAGTGTACTAGAAATTTCTCATCTTCAAAAAGGAGGTCATAAAGCACATAGTAGTGTTTGTACTAAGTTTTCAGGTTTATTAATACAGATTATATCAGATGTTAGCCTTTTTCCTAGCATGGTGGGGGGAGTCAGCTTTAGAAGGAATATGATTTTGTAAAACTAAAGAAGTAAATGTTTCCCCTTGTTCCTAGATACTTTCTGTGTTTACTCAGGCATTCTCAGCCTGTCTACAATGTTGTCCATCCTCTGAAGAGAAGAGATTCTGAAGGGGAGAGAGGTTAAAAGTTTGTAGGAATGGGGAAAAATATTAAAAATATATATTAAAAAGTTGGAAAATTGTTTGTTTTGTTTATTAGTGTTTAGAAACCTTGATAAGCAAAATCCTGTACAGGAATCTTCACAGTTCAGAAATTATTTTGCACAAAATCCATCTATGGTTCTGGAGAAAATACATTTCCTGCATGGAAAATAATATTTAAAATACAGAATTATTAATTGATGCACCAAAAAAGTGCAGAAAAAAATGCTGCAATTGGGGATTTGTTCTGTATAACATTCACACATGGCATTTACTGGACAAGAAGTATTATTTCTGCATTAAAATATCATTTTTCATTCAGAAATGCTGTTTCCTGCACAGAAAATGCTATTATCTATTCAAATCAACCATGTATGAATTATATGCAGAACAAATCCTCAATTACTACTGTTTTATGTGCACAAAGTAACTTATTAATGGGTCTGCATTGGAATATTATTTTCTATGGAGAAATTTTTTTCCTATGCAGAAACTTGACAATGTGTGAATTTTGTGCAGAATAAGTCCCAAGTTGCAAATAGCCTTCAAATACTGCTTGGTTTTCAGACTGTCTCCCAGTGGGAAGAAAACTCCTGACTCATTGATACCTTCAAGAAGAAACTTTATGAAGAATTACAGCCCTACAACTTTGCATCTGTTGCACCACCATTGTAGGTAAATTCATTACAATAGATCTGGCTTGATTCTGAGTTTCAGATTTTGTATTTAAAGCCCCAATAAAATATATCTCACGATGGTTTTATGGGGATGGGGGGAGACATAATGGCACTTATTGTACCATCTCTGATATACCTTTCTCTATCCATAGCCTCTGCAAGTAACTACAGTGAGAGCTGAAGTCTTATATCCGAATGTATTCATATCTTGTGAACCCTAAAATATCTCCTAATTTTGTCCTCCATTGACTTTTATGATTGTCCTAAGGCTCATACATATGGAAAGCAGTGACATTTCCTTTGCAGAAAGAAAAGCAAACTGGTGCACTAAGTAGGTTTTTCCTTAGTTTTCATGGGCCCCAGTACTCTTTACAGCCAATTAGTACAGTTGGCTGAAACATAAACCTTATAATTGTTTCTGTTGTGCAAGCTAATTATCATATACTTCAGAGAGCAGACCAACTCTGCCACACATTTTTTTCAAGCAACATGCAGAGCTCTTTGGAAGCATATGTATTCCAGAAAATCACTAACCACACAGTAGTTTTAGGAAAAAATCTCCTACGCAGAACTTTCCTCAATAACATCAATCAAGATGGCTAAGGCTTTAGGCTAGCTTGATTTGTATTAAAAAAAAAAAGCCATAGAACACATACTCGGATCCTTGGAAATATATATGTAATGTTCTGAGTGAATGTACAGTCAGAAGAAGACCGCTTTGTAAAGGTAATTTGAGTGATTGCTGATATTTTTCTTCATACTCTCGGTAGGAAAGACACATCAAGAATAACAATGCTGTTACAGGCTATGGAAAATTAAGATAATGGTGCACTTTAGAGCAAACCAAATGATCTGTTTTGTAGAACATCATTATATATTTTCACATGCTGCCAGAGCAAGTATTGACTGACATTTCCAACTGGATAAAGTTAAATAGAAGCCCATCAACTGGCAGATAGCAAGTCAGCCCTGTTGATTAAACAAAAAATGTCACATTGTCCACACTGTGTCCCTTTGACTGGATGTTGATTTATCCGGGCTATAATGTGATTAGAGCACTTTTGAATTCAAATGGTTTCTTTGTGATGAGTGTTTTGTACATAGCATGAAAACAGATTTCCTAAAGATAGTGCATTTTCTGTGGTTTCCATTCAGACCTGATGAAAAGTAGATAGGGTGTGTGATAATGAATAATGTAAACTATTTAGATCAAAATGAAACCCAAACTTTAATGTTTTCCTTTTGCTTCATTTGAATTAAACAAAGGAATGATAGGAGAATGTCATATTAAACAGATAGCCTATCTGTCCTGAAGCTGAGAAATATGTATATGTGGAATTCATATTATATCACCAATGGAAAATGACCAAGTAAGAAGGGCAGGAACAGATGGCAAGAAAAAGTGGCTTGACCCTGCTTTTTCTAAACGTGGGTCAAACAACAATGTCTGCACAGCCTGCACCTAAGGTGAGCTGAAAACACATGATCCAACAACATGGCACGGCATCAAGTCACACCTCTAGGTAATTTTTTGTTGCCTCCCCACCCTACATGCACACCATTGCACAAACGTATTACCTATGGCCTCTAATTACTTCCCAAATCTGCCTAGATGTCATCCCATTTCATGGCTGTGGCGCAGTGGTTAAATGCCTGTACTGCAGCCACTCACTCACAAACCATAAAGTTGCAAGTTCAATACCAGCGAAAGGGCTCAAGCTCAACTCAGGTTTGCACCCTTCCAAGGTCGCTAAAATGAGTGCCCAGATTGTTGGGGGCAGTTAGCTTACACTTTGTAAACCACTTAGGGAGTGCTTAAGTGTACTGATAAGTGGTATAGAAATGTACTTGCTATTGTACTTGCTATTGCTGCCCCTTTGATTGGCCACACAGTCACACATGTGATGATCTATCAGTACAAAGCATCAGTGCACCAGTGTGCAAGTGATATATTGGCAAAGCACAATCATGGAGTGCCTCCCTATACATGTCTCCTTCACCACCACCCCCTTCACCCCATGCCCTTCTGTTTGTGTATGTTTTAATCCAGAGTTTGTGTATGTTTTAATCCATTGGAGTTGTGCTTTCATTTCTTTGCTTTGTCGCAGCCCTGCACTTGCATCAGGGCATTTCTATGTCGGGGTGAAGATGCACATTTTCTACCTTGAGTCAGACTATCCTGGTTTCCTTTTGCTCCATGTTTGAGTCAGTGCAGCTTTGTTCTGGTTTCCAGCCACTTTTGACGTGTACAACATCTAAACACCCCACTGGCTGGAAACCACTTTATTTTGCCCATCGATTTCACCTCAGAGACACTATTACCTATGCAGTGTAGGAATGCAAGACAAACATAAAGGGATGTACAATATTTGGTTTTGCATGTAGTCAACAGGGGTGTGACTTGACAACACATGCCTCAAGGTACAAGGATAGAGACTAAAGCTTACTAGGACCAGGACATCAGGGAAAATAGCCAAAGTTATATCCCCATTGCCATAAGGGAAAATACTGAGTCTAAAGCATAAATATTTGGAGATTCATTTCTAGCTAGATAAGTTGTCCAGAACTTGCTAAATTTGCTAGAGCCATTTGGAAGCAGCGTTAAAGCAGAAGAGAAGTAAAACTGTGAATAGTGAGCTGTTAGCCTGGGATCTTCTCTAAATCACACTGAATTGACTTCTGTGTTTAAGCTCAGACTTGTAATTTTTAAAACAAAGAACCTTATACTTTCCATGTGAGAAATCTCTCAAGTACAACTAGTCCTACAATTCTTTGCACATAGACAGGAAGACATTTTAGCTTGTAATTTTGACTGAAGAACTGCTTTCAGTGAAGAGTGAATTATGCTGTTGCAGTTTATATTTTAACTTTAGTGCAAAGTAGGTAAATCCCTATTAAAATGAAAACCATATTTCCTCCCCATTCCTAACTGAGTGTTATCTTTTTTAAAAAGAGCTGAAAGGGGGAACAGTTTGGGGAGCACTATATTAAAAAATAACAACAACAAAAACTAATGTAGGCCAATCTGTAATTTTTGAAATGCACAAAATATATTTTTCACAATTAAAACATATTCATTTCATGATTCATGAGATTGTATGCAAGGCACAAAATAGTAGAATTTGTGTGCAAACATTCTTCAAATTACAAGTTTCTACCTGGTCCCTGAAAATTATGCTCAAATCTTGCTTGCATCCAGCACTGGTCTATTATTTCTGAATAGCACAGTTTTCAGACATTTTCAAGCTGATCCCAGTGTTCTTAAACTGCAGTTTGTCCAGGACCATACTTTTGGCTTGCTTGTTCTTCATGGACAACTGCCTTTTTAGCTGATTTCTGCAACAAAGCTGCATATTTGAAGAGAGATGGAAATAAAAATCAGCTCCTTCTGCAACCTTGTACAGCAATAACAGAAACGAAGAATGGAGAGAAATAGCACAGATTGTATATACAGTATATAGCCTGTCACTGTTTCATTTTGCTACATATTTAGACCTTCAGGTTTCTTGGATTCTTCAAAAGAAAGTTTTAGGTTTCCAAAATTGAATGTGCTTATTAAAGTTATCATGTTGCAGTACATGGAGCTAACTCCTATATAAATCAAAATCTGAGACAGTTCTTTGGAAGAAAAAGAATTTATAGGAAATCAAAAATGATTTTATGAGGCCTACATAATTTTTCAGGAAGCTGCCACACATTTCTAAATTATCATCACACTACAATTAGAGCTGTATAAAGTATCTTGTCTGTGAAATTCAAAGGGAAGGTAACGGAGTCAGAGAGTTATGATGCTGTTTGATAATAACAGCATCAGATATTCCTGCAAATTTCTTGTAAATAATGTATATTATAAGTGCTAACAACAGCGTTAAAGCAAAATACTCCTTTTTAGAATGTTTTTAATATGGCGGAAGCACTTTAAACTCCTAAGTGCAATCTTTGGGACAATCTTGATGTTTACAAGTGCCTCAGGGATGGCCTAGGGCATGTTGTGGGCCTGAGTAGCTGGGTAAGATAGTACTCTTGCTCTCCATATAGAAGTTGACTGAACTGGAAGCTGAAACCTAGTTCAACAGATTCTGGTATAGGGCAGGAGATTTGGAACTGTGAGCTCTGCCTCCAAATAGAAGAGAAATGTCAAAGGATCAGGTGGAACAAATCCCGCCTGTTTCCTAAGATTGGAAAATAATCAAATCATTTTAAGTGTAGTTTATTGTGTTTTGTGTAGCAAGGATTCTCTCTTCTTAGAAGAATTTCATACTAATATGTCAAAATAATTTGCACAGATTTCATCAAAGAGTATTATTAATGTCAAAAGGATCCATGTCATTTTTCACACTGCTAACAAATCATGGTTGTACTAAAAGAATTTATGGAAGATTTCATGTAACAGAAATATTTATTACTTTGAAAATAAAAGATATATTTGTATTTTACCACAAAAGCCAGTAGAACCCTGAATCTCCCCCCCCCTTCTATTTTTAAAGGGGAAAATGGGAATATATGCTACCATTCAAAACAATACAATACAATTTATTGAGTAGCCCAAGGGCCGTTTCAAAATACTAGTAACATAATAAAAAGCAGTATCACACAGCTATATATAAAATGTAAATACAGTGCACTAGGTGCAATAAACCTCCATACAATATAAATACATATGCATAACCTAAGCGTGCACCAGAACCAGAACATGCACTACTTGTCTACAGCTTATGTATATCTAAAAGATATACAATATGATTTACTAGGATATACTAGTAAACAGATAAAATAAAATAGTTAACAATTAAACAGTAGTATGTAAGATAGTTACCATAGGGAATAAAACAGAGTTAAAATTGGAATTGAAATGGGAGGCAAAAGTAACATAAAGTAACATTCTCTGACCATTAATAAATCTAAGTCAAACATAATGGTTTTTGGTAAAAGACAGCAGAGACACAGATGGCAATTAGAGGGTGAACCAATTGAACAAGTAAAGTCCTTTTCCTATCTTGGTGTAACATTCAATGAGAATGGATCCTGGTCATGCCATCACCATAAAAGCTCACTTAGAACAAAGGCACGTATGAATCTCATTCTTAAACTAAAAGTCAACAAGTACCCAGGCTCCCTAGCCCCAATAATTAATGTATACAAAGCTAAGGTTACACCTATGCTTTTATATGCAGCAGAAGTATGGGGTCTAAATTCCACCACAGTAGCAGAACTAGCCCAGTCTCAACATCTGAGAAATATCCTAGGAGTAGATAAAAGGACCTCAGCAGCTGCTGTGAGAGCGGAATTAGAAATTTATTCTATCTGCTCTCAAGCTAAAATCAGAGTGCTCAATTACTGGTGTAAAATTAATGAAATGGAGCCAAACAGACTTCCTAGACTATGCTTATTAGAACAGTTGCACTCTCAATTGCAATCTACATGGTCCTGGCAACTGTTAAACTTTATAAAGAGCTGTGGCCTCCCTGTAGCTTGTACTATGAATGATCAAGCAAGAAAGGGTGCAAGACAGAGAATTTTGGACATTGCGGCTCAAGAAGACATAGCCACACTCAGTAGGGTAGGCAATTTAAAATGGTTGAGCCAATACAAACGGTCCTTTCAAATGCCATCTTATCTAAAAATACAGATCCCTAAACATCTCAGAGAGGCATTTACCCGAGCAAGATTCGACCAACTTGATACCATGGTAAGACATGGAAGATTCCAGGGTATCCCTTATAACGAACGAAATTGTATTTGTGGGGATCATGAAATTGAGGATCTAGCACACATTTTGTTTAGTTGTAATTTGTACCAAGCAGAAAGGGATCAATATCTTCATCCCTATATTAAACGAACAATATACTGGGAGACCCACATCAGAACATCATACTTTATGAGTGGACAAGATTCAAAAATCTCTATTGCTACAGCTCGGTTCCTTCATAAAGCATCGCTGTTGAGATCTAGATATGTTGGAATGATTGGTGTTAATTGTAAGGGGGATGAACAGATGCTACCATTCAGATAACATCTCAGTCTGGAATAGCAAAAATTACATGCTGCTTGGTTCTCATGGCATGTTTTTTCCCCTTACAATAATAATAATAATAATAATAATAATTTAATTTATATTTTCCCACCTCTCCCAGATGGATTGAGGTGGGATTACAACCCGATAAAATATACAATTCACATCAATAAAATACAAAAACAATTTACAAATAGTTCCTTAATTCCCCTGAATAGAACGGTAGGATAGAGCACATTAGGGCTTTGATTTATTACTCAGCTCTGTGGCTCTCGTAATAATCAATCAAAACAAATTGTCAATTTTGGCAATATAATTTGTAGGCTTGAGGTGTGTGTGTGATATGGATCATGACTAAACCAAGAGGCAAAAGGTTAAAGAGTTCCGGCTTTGAGACTAGGGTTCCATTTCAACAATCGTCCCCTGCCTGAATTAATATTTAATATAAATTTAGGTATATTTTTTATTGTTGGTTGGTTGGTTGGTTTTAAAAGACATATCTGATGGTCATACCTTGTGAGTATTCTTGCTTGGTATTAAGACAGAATTATATTGTAAAGGAAACTTTAGCACTTGCAGTGTGAAAGAAAGAAAGAAAGAAAGAAAGAAAGAAAGAAAGAAAGAGGTAGAACAACCTGTGTAAAATGGTCTTTGAAGGACCGTGAGTCCCAGCATTCCTTAGTACTTGATTGTACATTTCCTATATGCAGGTAGAAAGAGGGGACAGATTGTGTGGCAGCATGATGAGTAGGGTACAGGGGCAATGAACAAGTCTCAGAGAACAAAAACATGAGTAATTAAGGAAGATCTTTGGTTTCAGGACTGAAGAGAAAAAACAGTTCTAACAACTAGGGATGGAAAGAATATTTGAAAATAATATTAAAGGTTTCAAAATAACTTGTTTTGCGAGTGTCAAGAAGCCCTAATGAGAAGATTCCTGAAGATGGGAATCTTCACAGTTTGGGACTTATTATGTGCAAAATTTGCATGTGGATGTTTATTTGTTTGTTTGTTTTGGGATTTTTTTGAAAAAAACCCACAATCCAGCATTTTCTATTCTCTTCCGTTCTCTGAGCAAAACAACTGTGTGCAACTTTTGCACAGAATAAGTTCCAAATTGTAAGCCGGCTTCACAAAAAAGCATGGTTTTAAAAATATTTCTCACAGTACGAAGAAAATTGTGCATTGCTTCCTCTTAGAAGAAAATTAATGAAGAATTACCTTGCTGCTAATGACTTTTGTTACACCTGTATAATATGCATATTTAGTGCCATAGGAAAAAACTAACAAAATATATTTTGCTATCTGAATCATAGAACAAGATGTTCTGCTCCCACTGTGGATGACAATTATTGTCCTCCAGGAGGTCACCACCAGTCTGTTCTTTCTAGATTGTAAAAGGTTTTTCCCAGAGGATCGGCGTGTACGGGAAGGATTGTATGGGAGGAGGCGTTCCTTCAAGTAGACTGGACCCAGGCCATGTGGGGCTTTATAGGTGATAACCAACACCTTGTACTGTACCTGGAAGCTAATAGGCAGCCAATGTAGTGATTTTAAAATAGGTGCAATATGGTCGAACTTGAATTTTCCAGTGACCAGTCTGGCTGTCATGTTTTGTATCAATTGAAGCTTCCAGCATGGCACAAAGGTTGCCCCATGTAGAGCGCATTGCAGAAATCAAGGCGAGAGGTTACTAGAGCATGTACGACCGTTTCTAGGTCCCGCTGCTCCAGGTAGGGGCGCAACTGGCATATCAGCCGAAGCTGATAACAGGCACTCCTGGCTGTCGTATCAATCTGAGAAGACAGTTGAAGCGACAAATCCAGGAGCACCCCCAAGCTGCGGACACAGACTTTCAGGGAAAGTGTAACCTCATCTAGAACTGGCAAACTTATCTCCATACCCGGATTGGGGTTACCTATCATGAGTACCTCCATTCTATTTGGATTCAGCTTAAGTCTATTTTCCCTCATCCAATCCATTACCAACTTCAGGCAGTCATTCAGGGGGGAGATGCCCTCCTTGGTCACTGAAACAGCCCGAGACATAGAGAAATAAAATTGGGTGTCATCAGCATACTGATAACACTGCACCCCATGTTTCCAGATGATCTCACCCAGCGGCTTCATGTAAATATTAAACAGCATGGGGGACAGAATGGTGCCCTGAGGGACGCCAGATGTCAGCTCTCTCATAGAGGAGCAGCTGTACCCCAGCATCACCATCTGGAATCTGCCTGAGAGGTAGATGTATGTGTGTGTGTGTATTCCATATACATATGTGTGTGTGCGTGTGTTATAGAAAGACAATAATAACAATATAAAGTATAGAAGGAATAAAATGCCTTCCTCTGAAATATAGCCTACAGCATATCGAACAACCCCTAAACTTATATCTTCCCCCCCCCCCCAAAAAAAAAAGAACTAAGTGATCAGCATTCAAAGATATAGTTGTGTTAGTCTGAAGAAACAGTATGTAGAAAGATCTTGTAGCACCTTTCAGAGTAACTGAAATAAAGAAGTTGACAGCATGAGCTTTCATAGACTTCAGTCTACTTCCTCAAATGCTTTTGCTGGAGAGGAAACTAGGGGCAGACATATATGTGCCATTGGTATGTGAGAATGTCAATTGAAATTCAAAATCCTTTGTGTATGGAAATGAAGAAGCAAGTCCAGTTTTGACAATGGTCGTTAGTGAACAAAGATATTAGGAACTGGCCAACATGTGTGGAGATGAAGACGTAAGACCAGTTTGGCATTGGAAACTAGCCTGTAGGTGAAGAGAATAGATGACTGAATAGATGAAACACCGTCCTAAAGTTGGGGTCAGATGGTGTTGAAATGTGTGTAGTGAGTCAGGAAGCCATTATCCCTGTTCAACCCATTGCTGAGGGACTGTAGTTTATCGATTAATTCCAATACCTTTATAGTTCTTTTGTTTAAGGACCTCTTTTCTGAGGTCTGAGAGGGAACGCCCAGGGAGATTGAAATGTTCTGTCACAGGTTTTTGTGTATTCCCATTCCTAATGTCTAAATTATGTCCATTTATCTTCTGGAACAGGGATTGGCCTGTTTGCCCAATGCTGATGAAGGTCCCCCTAATATTGTGGATTATGCCATTAAGTCTTGTGATGACATTTCCTGGATAAATGTATGGGCAGAGTTAGCATGTTGGTTTGTGTCATGGCTTAGTACCTGTGTCTTCATTTGTGTCGTGTGTCTTCTTTGGGTCAGTACCAGTTTCAGGTTTGGAGGCTGTTTGTAGGCAAGTAAAGGTCTGCCACCAAGAGCCCTTGAAAGAGTGGGGGACCAATCCCATGGTGAATGTGTGATGGGTAACATTCTATAAAATGTGGTGTGGGACAGTTGCCTGTTTTCTCTCTCTATGGTCCTTTGTTTATAAACCAAACTTGAAGTGGCCATCCCTTCAAATATTGCTGGGGTAAGTGAATTCAACACATTCTGGAATGCACCTGTGCTCTCTAACCATTGGATCTGCTTTCTGGGACTTATGTGAATTTTAGTCCAAACATCTAAGGCTCAAAGTGATTGCATACTTCATTAGAAAGATGTGTTTCTACATTCAACAGGAAGTTAATGCCAAGTTTTTGTGTGCATTTTTTAAACTAATGGGATCAAGTTATAAAGATTCAGGATATTGGACAGATTATACAGTTTGCTCATATGGTTTTGTGTTAACCTTGCGTGTTTGCCAAATAATTATTTTTCTGTAGTAAAAGTACACCATCTGGAAGACAATGCACTAGAGAATCCACACACTGTGTTACAAAACTAATTCTCTATATGACAAACAAAAGGTAACTGTCTGATGATTCCCATAGTTGAGATGGCTTCTGTAGTAAGTTCATCTGCGTATCTAATGGCATGGTTTTTTGTTCATGTATAAATAAAAGCAATGGACAATTACCAATCTTGATCAGGCACCATGACATTATCTGGAAGCCATGATACACTTTTATTTTCTGAATCCAATTTCAGGCTCATCCTATTGATATAATAATACATATATATCTAAGGATTAAATGTTGCACTATATGCCAAGCTTCTGGTTATGAACTGATTCAACCAAATTAATATACCAATATAAATTTCTCCTCCTCCCTACAGTCTACAGGTTTGTGTATCTAAAGTGTATGTGTATCTAAAGATGGGTAGCCGGGACAGAATAGGAATTCTGTTGGTATACCACCCACCCTGCAGCAGTTTCCCTTCCTGAGCTAGCTGGGGTGGTCTCGGGGTTGGTGTTGGAGTCTACTTATCTATTAGTGCTGGGGAACTTCAACATCAATGCTGAGCCTGCCCTTTCAGAAGTCGCTCAGGACTTCATTATTATTATTATTATTATTATTATTATTATTATTATTATTATTATCCTTTATTTATAAAGCGCTGTAAATGTACACAGCGCTGTACATACAATCTTTTTAACTGGACGGTTCCCTGCCCTCAGGCTTACAATCTAAAAAGACATGACACAAAAGGAGAAGGGAGTGGTGGTGGGGAAGGGGCCTTTCTAGTAGGATAATACATATAAAATACATAGCAATATAAGAAATGATTCAATAAAACAGACAACAAAGGAACATCAAATAGCAAGTGACCATTATGCAATGCCTGGGAACGCTTCTCTGAACAGGATGGTCTTCAACTCCGTTTTGAAGCTGGTTAAAGAAGTGGTGGCTCTTGCTCGCGGGGGAAGAAGGTTCCAGGAGTGAGGGGCAGCGAATGAAAAGGGGTATATCCTAGATGGGGCAGAGGAAATCCTGGGCTGGGACAGCAGACCTTGACTACCAGAACGGAGGGGCCCTGGTGGGAAGGTGAAGAGAAAGAAGGTCTGATAAGTGAGGAGGGGCCAGCTCATGGAGGGCTTTAAATGTCGACAGCAGGAGCTTATACTGAATGCGGAAAGGGAGAGGGAGCCAGTGAAGGGATGCCAACACAGGAGAGATGTGGTCAGAGCGGTGGGTGGATGTGATAATGCGTGCAGCTGAATGCTGGACAGAAATTAAAGGACGGAGGTGAGAAAGAGGAAGCCCAGCCAGAAGAATGTTCATGGCCTCTGTGACAACCATGGGTCTGTCCCAAGTGGTATCTGGTCTTAGTTATGCTGCTGAGCACACTCTGGACCTTGTTTTCTGTGCTGGGTGGGGTGATAGTGATCTTGGTGTAGAGGAACTTTCCACAGTTCTGTTGTCATGGACAGATTATCTGGTCATGTTTAGACTCACTGGGACTCAGAACCTCTACCGGGGGTGGGGGGAGGACCGATTAGGATGGTCCACCCCAGGAAGCTGATGGGTCCGGATGGACTTCTGAGTACTCTAAGGGAGTTTCCTATCACCTTGGTAGGTGATTCTTTTGAAGGTCTGGCTGACCTTTGGAATGGGGAAATGGCCAGGGCAGTGGACACACTTGCTCCTGAGCATCCCCTCTTATGGAGCAGAGCCAAATCTGCCCCCTGCTTCTCCCAGGAGATGATGGTGATGAAGTGAGTAAAACAGAAACTAGAGTGATGTTGATGGAAGACTCAAAGTGAATCTAACAGAACATGGGCTAGAGCCTATTTGAAGGCCTAGTCTGTGGCAGTGTGAGTAGCAAAAAAATTATTTTTTGTTCCACCTACTATTTTGGGGGATGGTACTGGAATGTGTGGTTGCTTCCAGGTGTTTCTGGATGAAACAGATGATCTAGATCCATTTCAATCTGGATTCAGACCTGACTATAGAACAGAGACAGCTTTGGTCACCTTGATGGATGACCTACGCAGGGAACTAGACAGGAGGAGTGTGTCCCTGTTGGTTGTACTGGACCTCTCAGTGGCTTTCGATACTATCAATCATGGTATCCTACTGGGCCACCTCTCTGGGATGGGACTTGGAGGTACTGTTTTACAGTGGCTCCATTCCTTCCTGGAGGGGCAAACTCAGAAGGGGGTACTGGGGGACTCCTGCTCAACCCCTTGGCCATTTGCCTGTGGGGTCCCTCAGGGTTCTGTGTTTTCCCCTGTGCTATTCAACATATATATGAAACCACTGGGAGAGATTGTCTGGAGTTTTGGAATGTGGTGTCATCAATAAGCAGATGACATTCAACTCTACTACTCCTTTCTACCTCAATCCAAGAGGGCTGCCCTGGTCCTAAACCAGTGTCTGTCATCAGCTGTGGACTGGATGAGGGCAAACAAATTGAAACTTAATCCAGATAAGACAGAGGTGCTCCTGATCAGTTGGAAGGCAGATCAGAGAATGGGAATCCAGCCTGTGTTAGATGGGCTTACACTCCCCTTGAATACACAGATTTGGAGTTTGAGAGTAGTCTTGGACTCAGCTTTGAACCTGGAGGTAATGGTTTCTGCAGGAGTACTTTTGTACATTTAAAGCTTGTGTGCCAGCTGTGCTCTTTCCTTGAGATGCCGGATCTGGCCTTGGTAGTATGTATCTTGGCTACATTCCATTCGGACTACTATAACAGGCTTTACGTGGAACAGTGTTTGGAAACTTCAACTTGTTCAAAGGGCTGCAGCCAGGCTGTTAAGTGGGGCAGGTTAGAGAGATCACACAATGCCCCTGTTGAAACACTTTAATCAGATGCCAGTTTGCTTCCAGGCACAATTCAAAGTGCTGGTTATGACCTATAAAGCCATATATGGCTTAGGTCCACGATATTTGGCAGACTGTATTTCCTGGTATGAACTGGCCCAGGTTCTGAGATCCTCTGGAGAAACCCTTCTCTCCATCCCAACACCATCACAAACACATGAGAGAAGGCCTTCTTGGTGGCTGCCCCTAGACTCTGGAACTCCCTGCCCAAGGATAGTTCTCTCCTTGTTGGCCTTCCTTTGGCAGGTTAAAAACTTCTTATGCAGCCAAGCTTTGAAAACAAACAGGGTGTTGTATCATTTTAAGTGTTTTAAAATTTTATCTTTTTATCTATATTTTTATTCTTCTAATCTATTTTAATGTGAAGTCAAAGGTTTTCATGGCCAGCATCCATAGTTTTTTCTGGTTTTTTTTTTCAAGCTATGTGGCCATGTTCTAGAAGAGTTTATTCCTGACGTTTCACCAGCATCTGTGGCTGGCATTTTTAGAGAATGCTGGCATGGGATAGAATAGTGTGTGTGTGTGTGTGTGTGTGTGTGTGTGTGTACTGTGTGACCCTGGGTAGCAAGGACTAATTTCCATGTTAATCTATGTATTGTTCTGTTGTTGATTGGCAAGGCCTCAGAGTGGGAGGATATGCAAAGAGGATTAGTGTTTATTTAATTAGTGATCTGGGACAACCCATGACCCTGGGTGGTTTTCATTTCCATTTTGCTGGGTCTTGATTATAGTGTTTTCAGGACTGGTAGCCAAACTTCGTTAACTTTAACGATTTCTTCTTTCCTGTTGAAGTTGTCTTGGTGTTTGCTGTGCTCGGAAAATGACAGGAGAGACCTTCTCACATCCGCAGAAGTTTAATGCATATGATGCAGCTGCGGACAAGTTTACATAGGGACCAATAAATGCAGTGTTCAAACACAAATCAAGGAACATGTGAGACACTGCAGACTGGATCATCCAGAAAAATCAGCAGTAACAGAATATGTTACAATCCATCCTGGGCATAAAATGCTGTTTGAAAACACTGAAATTCTGGACCATGCCAACAGTTATCAGGTCAGATTGAACAGGGACGCCATTGAAATCCATGAACACCAATTTCTTTTCTTTTTTGCCTTTTGCTGCCACAAATAGTGTCAAAGAATCATAATATCATAGACCTGGAAGACACCACAAAAGCCATGCAATCCAATCCTCCTGCCATGCAGGAATACACAATCAGAGCACACCCAGCAGATGGCCATCCAGCCTCTGTTGAAAAACCTCCGAAGAAGGATATTCTACCACACTTCAAGGGAGTGTCTTCCACTCTCAGACAGCTCTTACCATCAGGAAATTCTTCCTAATGTTATGGTGGAATGCCTTTTCTTCTTCTGTGTCCTAGTCTCTGAATCAGCAGAACACAAGCTTGAAACATCTTCAGCATGATACATTTTTCAAATATTTAACAAAGCTGTCATGTCAACTCTTAAGCCTTCACTTTTTGTGGAAAAGGGAACTTATTGCTGAGGTTATTACTTTGAGCAGAAAGAAATTAAGAGTAACTGCTCATAGTGTTTTTTATAATGCTAATACACTGTAGTGCAAAGATGAGCAGCTGTGGCATTTCCTGTGTTGGACCACAACTCCCAGAAGAACTCACTATTGCCTATTCTGGTGAGGGCATATGAGAGATGTAGTACAGTGACATCTGGACAGCCATAGCTACCCATTCCTGCTGGTAGACAATTCCACCAGTGGATATCATTGTAATACAAGTGCTGTCATCCTCCCAAGTCCCTGAGTGGCTGTTCATGGAAGAACCTTTTGAGTGGTTTCCCCTCAGCTTTGGTACAGAGAGACTTGCCTGAAACTATTTGTATGTTTTCCCCCTGTGCCAAATGAATACCCAGGCCATCTGAATAAGGATGCATATATGTTTAAACAGGGTTTATGTTCTCAACTAACTGGCCTCTTTTTTCCAGTGCAAGAAAAGATTTTTTAAGGTTGCACTTTGCTGATATTTAGACATTATATTCTAATCACTATATTTTATCTTTCTCCTGCATTCTCAGAGAATATTTGGATAGCTGGTCATACAACTATAGCAACTGAATAAGTTGTGTTTTTTAAAAAGGTGGGGTTTTCAAACTCTGAATAAACAGGGTGTATGCTATTGTCCAATAGGAATTAAGTAGTAAGCTTTTAACATAGCACCATACCAGTTCAGCATAAACACTGTTCTGTGCCCGTGCTTCCATGATTTTTATCAGGTCAGGAGCATATTTTAAATTTCAGAACAAGCTCCAGTTGCTAATTTGTCTTCCATCTGTTAAGCAGTCCATTTGGGGGAAAATGAATAAAAGCAAAAAAGGAAAGTTTAGAAACTGGTTTCTGCCAGGAGGATATGCACAGCTGTGTGACTGCTGCTGCCACTTCCCACTTCCAATTGGGGGGGAAAATAAAAATAAACCTTGTTTGGAAACAAACATGGCTTTTAAAATTTCAATCACACAGCCATATGCTACCTGCTTTTCATTGTGCAGTTCTCCTTGATGCCAGAGCATCCAATGGCTCCGTTTCTGTTGTTAAATATTTTATTTCCTCTTAAACAAAGTCTAGAGAAACAGTTTAGTATTTCTGTTTTCTGTTGTCTCTTCATTGAATATAGGCATGTAGTTTAGGAAACAAAATGAAAAAGAGAAATTACACATATGAATAAAAAACTATATTATTCAAATTCTGCTCCCCCAATTTGGGCAAAATACCATTCAAGAAGGAGATTTCACTAAGCTTCAGGGAACTCTTAGTTTTGTGGAAGTACTGACTAACTGTATAGAAAAACACTAATATAAATTTTAAAATGCATCCCAGTGAGCAATGAACATTCATTGTGCAAAGGATGCTACTTGAAATCTAGGAGGAATGGAATGGAATATGCTGGAAAAGAAGATGGCTAATTGGCTGGGACTCTGAATAGAAACACCTCCTACCACAATATTTGTATTGCCACCATATTTTCATTAAACTTGGTAAAGAGACAAGATTGGTCTACAGGCTCACCATGTCACCAACTCTCCCCTTTGCTAGTGTGTGTGATGGTGAGAAATGGGACACAAAGAAGTAGTGGTTTCTGTTGGACAAATTACGCTGGTAGTAATCATCCCATGCTTATCGGTAAAATATCAAACAAATATTGTTCAATGTCTACTTTCTGTCTTCTATTCCCTTCTGTTTTCAAAATACTATGTAACACTGATTGTGATTTGCCGAAGACATGGAGCCTCAGGGCAGGGTGGAGTCAGATTTGGTAGAACACTAGTTTACTCAACGTTTAAACTGACTTGTGCCTTCTCCTGGCTACATTTCTGACCCCAGCTACTAAATGTTATCTAACACACCATAGTAACAGTTACAAAATGTCAATTTTGAAAGAAAAGAACATACACACACACAATTGTGGTCTTGATACCTTTCAGGTTGCTTCTATTGAATATGTACTGCTGTTCTTTATGCTTCCAAATCAATAATTATTGAGAGCAGGTGCATAAAAAATATGGCTATGTGTTCCTCAGAGCTTAGTGGTTCATTTCTGTTTCAATATCTCTTTGTAGTAAAGTTAGGCATCTGAAACCCCTGTTTGAAAAGACTGCATGCTACATTTTGAGAACTAGAGCATACATAATAAATATATATACCTTTCATGCTGTCTCTTAACAAGATGCTTCTTGCTACATAAGCAAAAGTGCATCCAGGACTGATTTTTGTTTGAAAACTTTGTGTTAAAATTGCCAATGAAGTCAAATTAGCAGAAACATTCAGTGACATGAAGCCAGCCTTGGTCATGTGTATCAAGCCTATATAGACCCATTGTGGATTAACAAGGTAAACTGCTTTTCACTGCCATAATTTAAAGCTTTCTGGGTTTTTAAGGCTGCTTTGAAATAAAACATTTGCACTACTCCTTTACATTAAAAGCATTTTAAAAAGCAATTTGGCATACAATAAGGGGATTTTTAAAATGTATTGATGAGATATACAGTCTGCTTCCAAGTTCTATGATCAATTAAATGCAATTTGTGCTTCCTTAAGATATAAATAGCTCCAAACTTTTAGAACATCATCACTGACCAGAAAGTAGGAAAAAAAATCTTTTCATACAGAAAAACAAGGGCCTTTCTTAACTGCAAACTGGAGTTGTTGCTGAAGTTTTTTCTAAACTAAATTAGAAATTAATTTAAAGCAAATCATTTAAACAGTTTAAACAGAAATCAAAACATTTTGATAGGAAACATAATCTATCTCATCGGAGATCATGGTGGGGTACATTTTTGAAAATGTTTAATATAAACAATAACAAAAAGCCCCACATCTCGACTTAACAACAGAAAAGGGAAAGCAGCCCTAAGTCAATGATATTGTGAACATGCAAAACTATTAACAGCATGTTAACAGCGAATACAAGAATTGTGTTAATATCCTATCAAAAGTAAAAATAAGAAAGTGCAATCATGGGCTAAAACTTGGTCACAAGTGTGTTTGTTTTCTTCACTTTGTTCACAGGTTTTATATGACATCTTAAGGGGCTGTTTTGATGACATAATATAGGATATATTATAGAATATTATGTTTAACATTTGGCTGCAGAAATTACTGCCACAATTCAAGTTGTGGTTATTGAAATAAATGGGAAATAGCTTCAGCAATTTTACATGACAGTTTGATGCATTTTCAATAAATGTAGAATGAAACATCTTTCCAGTAATAAAAGAGATGTGTTATATCCTGATTTTTAATACATTCAGCCACATTCAATTAGCTGTATGCTTATAGGAGTTCTGATGTGTTCACAACTCCCCTTAAATATAAATGTTTCCCCATTTATTTTAGACCATGAGATTCCATGTACATATTCACTTTCCTGTATGAAATATTCCTTAATCATTTAACTGTGTGAATGGAAATGTCTGTACTTTTGAGCTCCTTGTGCCTCCTATTTTTGTTTAACCAGAGGTTTGGAGATGAATTCTAACTTGGACATAGGTCTTACTCACTGGTATAGAACTGAACTGTCACTGATTTGTTCAAGATTGGAATTGGGTTTGAATCTCATATGGCTTAGCACTGTGGATAGTTCCTTTAAATTTCAGACTAATTCCTGCACTAGAAACACAATTCCACTGATGTAAAATCCACCAGTTGTCACTGCTTTAAGATATTCCTTTACTGGTATATTGATCTAAGAAGACCTCTATCCGTGGGTGGATCCACCATCTCTGGGGTGGAGAGTCCACTCTTCATTTCACCTGCACTCCACCTAAAACTGCTCCAAGTTGAACAGGGAATGCGGCAGCAGCAGCAGTAGGAGGTTGGTGACTAATTCATGGAATCAATAGTCAGGGCCAACAGGTTTTCATTTACCTTCTCTCCTCACTTCCTGACTCCCTTCACCCCCACAAAAAAACAGAACTAAACAAAACAAAAACCCTCTCCAGATATAACAAGGCCAATGCATATACAGTATGACAATGGCAATTGTTGGGGAGTGCAGGTCCTTGCCTAGATTGGAGAGCATACTGATGCAGCCGCAGGGCAATTGAGTCAATGCTGGTAAACTTCACAGGAATGATAGAGCTGCTGTGGAAAAAAGTTTCAAGGAATACAGGGGAGGGGGGGACAACAAGAAAAGTAATACAACTCTGTAGGAAGGGGAGAGAAACTTTCCGGCTTCTAAAAGGTACTGGCAGAGTGAAGCTGATGGCAGCGGGCGATTAGGTGGTGATTTAGCATACAATAATCCCTGCCTCCATCCTGCGTCCCGGCTGCAGCCCAGGACCCTTTAGATGGTTTTAAAGTTCATGTGATAAGCTCCATATCAGTGCCAGAAGAAGAGGAGATGGAGGCAAGTGTAGCCTTGTTCCTGCCACAACCTCATCACTGAAGTGATCACCAGTGCAACCCCTGCCACAAGCATGGCAGTGGAGACCATTGGGGAGATTGCAGCTCCCTGCCTAGCCCAGAGGCAATGCTGGATCATCCCTGGAGCAATTGATTGATGCTGCTAAATTTCAGGGGAGTGGCACAGCTGCTTCAGATAAACATTTCAAGGAATATGGGGAAAATCAAGAAGCAGTGTAACTCTATAGAGAAGGGAGCAAGAGGAGATAAATAACTTTAGCGATGGAGGCAGAAAGATCCCTAATTGTCTGCTGCAATGTACATGAAAAGTTTGTCTACTTGCCAACTACACCTGCAGCAAATACAAATTGGTACCTCTCTTGGAAGAGAGATACACTCTTAGCTCTCAGTGCACTACAGCTATGTGTTGTGTCTCTTCAATGCATCAGAGAAAAGGAGGACTTCCTGGATGGAATACAGACAGGGAGAATCAGTCATGCAGAACCAACAGGAAGAAAATGAAGAAAATGAAGAGGCCTATAACAGTGAGGAAACAGCCTGAAGGAAAGTTACTGTGAGGAATAGACCATACAAAAGGGATTCAGATCTTCTCCAATTTAGCAATCATTTTCTATATTCTCATGTGGGTTGTAGCAGTGAAGATGCTGAAAAAGAAAACAAGCAGCAAGAGATACCACATGTCAGGGAAGGAGTCAAGGTAATCACCAACCACAAAAAAGGCACTGGTAGTTGGGGACTTATTGTTCAGGAGTATCGAGGCCTCTGTGTGCCAGCTTGACAAGATGAATTGAGTGCTGTCTTGCTGGTGCACACATCTGGTATGCCACTGACAACTTGTAAAAACTCATCAATATCAGTACCACTTTCTCCTTATTCACATGGGTACCAAGAACCACAGTCAAGAATACATTTCAGCATATCACATCTGATTATGAAGCTATGGGCAGGAAGCTGAGGAGGTTTGAAGCACAGGTAGTATTCTCATCAATTCTGCCAGTGACAGGTAGAGGACTACACAGAGACAGGAAGGTATTAAAAGTGAAGGATTGGCAGTGTAGATGGTGTAGACAGGAGAGGTTTGGCTTCTGGGACCATGGTCTTCCTGTTTTAAACAAATAAGTACTGGCTACAGATGGGCTGTACCACATAAAGACTGAGAATATTGTATTTGCCATGCCAAGTCTAATCAAGAGAATGCTAAACTAAATAGTTAAGGGAGAGTCCAGGTGATAGCTCAAACATTAGTCCAAAGGCAAGCTCTGAACATAAGGATATGCATTCTAGAGAAAAGTTGAGGGAGATTTTGAGGTCCACAGAAAAGCTGACAGTAAACTAATAGGTGAGAACAAACAAAGCTTCAAATGCCTGTCTACAAATGCACAGATTTGGAAAGAAACAAGATGAGCTTCAAGTCCGACTTCAAAAAGGTAGTCAGTCATGGACCTTGGATATCAGGCAAGCTAATTTTAACAGGTTCATGGATTTAGAATCCCATAGTTAAATGTACTAAAGGAAAAAGACACCCAGCAAGGGTGGAGGTTCTTGAAGAATGAATTGCAAAAAGCACAATTTCAAACATTCCCACGGAAGAAGACAATTGGGAAGTATCTGAAAAAGCCAATATGGCTGCACAGCAAACTCAAGGAGGAAGTGAAAAGAAAAAAGAGTATGTATATAAAATGGAAAGAAGGACAAATCACCAAGGAAAAGTACAGGTGTTGCTCAAGCTTGCAGGAATTATATAAGGAAAGCTAAAGCTCAAATGAGATGAGACAAACAAAGATCAACCAAAAGAGAGTTTTCAGATACAGTTGAGATACAGTGGGGCTGTTGTTCAACAAAAATGGCAAAATGATAACAGATTACATTGAAAATGCAGAACTATTTTACGGCAGGTTTTTCTCCCCTCCAAAGAGAACTATGTTCTGCCATGTAGCAGAAGAGGGCTACCTAACTCAACCAGAGAGATCTAGCTAACCTAAACAAGTTTAGATTTGCAGGACTGGATTAACTGCATCCCAAAGTACCAAAGGAACCTGCTGATGTACTCTCTGAACCCTTTACCATAACATTTGAGAAACAGGTGATGTGTCCAAGGACTGGAACAGAGTGTCTCTTTAAAAAAAATCAGGCAAAAAAATGAGGAAACTACAGACCAGTCAACCTAATCTGAATGTAAGGAAAACTATTAGAATAAATTATAAAGGAGTCTGTCTGCAAGTATATTGATGTAATTGCAGTAATCCTGCCAAAATAATCTTATATATTTTGTTGATTGGGTCCTAGTCTAGTAGGCCATCCAGGAATGCTGTGGATGTCATTTATCTGGATTTCAGAAAAGCATTTGATAAGGTTCCCCATAATGTTTTCATTAGCAAACTGATTAAATATAGATAGATGGGAACACCATCAAATGAATCCATAATTTGTTGGAAAACTGTACTCAGAGAGTCATCACTGGCTGCACTTCAAGCTGGAAGGAGATCACGAATGGAGTGCTGCATGGTTCTGTCCTAGGGATGTTACTCTTCAAGAGATTCACCAGTGATTTAGATGGGATTGAGGGACTCTTATTAAATTATCAGATTGCACAAAAGTGGAAGGAGTTGTTTACACATTGGAGGATAGGAACAGAATTCAAAAGGACCTCAATAAACTAGAAAATTGTGTATAAATTAATAAAATGAAATTCAAGAGACAAATGCAAAATTCTACATTTAGGCAATAAAAACCAAATGTGCAGGAATAGTATAGGGAATACATGACTCAACATTATTACATGTGAAAAGGACCCTAGAATTATTGTTGAACGTCACTTGAAAATAAGCCAGCAGTGTGATGCTGCAGGAAACAATCCAAATACTATATTACCCTGCATTAATGAAAACATAGGGGCTGGAGAGATTGCCCTGAAAGGGCAGGCCAGAGCTACCCATTTTGGTTCCCAAGAGATGCCACACCAGCCAAACTCTGCACCAAAAAGAACCCGGAAAAAATTGTTTTTTTTAAATCCACGCGGTGAACATCATGAGTGCGCCATTGGCGCACTGAGGTGCATCAGTGATGTAAGCGACATGCAGAGATGTCTGTACGCTGTGCATCACTTCCATCATGATGGTGGCCCCCGCGTGGACGGGAGGCCACCATCATGGTGCCACTGTTACGTGCCAAGGTTAGGGAGCATGCAGTTAGTGCATTCTCCTGAACCTTAGAACCAGCGCTGGTACGCCGTTTCCCACCTCTCTGTCTCGGGCCATAGTTTCCCAGTTGAGGGAAGTAATAGTTCCACTATATTTTGTGCTGGCCAGGCCTCATCTGGAGTATTGTATTTAGTTCTGGGTGCCTCAATTTAAGGTTATAGGCGTGTTACAGACCGCCCCTTTGGGGCGGCCTGTAACTGGCCCTTTCCCCACTGTATCGGGGCCTCAGCTGCCACAATGGCAGCCTCTGAGGCCCCGATCCACCGCTTTCCAGGCCACGGGGAAGTGGCAAAAGGCCGCTTCCCCGTGGCCTGGAAAGGGATGTCCTTGGGGCTTCATGTCCCAAGGACACCCAATGGCGGCAGGGAGGAGGAGAAAGGGGCCGCTCGGCCCCTTTTTCCCTTGCATCCCTGGCGCAGCCGTCTAAAGGCTGCACCAGGGACACAAACCACAGAAGGAGCTCTGTTTCAGAGCTCCTTCTTGTGCCGCAGAAAGGGCGCTCTAGGAGCCCTCACACAGTGCAACGATGTCACCACCACGCCGCCTTGTTTGGAGGCGGCGCGGTAGTGACGTAGTCATGGTGGCCCCCATGTGGAACGGGCACCGCCATTTTGTATGGACTGGGTCCGTACTTGGGATGGGGCGTCAAGAAGTGACGCCCCTTTCTAACCCTAGTACGGACCCAGTCCGTACTATTACACCCGTTTGTAACGGGCCCCTGACTAGTTGGAGCAGGTTCAGAAAAG
This sequence comes from Sceloporus undulatus, assembly GCF_019175285.1. NCBI lineage: Eukaryota > Metazoa > Chordata > Lepidosauria > Squamata > Phrynosomatidae > Sceloporus > Sceloporus undulatus. The sequence continues at coordinate 114,370,302 of NC_056526.1, forward strand.
AGCAATAAAGATGAGAAGAGGAATGGAGAATAGATATGAGGAAAGGTTGAAGAAAGCATGTTCAGCTTGGTTAAGGGAAGACTTAAGGATGACATGACTGTGCTCTTTAAATACCTCAAGGGCTGTCATAATGAGGAGAGGGCCCCAGAGGGTAGGACCAAGTATAATAGTTTGAAGTTACAGGAATTTTGATTTAACATTAGAAGGAACTGCTTCATAGTAAGAGAGGTTCAGTAGTGGAGTCAATTGCAGAGAGTGATGGTGGGATCTTCTTCTCTGGAGCTCTTCAAATAGAGACTGGACAGCTATAAACCGGGAATGCTTTAGTTTCAAGATCCTGCATGGAGCAGAGGATTGGACTAGATGGCCCACAATACTCCTTCCAAGTCTATGTTTCTCTGGCCTGGAATAGTTGAGCCAAATGAAGTGATTCTGGCCACTTGTAGGTGCGGTGTTTACATGACACATGCCCCCAAAGTGGCCTGAAGCCACTCCGATGTCATGTGTAGTCATTTCAATTGGAGCAAAAAGGAGCCAGGATAATCTGGCTCTTGATGGCATGGACTGGGTCTTGTGGTGACAGCCTGCTTTTAGAATGGGCCATGTGGTTGCCATGATCCCTGCCCTCTTGCATCTGGAGCAGCCTCAGGTTGATCCTTCTCAATTGTCTGCTCTGGCCTTATGACTCTTCCAGAGCTGTACCTCATTCTTTCATATGTTTGCTGCACCCACAGCAGCAAATTGACAAGCTGCCCCTACCTCAATGGAATTTTTTGATCATTTTGATCCATTGTACGCATAGTAGAGACTTGCCCAACATATGAGCTACCAAATCAAGCCCAGCAACATTATATGGTGGACGCCTAACACCCTTCTATGGTTAGGAGTGTGGCTTGGTTTTGTGCATCTTGATTTGAAAATCAGAGACATAACAACAACATTAGGATTTTTTAAAACAGTCAATAGCACCATCAACAGCAAGCAAGGGCAATTGAATTGTAGTTTTGTTATTTGTCTACTTCACAAATAGAAGGAAACATTTTCTGCAAAGTTTCTTTGGGCTTACCATCCTTAAAAGACAATTTTCAAGTTTCAAAAGTGCTCCTCGGAGCTTAGTTTTCTTAAAAGTTCTTTTCTGTTTTGCCCAGAGGCTTAGTTCTGCTTGGACAAGTATTAGTGGTGGAACCATTTTCAAAGTTAGACACTTAAATATGCCTGATGGGACTCATTTCAACAGGAACACAGAAGTAGGATTGTAGGGGAAGAAATACACAGCCCATTGAAGAGGAACCTCTTATGACATGTGGTTCAGCCACAGTCTTCAATGTTTGGGCAGAAATGACTTTCTCTTAGTTAAAGGAGCCCTGACTACAATCATTGGTCAGAATGTAACACAGAATTAGACAAGTTCTCGCTGATAATCTACTCATGTGTAACACAACAAATTCTGTCTGTTTAGAATCCTGCAGGGCTCTCACAACTGTCTTTTAAAACAGGGAAAGGTAGAAAGGCTTACAGCAATAGCTCACCTTTCCTGACCTTTTGAGAATGAGAAATCATTGGCACGGCAAATTCAAAGGAGTAGGTACTTATTGGGGGGGGGGGTTTAAATTATTGTTGGAAGAAGCTTGTTTTGCTTTTAAATAGCCTGTTGTCATCTCTCAAAAGGCCAATCTTCCCAACATTTAGAAATGAGTAGCAGCAGATAAGTTTAGCAGCCTGCAAGTTGATATGGGCCGGTTGGGGTGGAGTAGATCCTGATCACCAGGAATTAGTAAAATTCCTTAATCCACAGACCCCAAATTAAAATGTAACCTGTTCTGTGCAATTGCTTTCAATCCATTAATTAAACAGTTTTAGTTGCTTGATCTACCTAGTTCCCACAGAAGTAGTTTTTAGTCTATCTCAACTACAGTATTATAAGTTAGCAGTGTGACATGTTGTTGTTAACTGCCCTTGAGACGACCAAGACTCATGGTGACACAGTGAATGAAACATCTCTAAAAACTCCTGTTCTCCACTGCTCTGCTTAGGTCCTGCAAGTTCAGACCTGTGGCCTCCCTAACTGAGTCTATTCATCTAGAGTGGGGAGTCTTTCTCTCTTTCTTCTCTTCCTTTCTCCTCTGCCCTCTACCTTTCCTAGCATTATTGTCTTTTCTAGTGAGTCATGCCTTCTCATGATGTGGCCAAACTACAACAGCCTCAGTTTGATCATCTTGGCTTCCAGGGAGATTTCAGGCTTGATTTGTTCAAGGACCCATCTGTTCAAGGACCTACCCATAGTATCTCCAGCACTCTTCTCCAGCACCACATGACAAATGAATTGATCTTCTTAATCCACTTTCTTCACTGCCCAGCTCTCACATCCATTAGGAATATAGTCTCTTGGACAACTCTAACTTTGGTGCTAAGTTGTATATCTTTACTCCTTAGGATCTTCTCTAATTTTTTTTCTCACTGCCCTTCCCATTCCTAGTTGTCTTCTTATCTCTTGGCTGCAGTCTCTGTTCTGATCAATGTTTGATCCAGGGTAAAGGAACTCTCTTACTATTTCAATTACCTCATTATCTAGGTTGAATTTTTGTAGATCCTCTGTGGTCATTATTTCTGTTTTCTTTATTTTCATACCCACTGGAAAATTATAGGAATTTTATTTTACTTTTCCCAGCTTGATCAAATTTTCAGTAAATTCTCTAAAGTTTTTCTCATCCCATCCAAAATTTAATTTATTGAGTAAATGGGAAAGGAATAAACTCATACTTTTACAGGTTTTCTCTACTGCATTGTTGACAGAACTTTAGAAGAAACTTTTCTTGCTCTGTATTTGATCCCATAACCTGCTGACATTTACCAGTAACTATATAATATCATCAGATCACAGAACTGCTTTAGTTTAGTTGCAGTAAGGTTGAGGTCTGCAAACTGTATACTCCAGAGTATTTCCACAAACTTCAGTGACATTACTCCAGAGTAAGCAGCTTAAGAATTACAGTCAGATACTGACACATTATTTGAGAAACTGCATTTAGCAGGCTAAGCACTTTAGCTCACAAACTCGCAGAGCTTATTGATTTTTTCCTTCCCTTTTTTTTCCTGAGGAAAATAAACTTTCCAATTCTAGTTTATTTTTAGAGGTTAATCCATCGCAAGTTCTTTTTTTTTTCTTCTTTCATTTCCCCCCTTCCCCTGCCAACCAAAGTCCCTAATAAACACTTGGGCTGACATGCATATACTTGAAAATAATGTAGCTGGTACTGGTGCAAGTAAGTCTCATTCTATTGACAAGTAAGCCTCATGTGTGTTTGCATGAACACACACCGAGTATGTAACAAGGGCCAGATTTTTGTTTAAGGGAGAAGACAGATTTCTATAGCAACCAAGCAATACCTAGAAATATAATAGAATTTTGTTGGGTTTACGTTTCTTACAAAACATTTAATGGCTCCTGAAACCTGCAATGGGGAAAAGTAAATGTTGACTTGCTATGCCTTTTGATAAAGCAAACCAAATAAATAAATGTTTATGAATTCATGCATAATTTGAATAAAAATATACAAAACAGAATGCACATATTTCTGAAATGTCCAGAGAAGCATCCTTTAGTTAAGAGAAAGGATGCATGATGGTGAGAAAATGGGTGTATTACTTAATATGCCTTAAAATCCATGCATTTAATGAAAATGATCACAAGTAAATGAACAAATTTCATTGTGGGGAAAACAAGGACGCTGTTACCACCCCACCAAAGTGGTACCTATTTATTTACTTGAACTTTTACATGCTTTCCAACTGCAAGATTGGCAGAAGCTGGGACTATTGATGGAGCTCTATCATGTGACACTTGGGCCTCAAACAGCTGACCTGCCATTCTTGCAGTCACCAGAGTCATAGTCTTATCCACTGAGCTACCACAACTCTGTTGCTGTCTTAGCACAGCTTAATAGCTTTTCATTTATTTGTTTATTTGTTCAGGGAATGGGTGACTGGGAAAGGAGAACTGGAGTGGATGCTTCCTTCCAATTCTACAAGGCCACCACTAAGGCCCTTCCTCTTTCTTGGGGAAAAACAGACTGATGTCAAGGTTATGTAGCACATAGCATTTCATTCACTTTTTAGCTTCAATGGCTCCCTTCTAAAGTGATGCTATACTTCCATAGTCTGGATTTGCATGGAATGCCCAGTTTGGCTCTTAGTCTGTTCATTCAGTCAATGGTAAGACATTGTGAACACTATTGCACTGGATTGGGAACACTGAAATCAATGGGCTGAAACATACCCCTTTCTGAGTTAAACCAGGACCATTAAGCCCTGTTATAATAATAGTGGTTGGCAGTTATTCAGAACTGGGTTTTCCTGACTTTTCTTAATTTTGTCAATGTAATTTACTCTCTGTATTTTGAAAAATGAGCATTCCTGATTCACTGTTCTCTGTTGATTCCCCACCCCCCAACTGCTTCCCTGTCATGCAGTGAACCCTGTTCATTTATACTGAACTGAAAACACAATCTAAGCAAAACCTATGTTCTGTGCAGCAGAGTTTGTGTGAAATGGCCCAGAGGAAACAACCAAGATGCTGAAAGCAAGTGGGGAAAAATGATTTTACTCTCACTAATGAGCAGATGCTGCACCACAATGAGCAAAACAAATGAGGAAACAACAGAATCAATGAACAAGCAAAAAAGGGAGGTGAGTATTCACCAATGACTTGCAACAAAGATACAATATGGCCAGCCTTGCTTCCTGGTATTTAGAGGCCTGCACAAATGTAACATTCTTTAATGTGTTGCCACTGACAAAAGCTGAATCTTATTATGCAATCCAGCTGCTGTTTGAACAACTGTTCCCTCCTTGACACATGAGGGATGTGTCAGATGTTAGTTTCATTGAGATATCAAAACTTAGAAAGATATGATATGCTAAGCAGCAGGCAAAAGAAAAGCACACCAAAAGCCACAGGCATAATTAGGGGAACAGAAGAGGTTTGATTCCCCCTCCCTCTCTTGTCAAAGCTTGAAAGAGGCTTCATTCCTTCTGTCAGAAGCTATTCTGACCCTAGTTGTCAAGCTATATTGAAAACAGTCTGAAAACACTGGATTATTGCATCTGGCACTCATAAAACAAAGAATGGATTCTGAACATTTTGAATGTGTGGATAAGTAAGGCTGAAGTGGCAGGGGTGATAAGGGAGGTTGAGTAGGCAGGATAGGAAAAACACAACCTGTCTAGTACCTAGTGCTTCTTCCTTACCTTTGAGGAGAAGAGATTAAAATACTCCATCCCAGTTTAATGGGGAAGAAGGGGAAACAGAAATGCAAGTCTCCTGTGACACCTCTGGTTTGTCTCTGCAGGACTGTATGGGATTATCAAGGTAGCATTTCCCTTGGTGTAGGCTTGTTCCTACAGCTGGAAGCAAAATCTGCCCTCAGAGGGAGAAAAGGGCCTGTCAGCTCTATCAAACCTGGCCTAAAGTAAGATGAGCCCTCCCTCTCTGCCATCATCCAGATTCAGAGGGACAGAAGAGCCTACCAGTTCCATCAGGCCTGACCTAAAGTAAGAAGAACTCCTCCTCCAGGTCCAGGCCTCAGAGGGAGAGAAGAACAAATCAACTTATTCCCCTTCCCCACTGCCATTCCCTTCTCCTTTTGTGTCATGTCTTTTTAGATTGTAAGTTTGGGGGCAGAGAAATGTCTACCGTATTTTCCAGGTTATAAGATGACTGGGCATATAAGACGACCCCCAACTTTTCCAGTTAAAGTATAGAGTTTGGGATATACTCACTATATAAGACTACCACTCTTCCAATGCACACCAAATAAAATTTTTAAAAATATCAGATTTGATTTCAATATGGTAATTTTAATTCAAATGTTTATGACATTCAGGTACTTACCAGGAAAACTGTCAATTAAAACATAATAATAAACATACATTATTATTATTATTATTATTATTATTATTATATAAACAGTTTATTTAAAAAAATAACAAATTATTAAATTTGTTTAACTAAAATTTAGTTAACCGAATAGGTTAAGTGTGTCAGTTAACTGGTAAAGGGGTTATTTTTATTTAAGAGGCACTCCCAAAGTCTCCCAGGTGAACGGGAGCAGGGAAAATTCAACCCCAGCACCTGTGAGGGAGAGGGAGAGAGGCAACTAAATGTGGAAAAGCCTCTTCAAAGTGGCCAAAATGGGGTGAGGAGCCCACAGAGCACAAATGGAGACCTGAAAATGGCACCGGAGCACTTGAGGGAGGGAGGGAGAAAGAAAGGCCCCTTAATGCAGCCAAAATGGGGCAGGGAGCCCACGGCACCAAACGGAGGCAAGGGAAGCTGCCATCAAACATCTGGGAGAGAGAGGGAGGAAGCCCCAGCGTGCCTCAACAGCTGGGCAGGGAGCCAGGGAAACATTTTTGAGCTGCCCCCACCATATGCAGTGACCACAAATTCTCCAGTCCAGCTCGGAACGACACCCAGCGTATGACTTTTGAGAAGATTTTCCTGGGTTAAAAAGTCGTCATATGCTGGAAAATACAGTAATTAACTAGCTGAAGAGGGGGGTATACAGTAAATAGAGTAAATAGAGTAAATAAAAATAAATATAAATATAAACAACAGAAGCTGTAGATCTTAAATACTGTTTAGGGCTAGGAGGAGCTAAAGATGTCCATGATTAAAATAGCTGTCAATCACAACTGGTTTATTTCCATTGTTCTGACCGTGTGCTGAAGTGTTTGGTGTCTTTGGAAGAGCCAGGTACATATCTTCATAACACACACACACACACACACACACACACACACACACATGCCACAAGTGTGTTGCATTCCATACTTTGTTTGGATGAAAGTTGCCAAGCAGGAGATGTCTGAAGCTCCTCTCCTACTGCTAACAGAACAATGTGAAATTGTGGTGGGGTGGGGGGAGGATACTGCTGATACTGATAACAGCTATGAACTAGGTTTACCAATTTTGGGTGAAAGCACTACCAGGCAATACCTCTATGCAGGACCTTACAGACTAAAGGTTTTTAAAATGGGCAGTTGATCAGAAAAGCACAAAGAAAAGAAAAGAAAATCAGGTTGAGGACAATTAGAAAAGATATTTCCTCATTAAATCCAACAGAATAGTTTGTGTACAATACAAGCTGTTTCTCAACAGAAAAGAGTAAAAGGTGTTAATACGAATGCTAAAATCCCACTCCTTATAGAACTAAGGGGACTAGAGGGTGCAGCTAAGATTAAGGGATTGCAGTCTACAGTGATTTTCTCACCCTTTGATGGGAAGAAGAGTCCAGGTAAACTGGATGGCTGAAGATCAGAGAAGCAGAAAGGCAGAGGAAGCAGCTTCTTAATGAAAGGGGCCATGTGGGGAGTTCTAAATGAAAGAGATTCTCTGAAGGTTCCTTCCTTCCCTCCCTGGGGTCTCTTTCTAGTTTTTCTCCTTCCAACTTCCCAAAAGTAAAAGGGAGTGTGTTTTGTCGACTTTGCATTCGGATTAATGCCACATTATTTCTCACTGATGCCAATGCATCTGAAAAACAACCTGCAAAAGCAGATTTTAAAATCCCGTTTCTGCATGAGATTTAACCAATTTGCCTCCAATTTGCCTCTGTGTGATAAAGTCCAAAGTCTTCACATATTGAGAATAACGCATAACACATTGGAGAGGCACAAAAACAAGAGCCTGAGAGGATGAAGTCAGAATGCACTATTGTCTTGCCAGGTGAACAGTCTCAGAAGAAACAAATTGACATGTGATGTTCTCACTCTGAGAAATAATTAAATCTCCCATGCCAAATGTGTACATTAGTGCAAATGTTCCTATGAAGAAATATAACGTTTTTTGACTGTCATTTGAAATTCTCAGAGGCTTTTTTGTTCTTCCCCCCTCCTCTCTCTCTCTCTCTCTTAGGCGTGACTTGTCTTTTCAGGAGTAACTTCATTTTTGTTTGTTTTTGTTTTCTAATGATTTTTAACCGTGTTGGCTGCAAAGGAAAGTAACCGATCTTCCACAGCCTTCAATGTCAACCTTTGTGCTCATCCAGCAAGCTTTCGTATGTACCCTTTAAACTGGGGACAGGAAGCATGTCACCTGATGAACTGCAGCTTCCAGAATTCCTCACCATTGGCTGTGCTAGCTATGAACATTTGCAGACCATCGCTTAAGTGCTGGTAAAATGCTAGTAAAATATTTAGGAAGTGTGTGAGAAAGCCTGACGTGCTTCCTAAACATCAGGGAAACATCAGTCCCCTTCAGTGTTCCTGAATCATTCAGGGAGCAGTGATTTCCTATGAACGGAAACTTTGCATTCATAGGAAATTGCTGCTCCCCAAATGATTGAGAAACTCTGGAGGGGAGCTGACAATTCCCTGACATTTAGGAAGAGCATCAGGTTTTCACACACATGAGCTTCCTAAACATTTTATGAGTGTTTTACCAGTGTTTACCCCACGGTAAGTGCTGGTCTGAAAATCTTCTATGTCTTCTGGAATCCAACATCTTGAAGACTGGATAAACCCCACACCACTTTAAATAGAAGTATTAGATCCAAAGCAATTTTCTTGTGCATGAGGGAGGATTCATATGAGATTTCTCAGTAAAGCCTGAAGTGTTATGATCCAAGAAAAGTTACATCATGTGATTTCAGCGCCTCTGTATCATGGTTCTTTACGCCATATACAAAGAGTGATGAAAATACATATTTGTAATCTCTGTACTTCATGGTCTTAACACCTCCAATCCCTTTCTAGATGGCAAAGTGTATTACTTCAAAATGTGATTGGCCTGAACGGTCTCTGGACTCCCATTCAGCACCAATGTTTTGTGTGGTGCCATGGTACAGAAAGCTCAGATATTCAAAATCACCAAGACTCTGGATTAAAACATCATTCCCCTATGACTATTTTCCCACAATGTATTTTAAACAGAAGGAGTTTCATTAAGATTCACTTCTCTGAATTGATTGATCCAAAAGCCTATTTTCCACAAGTCTTTTGTAAGAATTTTCTCTGGAGAGTCCATTCCCAGAGGCTTTTCCCTCAGAGAGAGATTTATTTATGGCAGCCTGTTATGTGTTTTAAATAGCTCTTTGACTTTTCTACAGCTTCAAAAGAGGAAACAAACAGGTCAGGACAGGCTAAAAGTTTCTGGGGGATTAACTAGTTTACCGTCCTGCTACTGGACAACTGGAGGGCAACTGCTGGTGTCACAGGCAGTAGAGCGCTTAATTAATTTTTGGGGTTTTTTGGGGTGGGTTTTTTGGAACTGAGTTCTTTGAGCATCAAATCCTTTCAACGTGGGGCAGTATGTACTGCTTGAGGTTGTAGCTCATCTGCTTAATCAGTTGGCACTTTATTAAATAGAGACATATAGATAAGAATATATGGTGGAGTAGATATTGTTAGCGTTAGCAACCTCTGCAAGCCTATAATCACTAACTTCTAGTTTTCGTGTTACTCTTTTAGAAATTTAGCCATAGTATATATTTGTGGTCACTTCCTCTACATCAGCTTCCTTTTTGCATCCACTGTGACAGTCATTTTCTCTTCCCTCTCTTGCCTCCATAGACCTTGTGTTTGACTGTGAACAAGTTTGTGTACGTAAAGTCACTTTTATAAGTGAGATTAAATCCAATTGCTAGACCAAATTAGAGTAGACCTATTGAAACAATGAGAAGTTGAAGGCTTTCATGGCCGGCATCCATAGTTTTTGTGGGGGTTTCGGGCTATGCGGCCATGTTTTAGAAGAGTTTCTTCCTGACGTTTCACCAGCATCTGTGGCACTCACTGAGTCCAAATAACAAGCATGTGGTCTCCCTCTCTTTCTACTGCCTTCTACCTTTCCTAGCATTATTGTCTTTTGTAATGATTCAGTTTTCTTTTGGAATTCCCTGTTTCACTCCCAGTTTGCACTCTCCATACGTAGTAGGGCTGGGGATCGTGCGGTTGCTGCGCACTCACCAGCCCTATGTTTGGGTGATAGAATGCAACCTTGCCTGTCCCCTTTGCCAATTGGGAACCATTCTCATTCTCTCTACTCAGTTCTGATGGCAGCCACTTTTCCTGAGTACAGGTTGTGCATCAGGACAATCAAATGTAGTGGCACTCCCATTTCTATGAGAGCTTCCCTGTAGTCTATATAATCAAAGGCTGTGGTGTACTCAATAAAACACATGCAAATTTTCTTTTGGAATTCCCTGGTTCACTCCCAGTTTGCATGTCTGGGATTTCTTGCTCCATATAGTATAGGAGTCTTTGCTGCTTAATTTTGAGTATGACTTTGCATGCATGGGAAATTAGTGTGACAGTCCTGTAGTTACTACAATCTGTTGGGTCTCATTTTTGTGCATGGAACTGTATACTGATTGTTTCCAATCTGTGGGCCACTGCTTTGTCTTCTATATTTGTTGGCAAATTTTAGTTGAAACTGAACTTGAATCTGCCCCTGTGAGTTGTAGCGGTTGTCTGTATGTCATCAATTCTTAGTGATTTATTCTTCCCTATTGCTTTGAGTGAGGAATTCACTCCAGTTTCCAAAATATGGGGTTCATTTTCAGATACTTCAGAACTTTCCTTTTCCCATGTGTCATTTTTCACATTTTTATACAGCTTTTCTGTGTATTACTTCCATTTTTTTATTCATCTTGGTATTGTGTTATGGTCCCTTCTGGTTTTAGAGCATCCCCATCCTTGGTTGAAAATTCTTTTTGAATTTTACCAGATTTTATGGAATAGTTCTCCTGTTCATTTTTTGTTGTCAACTTTGATTTTCTCTGCATTGATTATTGTAGAAATTCTCTTTGTCCATGAACCCTAATTGTTGGACAGTAGCACTAAAGGTTCTGGTTTTGCTCTTGTCTTCCTTTGTTTTGCTTCTCTTCTTTCTTTAACTACTTGAAGTGTTTCCTCTGTCATCCATAGTTTCTTCTCCTTTTTGCCCAGTTTTCATGTTTCTGCATTCCACTTTGATTGTGTCCCTGGCCTCCAACCATAGTTCTTCTGGTTCCCAGTCAACTAGACCTGATAGTGTAAAAAAATTTTCACACTTTTTATAAATTCTATTGGAATGTTTTCTAGATAAGAATGTTAAAAAAAATCAGAATAATTTGTCTCTAAGGATGGCTACAAAAGTAACACCAGCAAGTCACATTTTCTGGTTCTCCTATTAAATCTACTTTTGGGAAAAAGAATGGATAGAAGATTAGCAAAAGTGAAAGGTTACAATGTAGCAGCTGATACAGTTTTTAAACTGTATTTTATTCTTTTAATAAGTGATTTTAATTCTATTTTAATGCATAATTTTTGTATGTACTCTGCTTTTAAATTGTAAGCTGCTCTAAGTACCCGGATTTTTTTTGGGAGGGGGAGGGATACTAATAAATATCATCATCATCATCATCCCAATATTTGTGGTTTCTAAATACCCTCCTTAAACAGCAGATCCTATGATTCCATGGTAGTAGGACTAATAGTGCTATAAATGTGAAAGAGCCTCTGTTATTAATCCATCTATTAACTGTAACAAAGATTTAAAACATTCTAGAATAGACTTTTCCATGAAATTTCATTTAATTCTCCGATCACTCTTCCACTCAATTTTATGTTTTTCCTAACAGTCAATGTTCTATGCTCAGTAAATTCTCTCATTCCAAAGTCACTCAATTGTCATGAAGTCTCCTCTATACACTTTTTTAAAAAATCTAAAGTCCAAAGCCTGCTGGTTCATTTTATAGATGGTGCTGTTTTGGCTACTTATGGATCAATATTCCAGTGGTAAGTTCACTGTTAGTGTCTTCAAGTCATTTCTGACTTATGGTAACTGTAAAGTGAACCTATTATGGAGTTTTAATCATAGAACTCACAATCAAAGCATCCCCAACAGATGGCCATCCGGTCTCTGTTTAAAGACCTTTAAAGGGGGAGACTCCACCACCCTCTGGGGAAATGTGCTCCACTGTCAAACAGCTCTTACTGTTCTTGGCAAGTTTCTTCAGAGGGGGATTGCCATTGCTATCCTCCAAGGCTGACAGAGTGTGACTTGTCCAAGGTTATCCAGTGGGTTTACATGGCTGAACTGGGATTCAAACCCTGGTGTCCAGAGTCATAGTCCAATGCTCAGGCCACTACACCAAGCTGGCTCTCACTACTCTCACTACTCTTGCTACTGAGTAGGTTTTGGCCTTATTCATTTATGTAAGACAATGCCATATGTTTGCAGTGGCTTCAGTGAGCTGATTATATAGTGTATCTTACAGAAGGAAGACTGAGAGTCTGTTATGGGCCACATGAAACCAATGTTTTTTGCTAAACTTTTCATTGTTCTCTCACTACTATCTCCTTCCAGACTGGCCTCATAAATATCTCAAGCTCTTTCCAGCTAAGTCTTGGATATTTGTCTCCTTTTAGATCGTAAGTACTTGGCTTTTCAGTTCAGTTATATCGTCAGTGTGGATTGAGTTGTACCCTTATAAAGTAAACATGCACACACTTAAATATAAGCTACTCTTAGGATCCACTCTTCTTACATTCCCAAAATGTAAAGTTGGCCACGTTAATGTAATAGCATTCCTGGTTAACAAATGAATTCATTCACCATTATTTAGGTTTGTGGCATGCCATATCATCAATAATAGAGGGTGATCAATGCAGCCTTAAAATCTGGCTTTTGCTTTTGTTACCAAGCTACTAAAATGCAGACAAAATTATAAGCAGTAGGAAATGTTTCAAAAGCAAAAGGAATTCTAGGCATTCAGTTATTATGGAAAGTTTCATATTGTTATTGGCATTCTGTCACTGTGTTCAGATCATAATGATTATAGGTTGGGAAGAAAATGACATATAATCTATTAACAAACATTTCCTCAATTAGCAATATGGCAAAGGACATCTGTGGCTTTGATGACAGAAAGACTACCTACATCCACCTGTTGGTACTGGATTACAAAACGCGGACGGGCGGTGGATAGATTTTAGTTTAGACATATGCCAAAATGAGGAAGAGGGAATGTAATTGGCCTAATTTCAGCTATCACAATTATATTGTTACCCCCAAATAGGTGTCAATCTGTCAATTATCTTGACAGCATGAGGTCAGACATCCATATTCGCTGAAGATATTTAGCCCCATCAACACAATTGCACTTAATTCCAAGACAACATGAACATCAATGTTTACTGAAACAGATCAAAGACTGTACAGGCCAACATCTTGGTTCTAACAGATGTCTCTAGGAAAACCATAAACCAGAGGTAAAGGCAATAATCATCTCCAAAGAAAATTTGGTATCCAGTGAAAATACTACATACTTTGTGATAATATAAAGGTGCGTAATTAATTAAAATTATAGATGCTTTTGTACATTTTTCATTTTTTTTCACATTATGAGACTTCTTTGTGAAAAATTCTTTATACAAAAAGCCTATACACACACACACACACACACACACACTGTGCAAAACAAAAACTTGTTCTCGGTTCTAAATTCCAATGGTTTTTTGACAAATGACTTTTTCATAAAAACTCCCCAAATGTGAAAAATATTGCAGAAATTGGCCTTTTTCTCATTTAAAGTAATGTTTAAATCGCTAGCAATAATAATACTTATACATTTACATACCCTCCCAAAAAAATAAAAATAAAAAAGGACAATGGGAAACAATAGTATTACATTTTTCAATTCTGAATGAGAGGGGAAAGACCAGCACTTCTTATATTTTTGTGGCATTTGGGACAAAATATTTTTTTTAATAAAAAGTTGTATGGAAAAAACAAAACAAAACATGGCCGGGCTTCTACATCAAATAGAAGTAGCTACATCAAATAGAAATTACTCCTTTGTGCTATGCCACTTTATTACAGCACTGTGACACTGCAAACCAAATATGCAATACACTTTAATGTAGTGTGTAATTGTTCTCTCCTAAACGTTAGCTCAATGTGCACATTATCTAGCAGGAGAAAGGGTATAATCACATGTTTAAGGAAATTTACACAGACATAAAATGCAACAGGATGCTGAGCCAGCAATTGTTTTGCACTAAAAAAAAAAAATCATTAAATATTCATTACAAATAGAAAGAGGGGAAAGAAAGAAAAATTTGAACAAAAACTCTTGTAATCTCCACAAAAATGAAAATATTTCATTTCTTTGTTATAAATTGAGAATAGAATATCAATAGCTATAACTCATGAAAACCTATGTCCTTAACATGAATTTATGAAGCTAATTTAGACCAATTTCAATCATTGGTTCTTTCAGCTGGCACCTTTCACATGTAAGTAATGTGGATTACTGTAGACATTTTTCTTTTCCCAGCACATTGAAATCTTGCTGAAAATACACTTTGGAGAGAAATAATAATTTGTACTTAGTTAATCAATTACTTCAGAATGTAAGTAGAAGCATTCTGAATCAGTCCACAGGTTTATTGAAAATGTGCTGGATTATTTCTGTACTGTGTTTTGGACCTTAGTTGCATGCAAAAAATAAATAAATAAAACAGTATATTATTCACACAGGTACTAGTTTATAGGAAGCCCACAATCAGGTTGAGTACAACATCCTGATTCTGCTCTCCAGCAATTGATATACTCATACTGCACACACAGAATTTCATTTACTATCAATCTGAAGTTCTGCTTGCTCAATAAATAAAATTACCTTCCAAAGGGAGGGCTTATTCAAATTCTATAGCCTACATATACATATACATATACATATACATATACATATACATATATATAATTACCAGATCCATAACCAGCTCAAGTAAAAGAAAAGGAAATAGAAGTGAGGAGAAAGGAAAGAAAGAAATGATACGCTTGATATGCTTCTTCTGACAAGAATTCAGTACAGATTCATCCCATTTTTTGCTTGAAGAAACTCAATACACTGCAACATAATGCAATATTTAAAAGCATAATGACACAGAAGCACTTGCAAATATGGTGCATAAATGCTAACATTGACAAATTACATAATAGTCTACAGAATATAAATAGATATGGTAGGCTTTCCAATGACAAACATGCCTAAATCTGCACAACTAAAATAAAAAATAAAGCATGTTTAAAATTTTAATGAAAATGTGATGTTGTTTTTGTTGTTATTTAGAGGAAACCCTTATTAACATACTACGTAATAATAAGAAAGTGGCATGTCACAACAAATCTAACCTCACATGGCAGACTGGTTGTTGTTTTTTCAAATCAAGGATGGGTAACATTTAACTAGCATCCAGAAAATGTTGTGAAATTTGTGAAAAAATATTGGAACTGCACACAAATTCATTTTATTGATTCAGAGAACAGATCAGTTTACCTTAAACTGATTTGTAGGCTGCTTGATTCAACTCAGATTTGGATCCAAATCACTTCAGAAAATTTCATCCTTTCAAGTCACATAATTAGGAAGCAAAGCACAGCTGTTACAGATCTTACGCCCCCCAAGAAAGGCCCCTGGACTGTGCGTTTGCGGGCTGTACCTCTGCTGCCTTGGTTGTTGTGTCCTGCGCAACTCTGCAATTGGAGGACTCCCTGCCGGCCATCTACAGCACTGCCTGTGAGCGGAGGAACACCTGGGGGAAGGGGACGAGGGGTGTGTGTGTCGGTGAGAGGCAGCGCATATTAAACCGGGTTGCCGGCTCCCTCCTCATCCACACCCCCAAGAAAGGCCCCTGGACTGTGCTGTTTGCTGGGCTGTACCTCTGCTGCCTTGGTTGTTGTGTCCTGGTAACTCTGCAGTTTGGAGGACTCCCTGCCGGACCATCTACAGCACTGCCTGTGAGCTGAGGAACACCTGGGGGAAGGGCGAGGGGGTGTGTGTCCGGTGAGAGCAGCGCATATTAACCGGCTTGCCGGTCCCTCCTCATCCCCACCCCCAAGAAAGGCCCTGGACTGTGCTGTTTGCTGGCTGTACCTCTGCTGCCTTGGTTGTTGTCCTGTGTAACTCTGCAGTTTGGAGGACTCCCTGCCGGACCATCTACAGCACTGCCTGTGAGCTGAGGAAAGGGGGAACCTGGGGGGGCGAGGGGGTGTGTGTCCGGTGAGAGCAGCGCATATTAACCGGCTGCGCCGCTCCCTCCTCATCCACGCCCCCAAGAAGGCCCCTGGACTGTGCTGTTTGCGGCTGTACTCTGCTGCCTTGGTTGTTGTGTCCTGTGTAACTCTGCAGTTTGGAGGACTCCCTGCCGGACCATCTACAGCACTGCCTGTGAGTGAGGAACACCTGGGGGAAGGGCGGGGGGGGTGTGTGTCCGGTGAGAGCAGAGCGCATATTAACCGGCTGCCAGCTCCCTCCTCATCAAGCCCCCCAACGAAGGCCCTGGACTGTGTGTTGCTGGGCTGTACCTCTGCTGCCTTGGTTGTTGTGTCGTGTGTAACTCTGCAGTTTGGAGGACTCCCTGCCGGACCATCTACGCACTGCCTGTGAGCTGAGGAACACCTGGGGGAAGGGCGAGGGGGTGTGTGTCCGGTGAGAGCAGCGCATATTAACCGGCTTGCCAGCTCCCTCCTCATCCACCCCCAAGAAAGGCCCCTGGACTGTGCTGGTTGCGGGCGTACCTCTGCCTGTCTGGTTGTTGTGTCCTGTGCATCTGCAGTTTGGAGGACTCCCTGCCGGACCATCTACAGCACTGCCTGTGAGCTGAGGAACACCTGGGGGAAGGGCGAGGGGGTGTGTGTCCGGTGAGAGCAGCGCATATAAACGGCTTGCCGGCTCCCTCCTCATCCACCCCCAAGAAAGGCCCCTGGACTGTGCTGTTTGCTGGGCTGTACCTCTGCTGCCTTGGTTGTTGTGTCCTGTGTAACTCTGCAGTTTGGAGGACTCCCTGCCGGACCATCTACAGCACTGCCTGTGAGCTGAGGAACACCTGGGGGAAGGGCGAGGGGGGTGTGTCCGGTGAGAGCAGCGCATATTAACCGGCTTGCCGCTCCCTCCTCATCCAGCCCCCCCAAGAAAGGCCCCTGGACTGTGCTGGTTGCTGGCTGTACCTCTGCTGTCTTGGTTGTTGTGTCCGTGTGCAAACTCTGCAGTTTGGAGGACTCCCTGCTGGACCATCTACGCACTGCCTGTGAGCTGAGGAACACAAGGGGAAGGGCCGGAGGGGGTGTGTGTCCGGTGAGAGCGGCACATATTAACCGGCTTGTCGGCTCCCTCCTCGTCCACGCCCCCCAAGAAAGGCCCCTGGACTGTGCTGTTTGCTGGGCTGTACCTCTGCTGCCTGGTTGTTTGTGTCCTGTGCAACTCTGCAGTTGGAGGACTCCCTGCCGGACCATCTACGCACTGCCACTGTGCAGTTGCGCAGTGGCCACTTGTGCAGTAGGGGGACGCCAGAGCCACCCCCCACAACACCAGGGACTGCGGCCCAGAGAGCGCCAAGACTCTGTTTTGCCGCTCCCTTCTGAAGGGGAGGGGAGGAGCCGTGGAAGTACTCGGGGTTTTTTGTTTTGTTTTTAGTGTGTTTGTAATTTATTTTAAAACTGTTTACTGTAGTATGGTTCGGTCATAATTTGATTGTTGTTAGCCGCTTTGATCTCTAGGAAAACGGGATACAAATAAATTATTTATTATTATTATTATTGTTATAGTTATGCCAAAGCAGCCAAATTTGGAGTAATGTGTGAAGAGTGTTTCCCTTGCCTTGAAATACTGACCTTTATAAGAAAAGAAAAAGAAGAAAAGAAAAGAAAAGAAAAGAAAGGAGGGGGGCTGTGGTAACTGTTTACTCTGGCAGAAGTAAATAAAACTTTCAGGGATGCTATTTGAGGCATAAGGTCTGACGAATTGTAGAAGACTAAAACGTTCAAAAAATTATTTGATTTTATAGTCAATAAGATATTTTTAAAAATCAAAAGAAAAATCAAATAAAAATCATATAATTTTAAAATTAATTTTAATTTCTTTTAAATACTAGGTCAGAGTTGTTGTTTTTTTAAAAAATATTACATTTATTAAAACTGTACAATAAGTAAAACAATAAAAGATGGCAAAAAAAACCCTCTCAAAATATTACAACAATAAAAATGGACATTCAATAGTGCCACACATATATAATCCTATACAGATTGAATTGTTTCAAAAACAATAGATCGTAATGACAAATGGCAGGATGGTGGATGGTGAACACCACCTAAGAAAATGGAAAAAAACACTCTTACAAGCATGAAAAATCTCTTCATTACTGAGGGGCAGATATCAGTCAATCAATCTTCCCATGTCCCAGCAAGAAAATCTGTTCCCCTCACCAATTTTTTTTTAATTTACTACACAAGAAGAACAAAATAAAATGCACATCTGGGCTTGGGAATTTGTGGTCTATTAACTTCCTCTTGGACTATGGCGGGATACACACCGCCATAAAGTACGTATTGTATACGTACTAGGGTTAGGAAGGGGTGGTGCTTCCGCACCCCCCTAACCCTAGTACGTATACAATACGTACAAGATGGCGATGCCCCTTCCACATGGGCGCCGCCATCTTTATGTGTCGCGGCGCCTATGATGTCGCGAATGCGCCTGTGGCGCCTCGCGACGTCATAGAGGCGCCGCAGAAAGAAGGTCCAAAATGGAGCTTCTTTTTTGCTCCGCGCGGGAGTCGCGCGGTTTGGCTGCTGCGGCTCCCGTGCGGAGCAAATGGTGCCGGCGGGGAAGCGCCGCAAAGCGGCGGTTTGTATCCCGCCTATATCTCTTAACATGTGAAGGGATCTTGAAGCACCATTGAGAAACAAGTATGTGAAAGATCATGCTATTAACGTCTTTCTTTCAATTAGTCTAAAAGGTGTTTCAAGATCCCTTTGCATACTGAATTTCCAGATTAATTTAGCTACTGTGGAGTTGAAGGCTTTCACGGCTGGTATCCATAGTTTTTTGTGGGTTTTTCGGGCTATGAGGCTGTGTTCTAGAAGAGTTTATTCCTGACGTTTCACCAGCATCTGTGGCTGGCATTTTCAGAGAATGCTGGCATGGAAGAGAGTGAGGTATATATATATATACTGTTGGTTGAGAGGAAGCAATTTCCATGTTAATCTGTGTATTGTTCTGTTGTTAAATGGCAAGACCTCAGGGTATCTATTTAATTAATGATCCATTTTCTGCTAGGAAAACCCCCCTCACTCTGGATGGTTTTCATTTGCATTTACTGACTCTTGATTTGGGTGTTTTTCAGGGCTAGTAGCTAAACTTTGTTTACTTTAAGGGTTTCTTCTTTTCTGTTGAAGTTGTCCAGGGGTTTATGGATTTCAATGGCTTCCCTGTGCATTCTGACCTGTTAGTTGTTGGTATGATCCAGAATGTCAGTATTATCAAACATCATTTTATGCCCAGGATGGTTTATAATGTCTTCTGCTACTGCTGATTTTTCTGGCTGACCCAGTCTGCAGTGTATCTTGTGTTTCTTGATTCGTGGAACACTGCTACATCTTTGAATGATATCTCTTAATCACGTGGGAATCACGTACACTTCTGGATGTTACTGAATTGCAACACAACAACTCTAGTCAGCATAAATAATGCTGAGAGATGCTGGGAGTTGCATTTCAATAACATCTGGAAGGCTGCATGTTTCCCACCCCCATCTTAATGGTTCTAGAGTCAGAGCTTCAATAATTGTGTCCCAGTGGTGCATGTCTGCTCAGATGTACACTGAAGTGTACAGCTCAAAGGAACACATTCCTAGGTACATATAGGCTCTTCACACTCTTCTTCTTTGTTTTCTCTTAGGGTATATATATAGAATGACCAAGGGGGGGGGGGGGAGGGAGAGAGAAAGTACTAGTGCTAGTTTGCTATAAAAATAGAAAGAAAATAGGTAATGAGAAGAAATCAGCAATATAATTTGGAACAGAAAATGACACTGCAGGAAATGAGAGAGAATGCTCAAGGAGCATTCATCACTAACTCCAGTCCTTTAGTTGAGCTGAACAGGAAAGAATAAAATGGGCAAGCTCTGTGTTCAGGAAGCTTTGTAGTGAAAGATGCCAGAGTTTACTTTTCCATGCTAAAATAGCTGCCACACTTTCATTTTATTATCAATGCACAAAGAAATGCATTTTATTTCTGAGGGAAATTTTAAAAAGTAAATTGGAAAACAACTCCTAACAACATGGAATGAAACAAGATGGTCTACCAAATGGGTGTAGATTCAGGATGGCTGTTCCAGCGGAGAGAGAAAAGTGAATGTGGAAGAAATTCCTATGTGATAAAAAGTGTTACTTGCATGTCTGATTCATTTAAGGATACCAATTCCTACAGCCTTTATCTAATTTTAAGGTAGGACGAGGGAGGTAATTGGCAATTACAGGTGGTGTTTTTGTGTGATGGATGTACATCCACTGGGGAGAGAAAAAACAATTAAAGAGTGGAACAGCTTGAAACCGCATGGTGCAAACTGCCCATGGATGTTTGGCCAGCCTTGGAAGTGGGTGGTGTGGACAGCAGAGGTTCCTCCTGATTCAGGAAACCCAATTTTATTTTCTCCATCTGCTCAGCCCCTTCATCAAGCTACAGGCATACTTCAGTTAACAAAGCCTCTGACAAAGAAGTTCCTTTTAACAAAGTTTTTTAGGCCTGCCCCTGTCCTCCTTGTCCTCTGCCTAACTGGAAGGTTTTTTTTAGAAGCATCAAGATGTGGAGTATAGTAAAGAAGGAAGCAGTGTATCTGGTCTCCCAAACTGAAATCATAAGAGAAATGAAGGCTAGGCGGGGGGGGGGGGGGGATTACCCCTTGATTCATTTTAAAGGCCTTCAAGTGGCCTCTAGAACCTTCAAAATGTTTTTCTTTATTTATGCAAGGCTTACCTGTCTCTTTGCTGTCTGTACCAGCTTTCTTCCCCATATTTCCAATGCACTACAGCAACAGATCTGGTACTTTCACTCACTCATCTCTGGTCCTTTCTGCCTTGAGGCAACACTTGCTTCCCTGCTTACAGATTTAAACAAACACATAAAGAATACTAAGTCAAAGGCTTTTATGGCTGGCATGTAGTTTTTTGTGGTTTTTTTAGGATATGTGACCATGTTCTAGAAGAGTTTATTCCTGACGTTTCGCCAGCGTCTGTGGCTGGCATCTTCAGAGAATGAAGATGCCAGCCACAGATGCAGGCAAAGCATCAGGAATAAACACTTCCTAGAACATGGCTGCATAGCCCCAAAAAACCACAAAAAACAATACTGAGGTACTTCAAATTATTTTTTTAAAAAATAAATAAGCCATATCGTTTTGAAATAATGAGCACTCCTTGGTAATAATGAGTCACTTGTAACAATTTCCTTTTTGCATTAGCTAAGGAATATGAATACAGGGTAGCAGATAGTTATTATTATTATTATTTTTGCTGTGAAACTGTAACGATTTAGTTACATTTATAGTTACAATGTGGGTGTGTGCTTGTGTTTTCTACCTCAGGCCATTAAAATAAAACTAAAAACAATTGTTTTAGTTACTTTTATGAAACATGAAATACTCATTATTTTATATATATTTTTAAATTTGCAATTATAAATTATTAATGCAATGCTAACTAAATACTGCTGGGTTCTAGAACTGGGACAACTAATTGCTATTTGAAAGTAATTTTGCAAGTTCTGTCCATGTACCCTCCATCCCTAGGTACCCAAGCTTTGAGATGTCCACTATGAAGTTTAGCCAGGGAGGTTAGAATACAGATCTATAGAATCTAACTAAATATAACTTCAGCAAATATGTAGCTACATTATAATCCCAAGATTCAACCTTGTTATTAATTTAAAATGGATGTCAAAGCTCCATTGTGAAATCAGTCCCTGTTGCTATGAGTTAAATAAAGGTGACCTGGCATATCAAACTTAAAGGTTTCTTGCAACAAATGGTTTTAAGTGGGGACCTTCACCCTTTTGTAATAGTTTTATTTAAATTACCGCAATAGGGTAATAGGGAAAAAAACATTCAATGCATAATAAACGGTATTGTCTATAGTCTAATATGGAAAGGACATTGGGTTATTAATATTAATATGATGGGCTCTGAAACATTTTTCATTTGGGTTGAATAATGTGTCAAGGTTTTCAAAGTCTCAGAAGTGCCATCTGATTATGATGAATCCATTGCTCAAACTACTTAGATATTGGCATCCATGTATAAAAGGACACATAGTTCCCAGTTATTGACACATTTTTCATAACTGTAACAGCAACTTGAGAGCTGAGTGTATCCCCGGTGTCCATGGCAAAAAAAAAGGCAATCACTTCAGTATTCTGTATTCACTCTATCATTGCCAAACATAATTTGCAGTTGCAAACATGTGGAAATGTTCCTTCTGTACCTTTATCCTCCCAGAAATAGAATTGAAGGAATTCCTCTTATGGTTTTTGATTTAGGAAATAATGTATGCCACAAATGCACTAGATCCTGTATAAGAATGTACACTGAAGCAAAAGCAAAACACAACTATTTCTAAAGAGGATATATGGATTTTCGTTATCTGAAAAATGTTGTTGGTCATATATCTGTATGAGTGTGTGTGTGTGTGTGTGTGTGTTAGTCAGTGTTTCATTTAAGCAACAGCTTCCTGGTTTGTTTTGGAACTTGGTTTTATGCAAAACACAATAACCTGTCAGTATATTTTTGCCCCAGGCTGTTAAAATGTCTCAGGTGCATGCAATTGGTTAAAGAGGAAATGCTGACACAGAGGAAGCTAATACAACTTGAGGATGAAGATGAGTCATAGCAGGTCAAAGCTGCACTGTCACTGTGGCTACATGACAGAAATCTGAGGATGCACTAGCAGGGGTTGGATCAGAATCCTAGCTGTGTTTGTATATATAAGGATGAATGCTCCAGTACACAAGTTGGTGATGTGGATGTCAGTTGATGGCGGAGCATTTTGCTGGTTTGTGTAAATATCGTGATCGTAAATATTTGCTGTAACTAAGATTAAAAGCCTCTTCGGAAGAACCTCAGCAGTTGCAAACTACTTCCAGACCCGGCAGTGGTGTTTGTCTTCTTGGCTGGCAGTCTTCTGCATGTGGACACAGTTTTACCCCAGTGGTAACATAACTAATGTTAGAAGTCTGGTTTTGTCTCCCTGGCTACACCTATGAAATACCATTAATCTTGTCAAAATGTTTTGCTTATCTCAAAACCCTGCAATTTTTCAGTTGAAAGATTCCACAGTTATCTCATGGGTTAACAAAACCAAACCAAAACAAAAAAGTGTCCTCTGTGCTCAGGGTTGTAGTTGCAAAAAGTAAAATTAAACAAAAAAAATATAGATCATACCCATGATGTGTTTGAAAAAAGGAGATGGGGAGAGAAAAGGTAAGTAAGAGAAGCCAAGCTTCTTCCAAGCCTAGAAACGTTAATCTAAAAACTGACATACTTATGTTAATACTATTTCAGAGGAGAATTTGTTGACATTATTTTTTGCGTGTGAATGCTATAACATTAATTCATTAATTTTACTATAAATGGTTCCAAATGGACACAACCCCTCTCATCAATGCCTTCAAATAATAATGAAATAGAGTTTTCTAAACTACTAATCATTGCTCAGGAAAGCCAGCATGGTTTGAATGTTGGACTAGGACTCTGGACACCAGGGTTTGATTCCCTGCACAGCCATGGAAACTCAATGGGTCAGCTTGGGTGAGTCAGACACTCTCAGCCACTGAAAACCCAGGAATAGTTTCAACTTAGGATCACCATACGTTGGAACTGACTTGAAAGCACATACAATAACAATAATCATTGCTCAGACCATGAGTGTTGTTTACATTAAAATAATTTTTACAATTATTGCTTTAAAATAAAGCAAATAATGTTAATGAATTTTCAACAAAACAAAAATTCAAGCGTTTACCCATCTAAATGCTGGCTGTGACAGAAATATAGGTTTTTATGCACATGGGCTTTTTGATGAGAAATCTGTGGATTTTTGTGCCAAATGTCCCCCTTTTTTCTACAAAAATAGTGTTTCCAGGTACTCATGTGGGGAGATTTTAGTACAGGTTTTTTGTTTGTTTGTTTTAGGTTTTGTTTTGTTTCCTACAGGAGTATGCTTGTTGCACAATTCCCCGATTGTTGCACAATCTCTCCCTCAGAAATATAGGCCTGTTACAGACTACCAAAATAAAGCTGCTTCGGGTCTCTTTGGAGGTATGCTGTTTAAATGATGCATGCATCCTAAGAATCCGGAAGCTGCACCAAAGCTGCACTCCAGTGTTTAGGAATGGAGTGTGGCTTTGGCGCGACCTCCGGACTCTTAGGACCCATGCATCATTTAAACAGCATACCTCCAAAGAGACCCGAAGCAGCTTTATTTTGGCAGTCTGTAACAGGCCATATTTTCTACATAAAACCCATAATGTATTTTTATAGATGCTCTTTATTTAATAAATACCCCACCATTCTCGCCACAAAGGTTTTACAAAACCACATGGCTTGCAAAAATGTAAAACAAAGTCCCGTTAAAATCGTATTTTTTTTTAAAAAAAGAAAAAGTTAAAACAAGGAATTCTTGTTTTAAGAGGGACATGGTTAAAACAGTTTAAAACATAGTGGAAAAAATGAAAAGATAAAAGTGTGGCACACTGGATTCCAAACATATAATTTGGAATTTCTTATATAATTTAATTTAACATCAAACACCTGCATTAATTTTTTAAAAAAGGTTTGCCAGTGGAAAGAAAGAAGGGAGTGGACCAACTGAAACTCCCAGGGGAGAATGTCCATAGCCAAGGAGCAGCCACTGAGAAGACTGTCTCATGTGTCTTCATCAAACCTGAGGAAATTTTCATGTGAAAGCACTATTTCTAGAAAAACACATCATTTTTGTACAAAATTGCAGGCTTTACACATAATGCATTAATTTTGCACAAAAATATTTGTTCCTGGGAAAGAATGTTCAAAATTGATAAATTCTGGATAGCAGCAAGCATATACAGTGGACCCTTGTTATCTGCTGGGGTTTGGTTCCAAGATCCCATGTGGATAACAAAGTCCGAGGATGCTCAAGTCCCATTAAATACAATGACATAGTAAAATGGTGTCCCTTATAAAAAATGGAAAATCAAGGCTTTATATTTGACATTTATACTTTTTTGGAACATTTTCAAACCATGGATGCTTGAATCCGGGTATAAAAAATCTGTGTATAAGAAGGGCCGAGTGTGTGTGTGTGTGTGTGTGTGTATATATATATATAGAGAGAGATAGACAGACAGACAGACAAACAAACAGCTATTTAAGCCCCCATTGTAATTTTACAATGGGATAATGTCCTGTTTAACTTCAGAATATGAAAATACAAAGAAAGTCCTAACAAAACTGCCAGAAATGTATATTTGTTCCCATAGCAGTGTGTGCCCTGCCTAGTACTTGGATGAAAGATCGCCAATGAATATCAGCTACAACATGCTATATTTCAGGGGAAGGAATGGACAAAATGCCTATGGAAGCTCTGTGAAATTCATGGAGTCACCGTAAATTGACAGGCTAACTGAATTATGGTACCTTTGGCCAGAAAAGAAGTTATGACTACCTTACATTATGATTAAGGTATAATGTCATCCCTTTTGCAGTCTGTTTGTTGTTGTTGTTGTTGTTGTTGTTGTTAGTTTTACAGTTTTATGGAGTTTGATGTCACTAAATGGTTCCAGTTCTGGTTTCTGCTTTGCCTTCTACCACTGTCTTGACCGTTGGTGTTGGGATATTAGACCAAAGATGAGTGGCTTAAAATCTATGTGACTTTGAAGAAGCACAAAACTAGAGTTGCTTTTAAAATTGTAATAATGTTGGAATCTAATCATTTTGGGAGTCTTTTTGTGAATAATTAGTTTAAAAATTGATTTCCTGAACTGTTCAATTATGGATGATTGCTTGAGGTCTGAAAATTGAGTTCAAAGATTGAGATCTCTTCTGGCAGGCCTTTCCTGAATAAATCCTCAGCCACTAAAATAGGGATTCCAGCTTGGATCTGACCTCACTACAGCCACTGTTTTCTTTTGTCATGATAATAATTTTTAAAGTATGTTTTAACTCTAACATTGTTTAATTGTATTTTAAAGGGGGTGGGAATGGATGGTCTTGGGAATATATAATTTTAATGTTGTAAACCACCCCGATAGCATTACGTAGAGGGGCAGGATATAAATTATTATTATTATTATTATTATTATTATTATTATTATTATTGTCAGTCTTCCCAGTTGAGAGCTGTTTGTTGTTGATATTAGATTATTAGGCCTTCCTCCCGCTTGTACCTGGCTGTTCCTTCAGGTTCTCATTTCATTTCTGTCCTGGACTGCGGCCAGCACACACAGACACATGCCGATAAGACTGACTTAGCCCAGCAAGTGGAAGCAGAACACAGACCTTGCAGGGAGTAAGCGTAAGAGCAGTCCGAAAAGCCAAGCCGAAGTCAGGATATCAGAAGTCAGAGCAGTCCGAAAGCCAAGCCGAAGTCAGGATACCGGGAGTCAGAGTAATCAATCAGTCCAGGGTCAAAGCAGCCAGAAGATAACAAGGGTTCAGCCCATTCTGAGGTCAAAGCAACAAAGAGTCAAGATACAAGGAGCCAGTGCCGGCAGCAATCACACCAAAGGATCATGCAACAAACTCTGGCACTGAGTGGAGGCCACTCTACAGCTTAAGTAAGGGAAACTCTCCCCTGTGCCACCTGAGGCTGGTTGGCTAATTGCCTCTCTGCAATCCTCCTGGATCTGCGCTTGCAAGCACTCTCAACTCTTCTTTGTTTGTAAGTAGGTACATCCAGGCAAGCTTCCTCCCCAGAGTCACCACTAGGCTGTGGCACCACAGGAGGCATCTCACTAGCACTAAGACCTGGTTGGGCCTTCTCCTCTGGGGCTGGGAGATCACAGCTGGGACCTGGCAGAGCAGGATTCTCACCTGGTGTAGCCTCAATTAGCTCTTGCTCTGGAGGAGGCTCGTCCTCATCCTCTGAGATCTGATCTTGGCTGGCCATGACAATTTCACCCCACTCCACAAAAGTCTGCTCTGGGAATGGGGCTACATCCACACCACAGAAATAATCTTGTTTGACACCAGTTTAATTGTCATGGCTCAGTGCTTTGAAATTCTGGAAATTGTAGCTTGCTGTGGCACCAGAACTTTTTATTTCTCCAGTGTGGATGCAGCCCAGGTTCTTTTCTCAATCCACTTGTTCAGCTCAGGGCAATCTCCCAGCAAGCCACCATTTTCCAGTTCCAAAAATGGTAGTCTGAAACTCAATCTATTATGCTCTTATGATTAATAATGTGAAAAACAATTTCCACCATTTACTGCTGAGCTCACAGTTCTAATACAGTATCTTTTTGTCTGAATAGAGCTTTCAGATAGCTGTTCCATTTATCTTTCCTACAATCTGAGAAGAACTAATATATTTTATGACACCAAAGCAAAACAAAACAGCTCATGCTTCTTATTTGTTGGTTTGTATGTGTATTTTAAATGTCTTTATTTCTGTTCCAGGAACAGATGAGAATGTTATCGTTTCTGAGATAACTTGCATATTTTTGAATCTAAATGTAGAATGCTTGCTAATGTTGTAATTAGTATTCGTTTCTTGTCATTTGAATACAGAAATTGTCATATTCAATAAATCCAACGGTCCATCCAGCTGAGTATCCCAATATTTCACATGAAGTGTAAGAAACCTCATGGCGGGCAATTATGCAGCAACCTGCCCATAAGAGAGTTGTATTCCATCTGGTATGGGCTGTTTTGTGCTCCAAAGGTGATAATTTTTATCCATGAACTGTACCAATAGTAGTTGTAATGCAATGTCTGAGATAATTGTGGACTTCACATTTTCCATATAATGTTTTGGATTTGTTATTTTGATTTATTTGGAAGCTCACAATCTTAACAAGTGATAAGGAGTGCCATGGGTAAGTAATGCATTGTGTACAAATTGTAAGACTTTTCATTTTTATTTTCTACCAACCCCTTCCCTGTTCATAGCTGCTAACACTGGAAGAATGTTAGTACTCTTCCCTTTTTTGTTGCATTGTACTCCATTATTCTCAATTCATGTCATCCATGAACTGACCTGGCAGCCTTTGCAAGTCATTTTAGCTCTCACATAGAGAGAAAAGTAGATTACAGTGGACCCTTGTTATCCACTAGGGGTTGATTCCAGGAATCCCCGTGAATAACAAAATCCATGTATGCTCAAGTCCCAGTGGCATAGCAAAATGGTGTCCCTTATATAAAATGGAAAAATCAAGGTTTGATCATTGAAATTTATACTTTTTAAAAATATTTTAAATCCATGGATGCTTGAATGCATGTATAAAAAATCTGTGGATAAGGAAGGCCAACTGTATTAAATGAAGAAAGTAAGTAAGCAAGTCACTTCTATTTCAGAAGCTTTAAAGCCTACCTGTATATGTTTAGGCTTTGAGAATCACACTTTTTATCCTACCGTGACAGCTCCTCCAGAACTATTCACCCCTTATGATGAATCTCATCTCTGCAGGATGTTTTCCTTCAGTGTAGGAAGTGCCAGGAAGATATCATGGACCTAACCTCCCCTAACTACACATTTATGGAAAGTCATTGGCATAGTCATTGTAACAGTTAGAGATTCACATTTTTAAAAATATAAATTTACCCTAATTCACAAAATAATCTGCTGTCTGGGTTAGGAAGCATTTGAAAACATGGGAATGTGATGAAATCAAACTAACAGACCCAGCCACCCAGGTCACCACTCTTTCAGCGCTTAAGTCTTAAAATACTGGATTGAATTCTTGTACATCTAATGGTATTGGTGTTAAATGAGGGTTGTTCCTCATCTTTTGAAAAGAAAATCTTGCAGGTATGTTATAACAGAGTACACTCTGCTCTGAATAGGTGTAAGTCTTGAAATTGGCCAGGCCATTTATTCTTATTTTCATTAAAAAAATGCTGTCATTTTTATAGGCTATCTTCTCTACCTCCCAGAACCGGAACTGAAGGCAACTCACAAAATTAAAAGAGATGCCATGTATTTGTTTGTTTGTTTGTTTGTTTCATTTGTATGCCACCTTTCTCCCAGAAGGGATCCAAGGTGGCTCACAGACAAAAAAAATATAGAAAAACATATAAAAGAATGTCACTCTAAAATATAATTTAACTATCTAAAGCAGTAAGGGTTATGGTAAGGGTTATGACTGGGAGGAGGTGGCGATAAGGGATTATTTCAAAATGTGATTTTATTGTAATTTGCATTTTATTGTCATTTTCTGTTTTGTAATCTGCCTTGATTCCTTTGGGAAAAGGCGGAATAATAATAATAATAATAATAATAATAATAATAATAATAATAACAATTTAAATTTAATCATTTAAAATAAAAAAGTCTATAAGAGAAATTCAAACCAATAAAAAAATTAAAAATAAAAGCAGTTTAGAAGCAGCATGGCACATTCTTTAAAACACATTAAAAAGAATGAGTTTCTAAATGCCTTCTTAAAAACAGAGTACAGTTGGCTCTCAGTGTCCAGTGGATTGATTCCAGGACCCCCCGTAGATACCAAAATCCATAGATATTCAAGTCCCTTTTATAACATGGCATAATAGAAGTGCCTGCAACTTGATCAGCAGTCAGGTAGCCCTGAGCAGGAGGCATCAAAGTGTAAATATATAAAGATATAGTAACCAGGTTATTATATCCCAATGTTTTTGAATAATGTACGATGGGGGTCATGGGACT
Organism: Sceloporus undulatus; assembly: GCF_019175285.1. Classification (NCBI taxonomy): domain Eukaryota; kingdom Metazoa; phylum Chordata; class Lepidosauria; order Squamata; family Phrynosomatidae; genus Sceloporus; species Sceloporus undulatus. The sequence goes on from NC_056526.1 coordinate 114,399,991, forward strand.
AGGTAGGCTATACCTCCACCACCAATATAACCACAACCACAACATACTCTTATTCAGCATACATCAGAAGAGGTGCTATACATGTATCAATCTATGCACATGCATCTTGTCCATATGCAGAGCTATCAAAATATCCACCTTTTTTGCTTGGAAGAGCTGCAGGTATGTATATTGATATAGGCACAGGATCTTTTGGGGGCGTTCATATAAGCTGGGTGTTTATTGAGGCAGGACCATTCCATGCGTGTCTGTAATTCTCTTCCTTAGTTGTGGGAGTGAGAACAAAAAGCAGGACAGTTCTGTGAAAGGAAGAAATAAGCTAAATCAGAGCAAGCCAAGAGGACCAAGGTAAATAATGTATATATGATAAAAGACACATTGTGAGTGTATCAACATAAAAACAGGAGTGAATGCTTATGAGGAAAATGTGTAGGGGGGCGGGTAGGAGAGAAATTCTAAGGAGAGGAAATTCTATTTGCTGCTACTCTTCCTCCATCAAGGGAACATATACTCTGACACCATAATTTCCAGAACATGTGATAGATATCAGCTAACAACCAACATGCCCAGATAGGGAAGCATTCTACAGAACTATGACTTATTGTTTTGGTTTTTTACCCAAAGGATAGAAAAACTTTAGGGGGGAAAATCAGTTCAGGTTTTCTGGTCTGCAACAAGTTCTTGGTCACCTTCCAAGTGAAAAAAATATATCTTTATTTGAAGGCCTGAGCTTCCTCTTTTAGTATCCAGGTATAGGAGAAGAGAGGTTGGGAATCAGGGGATACTTCCAACCCTAGTAAAGGCATAGCATGTATACCTGAGAGCACACGTTAAAGGCAGGGAACAACTGTGGTTTACTGAATCTATTCCCCCCCCCCCCAAAGATTGAAAGATTCTTTAAACTATTTACTTCCAAAGATTGTTGAGTGTTAACTATTCTGGCTAGGGATGATAAGAGTTGTCACCCAAAAGCTATATCTAAAATAATGATCTCACATATGATTAAGTGATCATTTTAAGAAACTATTAGGGTTTTGAAAAGTTGCTCAAACAGTAAAAGCACAAAAATTGATTTTATAGAGACAGGCAATGAGAAATTAACTAACACTTATGATTTGTAACATAGAATTACTTCAATGTTATTTACTGTAATCTTTCTAATAGGGCACAATTGTCTGTTACTTTTCTTGGCATTTTGGGAAAGCTGTTCTTCATTTTGACAGAATAAAGTTAAATAGTTTATCAGAAACCAAGCATGTTATTATGGAAAGCCAATCTGTCTGTGTGTGTCTCTGCGTGTACATATACCCAGCTTCAAATCTCAGAATACTGAAATAGAATTAGATTGGCCTTGAGCAATGCATAAATGTTAATAAAGAATAAGTCGTTATGATTGGTTTCAATTCTTGCAAAGAGGAGAATGAGAACTCATTACTGTGAACCGGTTGAAGCATTCTCTGAAGCTGTGGTTGAGTTGAATTCCTGTCACCTTTCGCATGACAGCAGTAACAAATAAAGAAACCGAGAATGAATTCCTAAAGATAATTAAGCAGTGTTGATCTTAGGACATTGTCTTTTCAATGAAACACTGATTGCATTGTTCATAACAAAACTACCTCTGCATGACAGAACTAATTAGTGACCATCTGAACTTACTTAGCAAAAAGAGAGAGGGGAAAGGCAATTAAAAATGCCGTCATCACTGGATCTATCATTGAACAGCTGGTTGTATTGATAAGCAATACTGCATGTTAAAGCTACTTTAGAAGACAATAGAACTTAATCTGCTTGCTAAGTAGTAATGAGAAAGCAACGAGAGACTATGAAATTACTGTTATTATGATGCAAACAACTTTCAAAAGTGGTTTTTATATATTTTTTAAAAATATACATAATTCATCACAAACTGGCATTTAAATATGGATGGTGGCGGTGAGCATGTGAAACAGGACAGTTTTATATTTTGACAATAGGACCAACATAATTCTGGCATCTATATGAGACTGTCAAAAACAATTACTTAAAAGGTAATGTGCAATGCATTGATTTGACTCTGAAGGTTGTGCTCTGTTTGGAGCAAGTTCATGAATCAGAACAGATACTGTTTTATTTTTATAACCCATCCTTGTTCCAAGGAGAGGGTTATCTCTCTAACTACATGTGAGCAATTCAAAGGCTCAAGCCAGTCTCCCAAATGCTAATTCTACACTCACCAACCCCACCTCTCCTATTGGAAAATGTGAAAATATTTTGCTACATATCTCAGAATGCACTAATCACCTCCCCAAATTCTATATCAGCATGCATGATTTTCCCCTCCACATGGAAATATGTACAATGTTTTGTGCATGGTTTGCTAATATTCCCTGTTAACTAAAGCATTGTCATGTGCATTTTCAAATATATGCATTAGTAATAATACACATCCACTTGCATATATTTTGATAAGGGAAGAAGAGAAAAAGAATCCGATATCTGCAGTTTTCTCATAGTGGGAAATAAAATATGTACATAGAGTTTCATTAATAGTCTCATAGACCATAAAATAAAGACATCCAAAATCTCAGCATGATTTTTCTCCCAGTTGTTTTCTGGTAGGGTGAAATAAGTCCAGTTCTTTCAGATTTTCATCTCAAGCCTATCTTCTTGAGAATGTAGATGCCACCATCACCTGTCTACATGTAATAAAAAGCAAAATGAATAAATTTGGTTGATTAATCCTGGTTGGTTAATGTGAAGGTCAAAAAGATGGTCACCCACTCATATTAGACCACCACCACTCCATGATATTAAAGGAGATCATCACTAGAGCTTTTTCTCTCAGTCTTATCACTCCCATGACCCAACAACTAAGATCAGAAACAATATAGGGTGAATCAAGTTTCTGGTTTGATGGGACTCTAGTCTCAATGGCTAATGGGAGGTTACATAATCTCAGCAACATTATATAAAGCAAATACTGCCACTCACCCATTGTAGTTGGGGGAAGAGTCACAACCATTTCAGTCAAGGTAATTCATATTCAAGTCACCTAATGAAAGATAAATGGAAATCCACCTCATCCCGCTCCAATACTTAACACAATCACAGTGTCACCATGAAAGAATGAAAGTATGCAGGCTTTTGAATACCATAAAGTTATTCTACAAAGGAGAGAACTGTGCTTATTTCATTTGTGCAGACTGGTTCAAAAACAAACACCTATGTTATCTATCCTATAAAAAGAAAGATAATACAAAAGATATATCAAATCAAATTTAGTTTAGACCCTGAATTATATCTTTTAAATATGGCAGAGAAGAAAAATGTAAGAGACTTTTTAAAACCTATACTATATCTAATCACTATAGCAAGGATGATGTTAGCTCAATATTGGAGAAAAACAGATACACCCACCATAGATGTATGGCTAAATAAAATATTAGATATAGTCTAAATGGATAGAATTACTATGGCTTTAAGAGATAATTTGGCTGAAGAAAGACAAACTTGGGATCCTTTGTTAATTTTTTGTAAAGAACGATGGTTAAGCTAAGTTGACTTTGATGTACAAATAAAATTCCATGGATAAGTTTTTGTATTTAAATAAGGAAAAAAATGAAGTAATACATGATTATTTACAACAAACAAAACAAATAAGTATGATGTGTGAGATGAAGAATCTAAGACATGATTGTAACTACCAAAGTCAGGAATAGGAGGAGAGGGGGGAGTAGTGGGGAAATTATATTTGTATGGAGATCGCTATGAACATGTAAATAATTTTTTTATGTTGTAATATACAATAAAGATTATTTTACAAAAAGAAATATCACAGGAGTGGCAGAAATGACAATAGATGTGTCAAAATGATACAAACAACTATATAACTTGTGAAGTCAAAGGCTTTCATGGCCGGCATCCATAGCGTTTTTGTGGGATTTTTGGGCTATGTGGCCATGTTCTAGAAGAGTTTATTCTTGACATTTCACCAGCATCTTTGGCTGGCACCTTTAGAGAATGTTGGCATAGAAGAGAGCTGAATATATGTATACTGTGTGACCCTGGGTAGGGAGGAATTTCATGTTAATCTGTGTATTGTTGTTGATGGCAGGGCTTCAGGGTGGGAGGATATGCAAAGACAGACACTAATCCACATAGCCCGAAAAACCCACAAAAAACTACAGCTTATAAGGCATTATATAAATTACAGTTTTGATCATTCTAGCTATCATTTTGCAATACCTCAGGTACTGCCGATACAGGTGGCTATGAAACAAATGTATGATCATTGTCAGACTGCAGATTTAGTCAACATCTGAAGCTTCTGCCAATAAGTAATGAACAAAGACTGAATGTCTGTGAACACAATCATTTAAGTCACTGGAAACCTGATTGATAGCTATTCTTTTACCTGCTCTTATCCTCTTAAAACTACCAGCACTGAAAAATGCCTGTATCAGATAATGGGGCAAATGTACATTATGGATGTTCATCATCCAACCCACAAACATTTATGTTGTTGCTGTTTTTACTTTGACCCATGATCAGAGTTAAAACACCTGGTAGCTGGGGCTGGTCCATGTCAGTGGGGTAGTGAACCACCTTTAGCATGAGGGAGTTGTTGAAGGTATTATATTTGAGTATGAGTTCAGCACCTAACATAGGGGGGATACAGACAGACGGCTCCATGCCACCCATTTTTGCCCCTTATCAGTGCTGCGCCAGCCACACAGTGTGACACCAATGCGCTCCCTAAAAGGAGCTGCTCTAGGTGGCTTCTTTTTAAGGGCATCATAATGGCGTCATGCACCATGATGACGACGCTTCCAGTGAGTGCCATTTGGGTGCTCCTACACCCGCACATCATTGTTGCATGCCCTGTGTGAATGGGGGCACAGCAAGATGGCACACAGGAACCAAAAGTAGGGCTGGGTGCATATGGACTCCCAGCCCTATGGAGCCCTAAAATCAGCCCCAGGCTGTCACAAAGCACCAGTCTGTACCGGGCCATAGATTTTTTAAAAGTTCAAATTAAAAGTCCAGAGTCAGGAACAGACTCACCACTTCAAAGACATAGAAGCCACCAGCACCTCTGCATAAGAGAGTATTTAAAACCATAAAGCCTTTTCTTGGAACTGAGCTTTGTTATGCAGCCCCTTGGGAACTGATATTGACTAGTTCTTTTATCACAATAAAAAAAATACTGACAAAATGGATTCTTAAGTCATTCTGTTATGACAGCATTGAACCATCCATGAAAATCCATCTGAAGCATTTTGCCCCTTTCAAGTAATGACAAGCAAAAATAAGTATATTTTTTATATTTACTGCTGCAAGGTTTTAGCTATTAGAATGGTAAGGCGGTAATATGAACATTCTTAGTAAGGAAAAATTACACATTTCAGCACCATCAGTGTAAAATGCATACACAGTAAGGTTAAAGGGATCAAGTAAGATTAAAATAATGTATCTACCATTTTTCTTTTAAAAATGCAAATTTGTAATCCATTTTCATAGCAAATAAGCTTATATTGGCATTCAGGATGCACCTTTTCTCAGTGGAACAATTGTGCTTACAAAAGGCCCATCGATAGTGAGCAATTAGGTTTGCAACGGAGACAAAATTAAATTCCTTTTCTAGTTGAACAAAAGAAGTACAAAAGGACCCTTTTCTAAGTAGCTGGGAATCAAATATCCTTAATGCAATATCTTGTAGTAGAGTTTCTTTATTAAATTATACAGAAAATTAAGGTAAGCAATTTTTGAAAGGAGTCTAATGAAAAAGATTGACTAATATCTCTCCCTCACACAAACCATTTCAGCCTTCCCTTTTATAACTAGCCATTTTCTGCAAGCCCTTATTACCTTTAAAGCTTTCTGTCTTCAGTATCTTTTTCCTGTGTTGGCTTTGCTGGGAAACTTCATCACAACCACCACTGAACCCTATAAACTACTGATTCTAGGACCTCTTATATGCCACATGGGCTTGGATCCAGATCCTAATGCTAGTGTCATGTTGTGTATCTCTTCACACAGTGGGTGGCTTCATGGTGCTCCTTTGGTGCTGTGTCCAAATGATGCATACCAAAAGAAGCATTGGAAAGTGCCTCTGCAGTAGCAATGATGCCTTTTTGTGGTGCAAAAATGAGCTGCTTTTTGCAGCTTCTTTTTGTGCCATGCAGCCATGGCCCCAGGTGAGGAAAGGGGCAGATGCAGGCCACTCCAAAGGGGGGGGGTGTCTGTTGAACCCCTTAGTTATTCATACAGTTGGGGGGGGGGCGGGCAGAAAACATGATATACCTAGATATGTACAAACTCTCATGCCAGAATCCTGTTGGTATTTTATATCTGTGTAATGAACTGTTAAATCAATATAAGGCACTTTTGGAATGGTACATAGTGTTCAGGGGGATCAGCAACAAAATCTGTTAGTGTGAACTGCTATGCTGGTTCCTAAGTGGTTCCAGAGCTTGAAGGGCAGTTTTCATTACTGTGAGGAGTAATCTCCCAGTCATTACAGTGTCCACAATACCCTGCCACTACTCTGATGGCTATATAGGCCAACAAGATCAGTATTGATATCACTGTTTTCTTTTGAATTCCATGTAGATCTCATCTCAGCCTTTGTTCTTATCAGGCTGCACAACACTGGGTGTTTCAACCCCTCTTCTGAATGGAAATTTGCATACTTTTGCCATACACTTTTATTTGAACAGGTGTATTTTATAGAGATTTTTTTTCCAATTGAATAAAATATGTTTGTGTGCCTTTTATACTGCATGCATTTTAAGCTATTCACTTCTAAAAGATGTTCAGATAAGTATGATTTAAAGGCATATACAGCCAGAACACAGATTTTTCCAGGACTCAACAAATATCAACTCACAAGGATCCACAGAACAAATGCAGTTGCTGTCCATACAGAACAGTAACAAAACTCCAAATATGGTTGAACAGCAGTGCTGAATGGAAGTTGTATTGGTGCAGCAAAGGATGCATCACAGAGAATGGTGCTCACTCTGGGAAGACAAGGCCTTGGGCCTGGACATATGAGTTGGCCCTGAAATCAGGGACAGTAATGAATCAGACATGGTGCACTAGGCAGCATGTCAACCAGAAACCAGGAAGATCACACACCAGAACATTTGTAGGAGCATGAATCAGGTTCTATGATCATAGGCATTAATCTTTCCCTGATGCTTGTTGATATCTGAGATACAAATTATGGCTGGAATACTCTTGGAGAGTTACTCTGACATAATGATCATCTACACAAACATAAAGCACAATTAGGAGCAGCCCATAGTAGCAGCAGGAAACAGCAGAGAAAGCCATTTCTATTACCAGAGAATGCTGCTCTTCTATTTCCAGAGCTGCTCAGGAACTGACAGGGCAGCCTTTCCTGGTGATGGAGATGGCTTTTGTTTCTGTCCCTTATCCCTCTCTGTCACCACAGTATCTGCGGCTACCTCATTCCAGAGCTTGAAGGGCTACCTCACTGTCGACCATGCCAATACCTATGTCACTGCTATCTAACCTGGTGTACTACAAGAAGGAGTAGACATTTGGTTTGAAGTAGTGGAACGAATCATCATCCTCTCAGCTCTCTACTAATTAGATGACGTTGAGGCAAAATCTTCTGAGGAACTTCTACAGATTACAATTTGTAGAGACCCAAACTGTTCAAGTTAGACCTGTGGGCTTGGACTTCCTCTCTTCCCCTGTCTTTGGCCTTCTTTAATATGACTGATTTTCTATATTAATCATATATATTTTTTGAATTCTGAGGGAATTCTAAGGAAAAAGTTGACCAGAAACTTTAAAAAAAGCATTCCTAGGTTGAACTGTAGCTTGTTCTTATCACCAGAGTAGGGGAAGCATAGAATAGGGAAACCAAGGACCACTGCAGTATTCTTATTGGCAATCAGTATCCAACTGGATTCACTTTCAAAATTAGAAACAGATGGAAGAAACCTAGAAGAGGAGCAATTTATATATTAATTATTACACTGCAGTGTCTCTTAATTATATCCAACAATCACTGAACATGTCAGCTATCATACCACCCATTAATTGTTGTAAAGAAGGCAGTGATCCAAACATTCTCACCCTCAAGCTTTGCAGACACTACTAAGTGTGAAGATATCATCCCAAATAAGTGGTCAGTGTTATCAACATTGATAAAAGCAATTACTACTGAAATTAATCTAAAATGAAAATGTTTTGGCATTCTCCAGAATCTGCATGATTGAAAATGAAGTAAAACCCAGTGTAAGGGTTGCTAAGGCTAGCAATATTCTCCAAGGACAGGATAGTTGCCCCTGTCCACACATGTCCTGTTTGAGGCAAAAACAATTGTGGTTGTATATAAGAAATATGAAATGATGAAATGAAATTCTTTATTACTGTCAAAGACCAGCATCAATATAAAATATAACATAGAAAAATAAAATAATACAATTTAATAAAATAATACAATTAAAAATATTTTAAACTGATAGATCATGACTTCTATATAAGAAATAGAAGTCATGTAGTGGAGTCTCCCTCCTTGGAGGTCTTCAAACGAAGGCTGGATGGCCATCTGTCGGGGATGCTCTGATCTGGATTTCCTGCATGGCAGGGGGTTGGACTGGATGGCCCTTGCGGTCTCTTCCAACTCTATGATTCTATGATTCTATGATCTATCAATTTAAAATATTTTTCTGAGTATTACTTAAAATATATTAAATGGATTCTTTAAAAATACTTTAAAATATTAGAAAAAATATCAAAGTTTAGATATAGTTTAACAGTAACATATTGGTGGGAGAAGTGTTACAGCATATTCATTATTAAGCAATGCCAATGCATAATAATGTTTCCATATTTAAAGTCATACTGAAATATACTGGAAGTGTTAGTTTAAGTAACTAAAATAGATGGCATCTGCATTAGTTGCACCTCTGTTTAGCTAAGAAGCACTTCTCAGCCAGAGAGCCCTTAGGCCTCCCTGAACTACAAGCCTCAGAATGCAACAGGAGGCAGCCAGAGCAGTAAAAGTGGAATAGCAGCACTATAAAAGTGTAGTGTGGTAATCTAGTAAATCCCATGACTGAAAAGCAGTAGTGGCAACAGCTGTCATTTTCTGTTTACAAGGGGGCTACAATTACCTTTCCCTCAATAACAACAACTCTGAATAGGATCAGACCCAGTTAGTATTTGGGTAGATGATCACCAATGAATACCAAATTATGTACTTCACAGGAAGGTATCAGCAAGCTACTTCTCAGTATTTCTGCTTAAGAAAACCATATGGAACTAAAGGGTTCACCATAAGTTAACAGCTGACTTGAAGGCACACACACATACACACACAGAGTAAAAATTGTATTATTGAACTAACAGCATTATGTGTACTCACTGTGACAAGAAACTAAACTAATAGCCTGGGCTGATGTAATAGCATTGTAATAATTCCAAGGTGAATTTTCTGCAGTCCAAGCCTTGGGGCAAGGATGAGGAATTTTATACAGTTAAGAGTCAACTTAAATACAGAAATGAATAGTTTGGTCAGACAAAATGAATGAATGTCAACATATTGCAGTGAAAATGGGCACTCAGGCAAAAAGGAGTGAGTGAAGGTCAACGAAAGCAAATGAACGAGGCAATGACTTCATTAACAAAAATGAATGAAAGAATAAATAACATTTTTTTAAAAAAAATCTAGGCACCTATGTGATGTGTAGTATACTGCAGTGAATAATGTGTTTCTTTAGTGGTTACTAACTAACAAAAGGATTAAATATGGAACCTAAAGTGACCTATGCCAATAGCTGGCTTAAAGCAAGCACTATGTCTCATCCTTAAAAAGAGACTCTAGAGGAACCCTTAGGTTCATACTTTTGCCACAGGGCAGCAATCTTCCATCAACATGTCAGTGTGTCAGCTAAAATTCAATACCTTCCTTAGCCTCGGGTTTTCCTCTGGTCATAAACCGTGGCTATAACTGTCAGAATCACTTTCTTCCTGTAATTCATAATATATATATAAATTTCAAAGGAAAGAGGTGCCAAGTATGAAACTTTCCAAGAAACCATGACACCTGAACTGTGAGTCCTAAAGGAGCATAGACCATAGTGACTTATGAGACAGGGAAAAATATTATGCACAAAGCTGGAGGAATCTCTCAGAGTCATGTTAGTACAGGGGCTAGAAGTGGCCTGCTAGACTTGCCTTGGCAATGAATTCTTAAAGTCAGAGATCGAAAGTGTGCAAACCTCCAGATGAACTACAGTCCAAAACACACTGCAGAAATAATCCAGTTTGAGACCACTTTAACTGGCCTGGTGCAGTCAGTGTTAGGGAATCCTGTTTATTGTGGCATTAGACCTCTCACAAAACTACAGTTCCCAGAATTCCCCAGCATTGAGAATGGACAGTTAAAGTGGTCTCAGACTGGATTATTTCTGCAATGTGTTTTGGACCTACAACTTGCATCAGCCCTAGGGGGCAATAGGGGGGGAATGTCAAAGGTAACATATTAAACATGAGTGAAGTTATTTCACTGGTTCACATAGACCTGAAACAGACAGGCTGAAAAACACGGTCTGTAGCCACGCAGCCACTATTCACACTGAGGCCATGGCAACTGCACAAGCCCTGCCCCAATCCAGGCTACTGCCACGGTTTTGAACCAGGACCGCAAAAGGAGTGGTATTTTACCACTCCTTTTTGGCCCAGTTCTTTGGGGAAGACATGAGTCCAGCACAGTTTCCCCCCAGGTTTGAAGCAAGTATCATGTAAATGCTATGCCCTGAACACGTCTGGAAACTGCACTTTTCAGCCCGTCTGTTTAGGGCCTAAGTAAATGTTTTAGTTATTTCCTACATTTAATTTTTAAGGCCGTTTTTAGAGGGGTCCCCCCCCCCAAGATTTTATACCTTAGGGATTCATAAGAGCATGGTATGAAACAAAAAACAATATCAGTCTTATATTGAATCCCATTGTGGGAGAAAGGCAGGATATAAATCCTTGAAACAAAATAAATAAATAAATAAGGACAAACACAAGAGATGGTTTATAGTTTGATGCAGTGATTCAGAACACCCTCAACAATACCCTCAGTGGCATGGGAGTCACACTGCATTTCATAGCTGTGATGAGAAATCTATACTCAGGACAAGAGGCCACAGTAAGACCAGCATATGGAGTAACAGAATGATTCCCAGTTGGCAAGGGGGTCAGAAAAGGATACATAATTATCACCCTACCTATTCGACTGTATGAACAAAACATCATGCAAAGAGCAGGGTTAGACTCAGAAGGAGGAGTGAAAATAGGAGGAAGGAACATCAACAACCTAAGATATGTACATCACACCATATTACTTGGACATGGAACAGTCAAGGAAGAAAGTGCAAAGGCTTTTATTTTATTTTGCTGAACACAAAATAAAAATAACGACCTTGGAAGACTTACATAAATTCAACCTAGACAATGAAAAAAATCAAAATACTTAAAAGATGTCTTGTATCTTGGAACAAACACTGATCAGAACAGAGACTGCAGTCAAGAGATAAGAAGACTAGGAATGGGAAAAGCAGTAATGAAAGAATTAGACAAGATATTAAAGGGCAAAGATATAATATAAGCACTAAATTTAGAAACTTCCAAGTCATGGTATTCCCCATCATTATATATGGATGTGAGAGCTGGACAGTGAAAAAAACAGATAAAAAGAAAATCAACTCATTTGAAATGTGGCATGGGAGAAGAGCACTGAGGATATTGTGAATACTCAAAAAGGCATACAAATGGATCTTTTAGTAGATCAAGACTGAAATACCTCTAGAAGCCAAGATGATTCAAATTGAAGTTGTCAAACTTTGGCCACATCATGAGAAGGCACAACCCATTAGAAAATACAATAATACTGGGAAAGGTTAACAGTAGTAGAAAGAGAGAAGACCACTTGCCAGATGGCTAGACGCAATTAGGGAGGTCACAAGCATGAATCTTAAGCAGTGCAGTAGAGGACAGGGTGTCTTGGAAGTGTCTCATCCACAGGGTTGTCATGAGTCAAAGTTGACTTAGGGGCAGTTAACAACATCAAAGCCAAGCAATCTCAAGGGAGACATAGGGCCTGAACAGACAGGCCAAAATAAAGCTGCTTTGGGTCACTTTGGATGTATGCTGTTTAAATGCTGCATGCGTCCTAAGAGGCCAGAAGCCGTGCTAAAGCCACACTCCAGTTATAAGGGTTGGAGTGCAGCTGTGCCACAGCTTCTGGCCTCTTAAGATGCACGTGTCCTTTAAATAGCATACTTCCAAAATGACCTGAAGCAGCTTTATTTTGGCCTGTCTATTCAGGCCCTTAGTCCGCAGTAACTGAGCAGAATTTCAACCTGGAGGGATATGTTGCTTTAAAAAGTTCAGTTCTTGAGCACATGAGGGAAGGAAGGTTTTTGTGAACAAAACCAAGAAATAAAAAAAGTAGAGCTCTGATATAAAGGAATTTCCAGTAACAGCAATGACTCAAACATTTTTTTCCAGACTGTCATTTAAACCCACATTTGTTTGGCACCTATCTCTTAGCAGCCTTGCCAACTTGTTAGAAGGCAGAGTGCCATCCTGACAGATGGCTGAAACTGTAAAAAGCCAAGCGACCATGAATGAGCATCAAATGTGTTTGCTGAGGCCATGAGTCCCAGTCAAGATCACCCAAACAGCTGTCTGTCCTAAGGTTATCCACCTATGGTTGAGGGGATGTGCCACCACTAATCCATCTCATTGCTGCTGCTGCTACTTGCGAGGGAGAAGGGGAAAAATTAAAACTTCCTTCTGTAGTTGGCATATACTAATAGTTGTTCAAGAGATAATGCAGAGCTCAGCGGCAATCCATGTGTATATGTACATTATTTCAGTTTTAATATACCTTTTCCACAGAAAACTCTATTATTTTATTATTTTAAATTGACCTGTTGGTCAAGTTGAAATAATTTTTCAAATTGACCTGTTGTTGGAACACTGTAAAGATAGGGTGGAATAATTATAATATGATGGAAACAGCTGGCTTTTTGCTGGCACAAAAAGGAGCAGGAATTTGGGGTTGGCAAAATAGTGGATTGGGGCTGCAACATGTGGCTTCTATGGCCCCAATCCTGCTTTCTCAGGGGCAGCTTCAAGTCCCCCCTTTGCAGTTGTCTGTCCCCCCCCTCCCTTTTAGACTGCATACATACTGCAGAAATAATCCAGTTTGACACTACTTTAACTGGTATGGCTCAGTGCTATAGAGTTCTGTGATTTGTAGTTTTGGGAGATATTTAGGTTGCTCTGACAGACCACTCTGGTGCCACAACAAACTCCAGTTTCCAGAATTCCATAGCACAGAGCCATGGCAGTTAAAGTGGTGTCATCCCAGATTATTTCTGCAGTGTGAATGCAGTGAATGCACTGCTCTCAACTGCACATACACAGATTATTGCATTAATTTTAGAAATTCTGCAAGCTGAAAATTGCATGGAGAACAGAAAAAATCCTCAGAGACTGACATAATGGAACTGAACACCAGCTCACCCATATTACAGCAGCAACCTCCACATTCTGCCTTCCATGAAGCTTAGTTGTTGTTATTTTCTGTTTACATATCTGCTAGCTTTGGCATTCAGTTGAAAACTACATGGTCATTTTGACCTTTTCTCTGGTTTAATCATATTGTATTGTTCAATCACCCCATCCTTCAGGTATCATCTTATATCACTTTCAAATAACCTCCTATTTTGTTCCAATTTTGGCATTGGAAAAAACATGTGATTTTTTAAAAATCCATATTACTGCATAAACTGTGCATTTGAGACATCTAATGCCCCATCAGGGATGTGTGAAAAAAATACTACATCAGTGTTATTATTATTTCTTGTTTATCCAGTCTTTTCTTTTGAAACTAAACCAGAAACATGATGCAATTTGCTATCATAAATGTACAGTACCAAACTTGCAGTACATTCCAAAAAAAGACAGATTCACTTGACAACATGTGCACATTGAAAGAATGCATAAAATTGCTATCGACATTTCTAAAATAAGCACAAGCATGATTTTGTCAAGCTTTCTTTAATATGCCAAAAAACCCTATATTAAAATATGTGCCTATGGGATGATTCTGAGGTGAAAATGAGACAGTTTGCACATTGCTCTTGGCCTATCTATCCTTCCCTACTTTCTGCCATTTCAACTCCTTACTAATAATCATTTAAGCAACTAGTATGAGCTGCTGAATTTGTGTGAATTGTAGCTCTCACATAGTAAATACAACTAGATTAATTCTGAGGGTAAAAAAATAAAATTCTGAATTATCTTCCTAGAGCAGATCCATTCAGTCACCATATGGATTTATCATTCAGTAATTGATTGATGGCTCTATACCAGCTGACCACAGACACATTGTAGGAGCTGATGAGCAGATACATTATATTTTGAATGGTTGTAGGCCACTGAGGAAGACTGTTGTCGAAATGCATCTGGCCTTGAGTGTTTAATATCATTTTATGATTATACATTTTTTGCATTTGCACAACTTTTAGTGGGATATTGTTACCCTTTTAGAAATTTTATTGGCTTTCCTGTTCCAGGGTCGATCACTTTGATCTTGAATTTGGATATTTTATATATTATTTCTTTGCAATTGCTCATTTTTCAGTAGGGTATTTATACCCTTTTAGAAATTTTACTGCCTTCTTTACTCCAGGGTTTATTTAACCCCTTATTTCTTTACAGAAGTGTTTTTCAGTAATTGCAAGAAGGTTACATTTTACACACATAAATTTTCTTTGGCAGAACTCTTTAGTTTGGTTTTTTGTTCTTATACCTTGGTTTTTTTTGGCATGAGCGCCTTTTGTTGGTTTGATCAATATGCAGATGACACTCAACTCTACTACGCCTTCCCACCGCAATTCAAGGAGGCTGTCCGGGTCCTAAACCGGTGTGTGTCTTCAGTAATGGACTGGATTAGGACAAACAAGTTGAAACTTAATCCAGACATCCAGACAAGACAGAGGTGCTCCTGGTCAGTCGGAAGGCAGATCAGGGAATAAGGATCCAGCCTGTGTTAGATGGGGTCACAATCACCCTGAAGACACAGGTTCGCAGTTTGGGGGTACTCTTGGACTCAGCTTTGAAGCTGGAGGCCCAAGTCTCTGCTGTGACCAGGAATGTTTTTACACATTTAAAACTTGTGCCCCAGCTGCGCCCGTTCCTTGAGAAGCAAGATCTAGCTACAGTGGTACATGCCTTTGTTACATCCCATTTGGACTAATGTAATGGGCTTTACATGGGGCTGCCTTTGAAAAGTGTTTGGAAAATTCAGCTGGCTTAAAGAGCTGCTGCCAGGCTGTTAACAGGAGCAGATTACAGAGACCATACAACACCCCTGTTGAAACAGCTTCATTGGCTGTCAGTTTGTTTCCGGGAACAATTCAAGGTGCTGGTTATTACCTATAAAGCCCTACATGGCTCAGGTCCACACTATTTGGCAGACCATTTCTCCTGGTATGAACTGGGGCGGACTCTGAGATCCTCTGGAGAAACCTTTCTCTCCGTCCCAACACCATCCCAAACATGGTTGGTGGGGATGCGAGAGAGGGCCTTCTTGGTGGCTGCCCCTAGACGCTGGAACGTCCTGCCCAGGGAGATCAGAATGGCTCCCTCCTTGACGGGCTTCCGCCGGCAGGTGAAGACCTGCCTGTTCACACAGGTGTTTAAGGAATTGCTATAAAGACTGGCTGGGATGTTGGACCATTTGAAAAATTTGATAGTTTTTTTTCTCTATATATATAGTTTTATTTTTTAAAAAAATATGTTTTATTCTTTTGATAACTATCTGTTTTAATACCATAATAATTTAATTCCTTTTTAATGTACTTTTTATGTTTTTAATTGTACTGTTTGTAATGCTGTTAAGCTGCTCTGAGTTCTGGAAAAAGAGTGGGGTAATAATAATAATAATAATAATAATAATAATAATAATAATAATAATAATAAT
>NC_056526.1:114416003-114496754 GCF_019175285.1 Sceloporus undulatus
CTGTCAGAGGCATACAGAAGTGTAAATTCACCGTATGCTTATGTATGTCTATTTTTGATTGCTGTGAAGGTTGGCATTTCCTTCTCTCCTCCACAGTGACTAAAGCCATCCCGTCTCCATAGAACCAATGTCTATTCTGTGTCTAGTGGAGAAAGGGGGCATCACAGAAACATCTTTTTATGTCCCTAGAGATGACAGAGGATGATTAAATCAGCCATAGACCTCAATGGATGATGCAATTGTTTCATTTCTGGCTACAGGGACATAACCAGACACTTCTCTGATTCTGCCCTCCTCACTCTCCATTAGCAATGAAATGTTCAACAATGAAATAGGACGGGGCTGCAGCAGTTCTATACCATGGAGATTATCACATGGGAAAGGAAAATGCCCTTCTCCCATGCTTAAATTGTGTTAATTGTTCAGTGGGGGGATTACCACATCCCCAGGCTCTTGTCCAATTCTTCTAATGTCTGTATACAGTAATGCACCCATCATTGGCTATTAATGGAAGTTCCATTAATACTCAGTGATGGGTTCATTACTGTTTACAGATAGGAGAAAGACAGGATAAGAGTGCTGGGGTGTCATAATCTCCCACTGCCACCACCAATTGCATGATTAGGATAATTTCCTCCCATGTGATAATCTCCCATGTCTTGGGGGAAGGTAAATAGCTCAGTATAGCTTAGTTCACCATACAGAACTACTGCACCAGGCTGAGTTATGCAGGATCTCAGCCAGTATGTGGCAAGTGGGGCCTTCAGTAATTTTGTGCAGCAACTTTGAAACAGCACTTCTGTATTATATGCCAGATCTTTCACATGAGAACAGGCTGTTATCAGTATTCAGGGTGTCCCCGTGAAGGATTGGAAAGTATCTTCCCTTGAGCCAAACAAAATAGCATGCTCAGTTTTAGACTAGCTTTAAATCTGATGTGGAGAGGGACTGTTAATTTATCTCAGCATATCATGATGTTTGCTTATGAAAAAGTCTTCCTATGTATTTATGGACACATCTCAGTGATTCACAAATCTTCAACATCCAGAATGAAATTGAAGTTGGTAAAAAAAAAAAAAAAAAAGGAGAAAGAGGTGAGTGAAGCATAAGAAAATATTAACATTTATTTCAGCCAATGCACAATAAGATCTGGACTACTGACACTCTCTTTTCCAAGTTATAAACATAATTCTCTCTCTCTCTCTCTTTCTCTCTGGAGCAGCCCACAGGTATGTGTTTGTAGAATAGCTCAGACTACAGTGCTTGGCATCAGTAATTCCCCAGTGCATCTAAAACCTAATGTTAAGTCTACAGCTGCAGCATCAAAATATCTCTCTCAGCACTTTGGAAACTTCTGTGTCAAGAACATAGATGACATCAGAGTATATTTTCCTCCAGTCACCTTTGATGATGATGATGATGATGATGATGATGATGATAATAATAATAATAATAATAATAATAATAATAATATATTTATATCCTGCCTCTTCTGGGGATTGAGGCGGGTAACAAAAGAGTTTTTAATACACAATATAAAAACAGTAAAACTCATAAAACCTTGACCCAACCCTCCCTCTCAAGCTATAAAATTAACATAAAACATGATTAAAATATATAACAATACAACACTATAAGATTATTTTACAATCCATGAATGATGAGGAGATATAGTAGGAAGGACGGATAGAATCGGTTCTAGGCCGTTAGCACTAAGGGAAGGCCTGCCGGAAGAGAAAGGTTTTTGTCGCTTTTTAAAAAGCCTCCAATGAGGATAACTGGCAAATCTCTTCCGGCAGGTCATTCCAAGCTTTAGGAGCCATAGCAGAAAAAGACCTCCTGGAGGTCACAGCCAATTGGGCCTTTTTTGGGTGTAAAAGATTTTTCCCAGAGGAATGGAATGTACAGGAAGGATTATATGGGAGGAGGCGTTCCTTCAAGTAGACTGGACCCAGGCCATGTAGGGCTTTGTAGGTAATAACCAACACCTTGTACTGAGCCTGGAAGCTAATAGGCAGCCAGTGTAATGACTTTAGAATAGGTGTAATTCAGTCAAACCTACATTTTCCGGTGACCAATCTGGCTGCAATGTTTTGTATCAATTGAAGCTTCCAGACATGACACAAGAGTTGCCCCGTGTAGAGCTCATTACAGAAATCAAGACAGGAGGTTACCAGGGCATGTACAACCATTTCTAGGTCCCGCTGCTCCAGGTAGGGGTGCAACTGGCGTAACAGCTGAAGCTGATAACAGGCGTTCCTGGCTGTCGCGTCAATCTGAGAGGACAGATGAAGCGACGAATCCAGGAGCACCCTCAAGCTGCGGATGCAGTCCTTCAGGGGAAGTGTGACCCCATCTAAGACTGGCAAACATATCTCCATACCCGGGTTGGGGATACCTATCATGAGTACCTCCATTTTGTTTGGATTCAATTTAAGTCTATTTTCCCTCATCCAATCTATTACCAACCTCAGGCAGTCATTCAGAGCAGAGATGCCCTCCTTGGTCACTGAAACAGTCCGAGACATAGAGAAATAGATTTGGGTGTCATCAGTGTACTGATAAGACCCCACCCCATGTCTCTGGATGATCTCTTGATGTAAATGTTGAACAGCATTGGCGACAGTATCGCACTTTGAGGGATGTCCGAACTGAGCTCCCTCTTGGCCGAACAACTGTTGCCAAGTGACACCATCTGGAACCTGCCTCAGAGGTAGGATCGGAACAACTGCAAAGCAGTGCCTCCAATTCCTAGTTCCCTCAGGCGTTCCAGAAGGATACCATGGTCCATGGTATTGAAAGCCGCTGAGAGGTCCAAGAGCACCAACAGGGCCACACTTCCCCTATCGATGCACAGATGGAGATCATCGACCAAGGCAACCAGGGCAGTCTCAACTCCGTATCGTGACCTGAAGCCAGTTTGAAATGGATCAAGATAATCAGTGTCATCCAAGACTGCTTGGAGGTGGTTTGCAACCGCCCTCTTGATCACCTTACCCAGAAAGGGGAGTAGAGATACTGGTCGATAATTGTTTTTGTCCAGGGGATCAAGGGAAGGTTTCTTTAGAATGGGTTTTGCCACTGCTAATTTTAGACTAGATGGAAAACAACCTTCCATGAAGGAGGCATTGATTATAGATTGTAACAGCTTCAGCGTTGCCCCACTTCCCTGGATGGCCAGCCAAGATGGACAGGGATCAAGAGGGCAGGTGGTCTTTTTTACCTTACCAAGCAGCTTGTCTATGTCATCAGTACTTATAGACTGAAACTGATCCAAGATAACCTCATTAACTGAGTCACAAGACACCTCTCTTGTTGACTCTGTATTAATGCCGTCATTCAAGTTGGCCCTTATCTGAGAGATTTTATCTGCAAAGTAGTCATTAAAAGCGTCACAGCAGGCTCTCGTGGATTGAAAAAGAGGATTCAAGGTGGAAGGAGTTTGAGTCAACTTCTTAACCACCTTGAAAAGCTCTGCTGGACGAGACTTCGCAGACACAAAAGATGCAGAGTAGAAAGACTTCTTCGCTGCAGCTATTGCCACTCGATAGGCTTTAAGAAAAGTCCTATGACATGTCTTGTCAGATAAACGTTGAGTCTTCCACCAGTGACGCTCTAGTTGTTGTCCAGCCTGCTTCATCCTTCTAAGATCTTTAGTATACCAAGGATTTCGATTCGGAGCTGGCTGGAAAGGACGATTGTGTTGATAGCTTGGAAAGATCTTTATTCCAAGTAGTGACCAAGGTTTCGACAGAGTCGCCGATGTTGCCATCCATTAAACCCTCTAGTGCTTCTTGGAACCTTTTGGGTTCCATCAGCCTTCGAGGGCGGACCATTCTAATAGGTCCACCACCCCCAAGAAGATTGGGAATAGTTGCCTTCAGTCCAATCTTGACCAGCAGAAGTTGAAATCATTTCTGCCCACGGATATTCCTGATCCATGCAAAAGACGGCATTGAGGGTGTGACCTGCACAGTGTGCCGGCCCAGAGACTATCTGGGATAGGCCCACGTTAGTCATGGCAAACATGAAGGCTGACTTTTTTCCTGAGAGCTTTCATACTTTATGTAAAATCTGTGCAGCGTATAGACACAATTTTTTTTTCATGCTGGAAACAGCAGCTCCTATTGGAAATGGATGAGATATTCATTTCATTTTCATTTCCTTACTAATACAGATATCTACAAATTTCTCTATATCTGAGACAGAAAAGCAAAATTGACATCTTTTCTCCATTTGTAATCCATTCAGCTGCCATTTAGTATCAGTAAAGTAGTGAGGAGTTGTTTATTTTTAATTCTTGAAAGGTCCAGTACTCAAGTGTATATTTCAACATATCCAAAACTTAGAATTAAACCCCAAAAATATACATTAACTTTGATGTATGTGCCTGGCATCTTGTTAGTGATTTTTGCATGCATGCATTTCCTTATGCATGTGTTCGTACTTTAACAGTGGTGTAATTGCTGCAGGTCTTTGGCAGTGTTGTTGTTATTGTTGTGTGCCTTCAAGTTGTTTCTAACTCATGGCGACCCCAAGGTGAATCTATCATGGTGTTTTCTTGGCAAATTTCAAGCAGAATTGAACATGTGGTGTCATTGTACATGTCATGCCATTGTACCTGCGGTAGTATTGCCTGTACAGATAAGCACTGAAGATTCCAATCATGCATTTCCCATTAGTTTCTAAATTCAGTTTCAGTGTTCCCATTCACAAGTGCACAATTATCATAGAGCTTTGTGAGTGTAAGGTTATACGCTTTCTCCTTGATGTAAGACCATGGTTAAGGATTAAATACTATATGATGCCTGAAGTGCCATAAGTCTGTTTCCCCTTAAACTAAGCAACTACACTGAAAGGGAAGAGAGAAGTTCCTAATTTGATTCAGAAGCCTTTTCTTCAGTGCCATTTATTTGGCCTAAATTATCCTCTCCAGCTATTATTTGTTACGAGGAAAGAAGAATATCTGTGGTGCAAGCACCTATGTTTTCTCTCCCTGGGGAACAAACAACAAACAACATACTTTAAACTGGAAAAATGGCTGTGACAGAAAAGTTTAAAAGCCTCAGTCCCTCAGACACTTTTTGAATAAGATTATTACAGACATGCAGAATTACCCATTGACTCTACCAGCATAATAACATCACCTGTCTTTGGAAGGTGGTATTTCACAATAGTGTATATCAGACAACTGATGCTATCCTTGGTAGACAAGATGCATTGGAGTGGCATTTGTATTTTTCAGTATCCCTTTTCTTCTGCACATGTTTTGGCTACACTCTTGTTGACTGAGTTTTTCTTTTGAAAAATGTATGTGCCCCTCTGCTCCTGACATCTGCCAGCCAGCAGCTATGACAAAAGCTGGTAGTAAGAGCTGTTAGCAAGGATACTTACTTAGCAGTCGATAAACAACTCAAAGCCAAGACCTAGAGGGAAGCATGCATGTTTCTGTACATTCATGTTTCATGTACATTCAGGTTTTGGTATGATAGATAATGGCCTTTTCTTTCTCTCAGGTCTGAGGTCTTTTTTCTGACAACCCACTGCATAACATGTGGTCCAGGCTGTGGGCAAAATGCAGCCTATTTTAATAGTTGCACTATATATTCTCAGTGGTGAGAAAGGCACTAGACTACTCCTTACTCAGTTATATCACCATTGTGAGATAAGTGCATCATCCTCTTAACTTTGGCCTGTTACAAATGGGCCTTTGCGGAGCCCCCGTCACGTGCTAGGGATTGGCCGAGGACCTAGCGTCCACACCGGCCTCACCCCAGCACATGATGGGGCGTAATAATGGCGGCGCCCTATACACACGGGCACCGCCATTTTTACATGCCCCAGATATGATGCTGCGAGTGTGCGAGTAGCACCTCGTGGTGTCCCATCCGGGGCGCAAGAAGAAGCGCCACTTTGGCGCTTCTTCCTCACTGCATCCAGGAACCACATGGTTTGGCTGCTGCGGTTCCCGGACGCAGCAACCGGTGGCAGCGGCGGCAGAGTGCCGCTTTTTGGTGGCAGAGCACCACTTTTTGGCGGTTTGTAACCCGCCTTTGGTTGAATCTCTTACAACCAAGTGGCATTTTCCACCTAAGAGCAAAAATGTTTTCTACAAATCCAGTCCTGGAGATGCTTTGTTTGACTAGCATAATTTTGTACCACTTCAGAATGTACAGAAACACGCTTCAATAATATCCCCCAATGGGTGATGCTGTGTCTGCCTCAGAGTTATGACTTTCAGAGTAAAACATTCCCCTAACTCCTGTGAGGCCTTTTGCCTCATTGTGAAGGTGAGTCCCCAAGAGTTTCAACTGTTTTCCTTTGCCTTTTTTTTTTTTTTTTTTTGCAATTTTGCAAATATCTTTTTCGTAGCTTTTTCCTTTGTGAATCTAAGCACACAGAGAGAATGAACAATGACAGCAACAAAAGGCTGATGGGTTAGAATGATACAAATAAGCCATTAAAAGTCCACACAACAAAACAGCCATTTTAAATTTTGTTTATTTGCAGAGAAAATTGGTGTCAAAGTAAACACATTTTCAGACAATCAAGTGGCAAGGATAATCTCTTTCTGGTCCAAACACACTGTAGAAATAATCCAGTTTGAGGCCACTTTAACTACAATGGCTCAGTGCTAGGGAATTCTGGGAACTATAGTTGTGTGAAACATTTATCCTTCTCTGTTAGAAAACTCTGGTGCCACAATAAACTATAATTCCCAGGATTCCCTAGCACTAAGAGCAGTTAAATCTGTCTTGAACTGGATTATTTCTGCAGTGTGTTTTAGACCTCTCTCTCTCTCTGCATTCTAATTTAGAACACAAGCATGAAACAAGTAAAGGTTTACATCACTAGACAAGCTACTAGAGTACGATCTAGGACACATGATTTCTCTTATGTCACTGGTTGAGATATTGCATCCTATCCTGTGTTGTATTATTATTATTATTATTATTATTATTATTATTATGTTTATATCCCACCTTCCCCGCAGTATAGGGGCTTGGGACAGCTTACAAATCTAAAAGAGTCCAAGTTAAAACACTATAAAAATACAAAATACATATTTAAAAAACAATTAAACAATTAAAAACATTATACTCTTAAAATTTAAAGTTTAAAATTCTTTAAAACAAAAAGAAAACAGCATCCTAGGAAGGGAGTTCCAGAGCTTGGGAGCAGCCACTGAAAAGGCCCTTTCTCTTGTTCCCACCAAATCCATGTGAGAAGGTAGTGGGATAGAGAGATGGGCCTCTCTCAATGACCTCAATATTCTCGGGGGCTCGTACAGGGAGATAAGGTCCTTCAAATAGCCTGGACCCAAGCCCTATATGGACTGGCAGCCATTGGAGCTTTTACATCAGGGAGTTAGAATCCTAGAATATAATCATAGACTTATCGCGTTTGAAGAGACCACAAGGGCCATCCATGTAGGAACTCTCAATCAAAGCATACCCGACAGATGACCATCCAGCCTCTGTTTAAAGGCCTTCAAGGAAGGAGACTCCACAATGCTACAAGAGAGTGTGTTCCACTGTCTAACAGCTCTTACTGTCAGGAAGTTCCTCCTAATGTTAAAGTGGAATCTCTTTTCCTGTAGCTTGCATCCATTTTTCTATTTTCTGGAGCAGCAGAAAACAAGCTTGCTCCCTCCTCAATATGACATCCCTTCAAATATTTAAATAAAGCTATCATATCACTTCTTAACCATCTCTTCTCAAGGCTAAACATACCTAGTTCCCTAAGTCTCTCATAAGGCATGGTTTCTAGACCCTTCGCCATTTTGGTTGCCCTCCTTTGTGTGAGACTCTGGAAATACTCTGGCCAAAGATCCACAACAAACTTCAGATGCAACAGAAAATTTATTGATAGAACTGGAACAAAGTATTCTTGCCACGTCTTTGCCAAAACTGAAGACCCAGAATGGAATCAGAACCTTAAGATTCCCTCCAGCCCCTCCCAATGAGTTGTTTCCCAGCACCTTTCCCTTTGATGTAAAACCCCTTTCTTTGATCTGTAAAAGTAAGGAGGGAGGTTTTGACCATTTGGTTCCTGGCTTTCCTATGGCGCCGAGATCTAAGGCTGTATACCGGCTTGGGCTCAGATTCTCAATAGCCCCTCATAAATTACCTGCTGCCATGTCCTACGTGACCATCCGGCTCGTTCCCCATGGAACCCTTTCCCCCTCGTTCCAAGGTTGCTGCCTGTTTGGTGATGTATCTATCTATCTATCTATCTATTCATCTGTCTATTCTTCTATCCATCTATCTGTCTGCTTGTCTGACTGTCTGTCGGTTTATCTATCCATCTATCTATCTGTCTGTCTGTCTGTCTATCTGTCTGTCTGTCTGTCTGTCTGTCTGTCTGTCTGTCTATCTATCTATTTACCCCGCTATCTATCCATTTATCTATCCCTCCCTTTAACCATCTATCTATCCATCTATTTACCCATCTATCTACCCATCTATCTATCTGGCAGAAGACACCCGAACACCTAACTGAAGGTGGATTCTGACACTTTGGACATGCTCCAGTTTCTCAACATCCTTTTTGAATTGTGGTGCCCAGAACTGGACACAGTAATCTAGGTGAGGCCTGATCAAGGCAGAATAGACACTATACTTCTATTGATGCAGCCTAGAATCATTCCTTGTAACAAGCTCCAGTTAACAGCCTGGCTGCAGCTCTTTCAACCAGCTGAAGTTTCTGAGCACTTTTTAAAGGCAGCCCCACATAGAGTGCATTACAGTAATTAAAATGGGATGTAACCAAGGCATGTAACACCATGACCAGGTCTAACTTGTTTTACACATGTTTTAGCTGTGCAAAGGAACTCCTGGACACCTCCAATGCCTGGGCTTCCAGGCTCAGCACTGGATCTAGAAGTACCCACAAACTACAAACCTGAGTTTCCAGGGGAAATATAATCCAGTCTAACATAAACTGAATCTTATTCCTGGATCTGTCTTTTGACTGATCAGGAGCACCTCTGTTTTGTCTGGATTAAGCTTCAATTTGTTTGCCCTCATCCAGTCCATTACATCAGCCAGACACTGTTTTAGGACAGAAACAGCTTCCTTGGAATTAGGTGGAAAGGAGTGGTAGAGCTGGGTATCTTCCACTACCGGAATTCTGAACAGTAATTGGTCCTAAATTTAAACAAAAACCCCTTTTGTTTAAATATACCTTTATTGGCCAACCAAATGCACAATATAGTTGTTGTAAGCTTTTGAAGCTCCAGGGACTTCTTCATCAGGCAAGATGTTACAAACCAAACAGGAGGGGGAAAAAACAGTTGGAGATGTCGTATGCCTGCATGCTTTTTCAGACCTTAGTTCCTGATGCAACACCTCCAATTGTGGGTTTTTTCTTCTTCTCCAATAAATGTATCACTGATGGATTTTTGTTTGTATTTGCTAAATGGTCAACACAGCTATCCCTGAATGTTTTCTGGTTCTAAATTTGTTTGGTTTATTTTTAATATCAATTTATCTGTTCTGCATTTCCACATAAACAAATCCAATTATCCCTTACGTTTCACATTTTTCTCAGT
This sequence comes from Sceloporus undulatus, assembly GCF_019175285.1. Taxonomy (NCBI): domain Eukaryota; kingdom Metazoa; phylum Chordata; class Lepidosauria; order Squamata; family Phrynosomatidae; genus Sceloporus; species Sceloporus undulatus. The sequence goes on from NC_056526.1 coordinate 114,425,557, forward strand.
TTTGCAGGACTGTTTCCTAGTCAAAGATATCTACAGAGATCCATATATCAGGGGAAATATTTATAAAATATCTTCCTGTGTGTATATATCTGGGTGTGTGACTATAGACATAATTGTTTTCAAAAGTGAGACAGAATTTTTTCCCTTTCTAAATAGGAGGATAGGAACAGACTTTTCATTATACTGTTTTAAAAAGTGAGTCAGTTACTACTAATCCTTTAATAATATGCCCAGTTATGTTGTTTTAAAAGTATCATAGGTTCCAATGGAATCTGCAAATGGACACAAAGCTACAGTCAGGAAGCAAAGTTGCTTTTGAACAATGTGGCTGTTACTCTACTCAATTAAGTATTATTTTTTGAGGTTCATTTATTTGAATGGGAAAGTTAAGCACATGGTTAAACCAGTCTTATCAAAATTAGTGGAACTTAAAAATCCTTACTTAAACTGGATAGTTCCCTTAATGTATTATGAGTTTTGTTTGGGGGCTGGCATGTTTGTTTGCACACAACAGAAATTTTCTAGGGAAATAGGATTGGAAGCCTCTGTTACAAAAATACAGTTAGGAAATTGGAGGGGGGAGTTTGAGGGATACTAGGCTTGTCAGGTGAAATAAGACACAGATCTCTTCCCTTCAGTGCTTAAGTCCCCTCTTTTACACAACCAGTGAAGGGATGGAAGCCCTATCCCATAATTTCAAACCTAAGGAGGACTGAATGAAAGACAACCTTGAAGGGGTGGGTCTGGTGGAGAGAAAAAAATCTCTTCTGTTATAGATCAATACTATGAAAGCAGATTTTTTTTCTCTGCTATCTGAATTAATTTGTAATTGGGGAAACGTCAAGGTGTATAGGTTAACATAACTATTGCCCAGGGAAAGACTCAACCTGTAAAGTATTAAATTGCCTCTAACTTGAGAGATGATTTACTTTCGTAGCTGTATGGCACTCCTCAGCCTTAGTTAGCAAAATATTATTTGAAAGAAGGACTATTAATTTCTAGATATTTCTTGATTCACTTATTTTATTATGGCAGTCCCTCCTCAAAAACTCCCCCCCCCCGCCCCCACCAGCCACATAGCATCAATATTGGATAAACTCCACACCAACTCATTTTAGGCCAGCACAATTCAGTTGAGTGTTTTATGAACACAAAGCTGAGCTTCCCTTTTATTATACTTGAAAGAATTTTTAAAACTGTCAGTCAAGCAGCTGATCTGAGTTCCTCTGAGAAAGGATACATCAAGATATTGCCCTTGTAGTTTTTGAAACTTAGTCCCTGTAGCTATTAAACTTCTGTGAACGCTTTGAGTTCCTGATCTGTCAACCATATTTAGAGCCATGACACAGTTCTATTTCCCTACTTGGAGGGAAAGTCTTAGGGAAAAAGAAATTTATTTTGCTGAAAAAAATGTAAATGTTTTTGCCCTCCCCACTTTTTTTTCTTTTTGCTGATTGATAGGTTAACAATGCCTTGAAGCATCCTCTAAATGTCAATGACTGGCAAAACAATCAATAAAGTCTTATGGTGCTTACCATGTTACAGAGCTTCTGAAAGATGATTTTACCCTATTGCTGATCCTGCATGAGGAAGCTGTCATTTTAAAAAGATTTCTGTGCGTGTGTGTATGTGTTTGCATAGTCTTACAGTTTTTCCCTGGAAGTGAGTCTGAGCCCTCAGGGTTTTCTTGTGGCACTGCAAAGCCTATGCAAGGAGGCAAGTTAGAATATCTCACATACTGCACTTTCTACAGACAGTTGCTGACATGTTGGTTCTTGACAATAATTAATGGAGACAGCAACGGGTTGGGAGGGGAAAAATAAGAAATTGATTCTTTATGGGTTATCAGCTTCTTCTTCAGAACATAAAAAACTCGTAAATTTATTTTACCTAACTGGATGCATTTAAAGCTTGCAAATAGGAAGAGAAAAAGCACTGGGTCTGATGCCAAACTCAGGTTGGCCCACAGTATAGGACTTTCAATACCTTTGGGTGCCAATCATCACCCCTCCTCAAACACTGCCCACAATTAGATCATGCCCTTGGCACTGCCACCCACTATTGTGAATGCAACCAGAATGACGTACCACTAGATAGTATTCTTCCAGATGGGTTTAATCTTGAATGCCTTGGGCCTAGCTGAGTTCTGCTTGAAGAAGGGTTGGCAACATGTTGTGTGCTCATGTGTCTTCAAGTCACCTGTCAACATATAGAGGTCCTTGAATTTCATAGGATTTTCTCAGGCAAATAATATTCAGAGATGGTTTTGCCACTTCCTTCCTCTGAAATGTAGCCTAAAGCATCTGTTATTCATTGGCGGGGTCCCTTACAAGTACTAAAAGAATAATGTCCCTTTAAATTCTTACATAGTTATAATCTGAATTAGTTGTTATTGTGATTTTTTAAATATTTATATAGTTGCCAGGTGGAAAAAGGGACAAGGTTCCTGCTCAGTTTCCTTCTCTTACACAATCATTAGGACCTGGTTCTTATTTTACCTGGCAACCCTACCTAAAAATGCAACCTATAAATGTTATCACTGTCAGTGAACAAAAGAAAGACATCGCTAAGTCATCACTAACAAGGGTTTGTTGTTGTTGTTGTTGTTGTTGCTGCTGCTGCTGCTGTTGACTTTGACTTATGGGAAGTTCTGGTTATCAACTGCCCCACTGAGACTTTGCAAATTCAAGCCTTTGGCTCTATTGATTGAAATCTCATGTAGGGTGGTCTCACTCTTTTCCTACTGCCTTCCACTATACCAAGCATGCAGTGAGTCATGTAATCTCCTGATATGTCCAAAGTATGATAGTTCCAACTGAATGCTTCACTTTTTTTGCTGCCACGTATATCTAGTCAAATCAGTATTGGTATGTTAAAATCCTCAAATTTGTCAAATCAAATTTCTTTCCTAAGTGCCTCTGCAAAGCTTTCCTCCTTGTATGACCCCATGCCTGACTATGCCCCACTTACTAAATATTGACACATGTTGTGCTGCTTAATGCACAGGATAAAGACTAATAAGAAGAAAGTTTGTAATCCTAGTGAAAAATGGTTTTTCCAGTACGATTTCTCCAACTTTGCTTCATTACAGAGGAAATGTCAAATCACACTGCATGAAGGTCTTGCTACTGCTTGATTGGATTGTGAATGAATGATTCATAGTTATTTCAGGTGGGATGGAAGAAGAGTATTTTGCTCTGCAAATACTTCTCTTTAAGTCCAAAGCAAAGTCTTAAATTCCCAAAGAGAGCCCTTGGGAGCTTTCAGTATGGTGTGCTGTCATTATAACATTAAGCTTTTATAAGTCTTGTGTGAGAAACAGAGAGAGAGAGAGAGATAAAAAGAGAAATGATCCCTCCCCTCCTGCTTTAAACTCTACAAAGAAGAGTGCTAGTTCCTCTGGTGCTATATGAAATCAAATTTCTGCAAGGTTATCATTTAAGATGATATTTGGCTTTTATTCCTCTGTGCTAATGGGGGGGAGAACACATTGCCTTATTAGTGAAAAGAGAGAATATATACTGTACACCACTCAGCTTCTTTCCTCAAGCATCAGCTGCCCTTGATCACTGTAAAAAGAGTGGGTGTCAACTGAAATGTGGCTCAGGAGTTAAAAAGGAAAGTTCTTCAATTATAAGAGAGACAGAGAGAAGTATAAGCCTGAAAGGCTTTCCAAATGACAAAGCAGTTCAATACACTCCTATCACCATGTCCTCTTCTTTCTTAACTTTGAGCATATGTATCACATTCTTTGGCACTTTCAAAGGTGCTAGTGTGTGTTTGATTCCAGTTTTTCAAGGTGATGAAATGTTATCAGTTTTCTTGTCTCGCCGCATTTGGATTAGGGTTGCTGGCCCTACTAGGTCTTTAATGCAGTGAGGTTTAGCAGCTGAAGCTTTTGCCATCACTCTTTCCACATGTTTGTTAAGTCCTGCTGTGTAAAGGCAGAAAAGCAGAGCTGGGATAGTGGTAAGAAAATCATAATATGAAAGTGAGGAGATCCCCCCCCCCAAGTTCTAGTTGTATGTCAGGTGTCATGAAGGCATTGGACATATCTCGGACATCCTTAAAATACATGAGCATTGTTATGAAAATCAGAAGTACCTATCAAAACCAGAATTTGGAAACATTTTTCCGGCCCGGGGGGGGGGGGGGGCAACAGCTCCTAGAAATAGTCACAGTCAGAAACAAGGCTCCTTATTTAGTTGTTCTTTTCTATATCTGGCAATGCAAAGAACTGATCTTTGTGGAGAATTTTCTAAATTAAAATAAATAAATAATTTTTTTATTTTTATCCCACGTTTTGCCAAGCAATCAAAGCGGCATACAACAGGCTAGAACATATCCATATACACATAGTACCCCCCTTAAAACAGGATTGAACAGTATAATTGCTAAGAATGGTATCTGGTACTGGCCACTTGGGATTAGTCCCACACCTAGAATGCTTGCTCTTAAACCCTGCCCAACCTGGAATTCTCCATGTCTGTTTCAACACCTTACTCAGCCTTGATGAACAAACCTTCCTCTCTCTATTCTTTCCACCTAGCTGTTTATCCATCCATTTTCTCCACCCTTCTGCCTCCACTTACATTTTAGTATACCTTTTTATATTCATCACTAGAGTGAAGTGACGTTCCCACTTCTGCTGGGCTTTTACTTACTGACATCACCTTATTGACATAGGAAGGAGGAGTGGGAAATAGTGGAGAAAAGGTGGCTTTAGAGTCTGGTACCTGCACCTGAGGAGGTAGCTGCCCATCTTCCAGGTGAATGATGTTGCTGAGACTTTGGCCATGCTCTAACAGCCAATCAGGGGCTAGGCAACAGATGTTATCTACTCTAAAAAACAAAACAAAAACAAAAACACATGTAGGTGCTCCTGTCCTTAGTCCCCTCCATGGACTTCCTTGGCACAAAACCCAAGCAGCACTGAAATAAATTTATGTTGCACAACAACATAAAAGCCCTTTTAGATTTTTTTTTTGAGGGGGGGAGCAAAGAAAAAAGATAGAACATTAATATATAGAAGCATGTAACACAAAAACACATCGTTACTTGTGCGTGTGCAGGATGCTTGTAGCTAATGGCCCAAATATTAGTATCGAGTCCTTTATAGCCCACTATACTTGCCAGATCTTTTTGCTATTGTCAATTCAATGGCATGTTAGCCATTGTCGAACATCATCCTGGCTTCCTGATCAGTATCTTTGCCCTCAGTTGATAGAGATGGAGATTCCTAGCCCAGATCTGCCTGTCAATTGGCAACCATCTTTCCTTTCTCATTCTGCTCTACCCTACCCTCATAGTTCCCTTCAGGTTCATACTAATTTCAAGAGAAGCATCTCTTTTTCATCTTCCCCAGCACAATTCCCATGCCTTTCCCCTCAATATCCTGCCCTCTTTACCCATCTTTGTTCTATTTATACAGCTTGTACTTTCCTATTTACCCCATATTATTATTATTACTATTATTATTATTATCATTATTTACGGTATTTATATCCCACCCTTCAGCCCTAAAGGCTCTCAGAGTGGCTTACAATTATTGCTATTTTTAATTAGACAGTTCCCTGCCCTCTGGCTTACAATCTAAAAAGACACAACACAAAAGGAGGAGGGAATGGTAGTGGGGAAGGGGATCAAGTCCAGCAATTCTTCTCTCCCTCTGAGGCCTGGACCAAGGCAGATGGACTGGAGGGAGGGCTCTTCTTCTTAGTTCAGACCAGGCTCGATTGAGCTGGGCCTGCATCTCTCCCTCCATGGCTGATTTGAACTGATTTGAAGTTCTGGATCCACATACTTATGGACATTTTTTGTTGTGTTCCTTCAAGTTGTTTCAGACTTTTGGTGACCCTAAGGTCACCCTATCACAGAGTTTTCTTCACAATATTAGTTTGGTGGGGGTAGTCCTTTGCCTTCACCTTCATCTGAAGCTGAGAGAGTGTGATTTGCTCATGGTCACCCAGTGGGTTTCCACAGCTGAGCAGAGTTTCAACTCTGGTCTCCAGGTCAAATCACTACACTCACTATGAATATCTCCAAAGGGATACACGTTTAAAAAGTGCACTTGGAAAAATGGATTCTCTCTAATGTATGCAAAACACTGCATGAAGTGATGTTAATTTGTGGGATGCTTGCAAACTATGTGTACTGTTTGCTTGAATAGACACACACACACACACACACACACACACACAAACGTATTCATCTGCAGAAAGGAAAAAAAATCTTCTTAAAAAAGCCCCCTCTGATGGAATGAGAAGTGGACCAGAGTTTAAAGACATTCACATGCCTTATGTGATTAAGAAGCATGACTGATTCTCTCTCTCTTTATCACACACACACAAACACACACACACACACAACTTGTTTTCCATTTTCTCTGCAGGCCTTTCCTGTTCTTCCTATGAATGTAGTATTTCAAATCTTCTTGCACAATGTATCTTCAATGGAAGCACATTAGGGATCTCTGGCACAGGAGAAAACTAAATTGCTTTCCTTCCTTTTGTCTTATATATGAGCCCACTGTAGAGAACCAAGGTTTTAAGTTCTGGATCATCACTAATGGTCAACACTGGGACAGGATCAAACAGACCGCAGGCCATCCTGCTGTCCAGTGATCCGTTGCTTAAAAAAGAAACAATTATGCTAGAAAATGATTTCAAAACAAAACATAACTGCAGAGCTCATATATTTTCACAGATGCTGGAATTTGTTAAGCAGGGCAAACAAGTATATTAAAAATATGCTGACTGCAAAAACACAGATGCAGAAATATACCATTATCGCTCCAGCTTTTGCTTAGCAAGTGATTTGTTTTCAGGTGTTACAGGTCAACCCCATGCTACCTTTTCATCACTCTTTTTCATTTTGCATGTCTTGCTGCAGACCTCAATGGGCAGCATTTCTGCCATGGAACATTCCACGAGGCACTTCTGCACTTTATTATTGTTTTCTAATCCAGCCAGAAGGCTCATTTGTTCAGTGAAAGGCTAGCCTTTTTGTACCTGTACAATTTAGAAATAAAAGCAATATTTCTGTCTTTAAAAAAAAGCAACCTGGTTTCCCCCTAGTCGTCCTCTTTAGTTGACCCTTCTTAGAACCCTTTCCCCCTCTACTCAGTTGCACAGATGAAAGGAGACAATTAAAAATATTTAGTTATACAGCATAGTGAGAACTATCATGAGAGGAAGAGAGCCCCTGCTCCTTCTTCCCCACCCTTCTTCATGATCCCCATAGGGAGAAGAAATGGTACATAGCGATGCTACTCAGAGTTGGTGGCTCAGAAACCAGTGCTGACCCCCAAGTCATTAGCTGTCAGTTCTTGGTGAGTTTCCAGGAAAGAAAAGAAACAATTGTAGCTAATGGGCACAACTATGGTACTAGCCTCTGGCATTTTTGAAGGGGGAATGTCAGTCACCCCAAATCAGCTAACATGGGAAGCACTTGTGTAAAGTGTTAGATTAAATATGAGCCACATCAAGGAAACAATTTCAGGAGGCTATTATCTGGGTTTGGCTTCATGAGGAGCAGTGTAACACAAATAATATTAAGAAAGTTAGTCCAGCTATCTGCTGCACCTACCACAAATTACAAGCCCTTGAACATGAGTTTTGAACCATGATTGTTAGACCATCATTTAGTGTTAAAGGAAACACCATGTGAAAGCCACTGATGTATGTGTTTCCCAAGCAGAATGTGGAAACGTTCTGTTTTTCTATTACAATTCCAAGAACCCCTTGTGATGGACATTCTAAGAACTGTCATCAGAACCTGTTTTCCTTTTTTTAAAACTCTTTATATCTTTCAGCTGAAAATATGTAGTTCAAAATCATTTACTTCTTGTTTTTTTTAAGTTTGTCATTTAATCTGAGAACCTGGAAACATATGGCTAGTTTTAAAGAATGAATGATCTAGAAAAGCAGCTTCAAATCATAGATTGTGATTCAGCTTTTTAAGATAAACATTTGTTAAAACTAACCAAAGTCTGTACCATGTAGTATTGCTCAGAAAGTTATTTTTAATACAATTAGTTATAGGCCCCATCTGCACAGAAAAAACAAAAAACAAAAAACTCTCATCCCACTTCAATGCTAATGCTGCCTGATTGCATGATGCATTACATCGTTTGGTGAAATACTGTGGGCCTTCCTATTGACCCAGCTTTGTCTCAGCTTGGCAAAGCTGCAGGAAGCCCAGATGTTCCCCTGACACTCTGGGGTTTAGTTTCGTGTTTTGTGGCATGTGGACAGTTGTATCAGGTCCAAATGGGGACTATTTGCATTCCAGGCACCACACCATTCCCCTTCACTGAACTGAGCAGCACAAGGTAGGAGGATGGCCTGTTCCCGGAGCCATGGCTACTACTTTCAAACTGCAGACACTCCATGGGTGGGCTGCCCAGTGCACTACCACTTATCCACCCATGCAACCAATGGTAAGAAACAGTAGGGTTTTCCCCTAATAACGTTTTAAAGGAAAAACATCTGAATTCTATTAGCCACTGTCTGGAACACAAAAATACCCTTCTTTCCTGTCCATCTCATCATCCCTTTAACACCCACAAAACAACATGAGGCAACAGTAGTAACATCAGGCACATCACAAGCTGGCATGTGAACCATATGATATTCCTCCTCCACGATTCATTGATGCCGTAACCCCATAACTATAAAAGTAACTAGAAGTTTGAGTTACACTGGAAATAGGATCTTATCCATAATTAATTTATAATTGTAATTTATATAGACAAAACGTCATTACCAAAAAAGGGAATTAATTGTAAGTAGCTAATTATCGGCTGCTAGTTGCTTCCAAAGTTTAATTCAGGCATAATGGGAAGCCACTTAGAGGCTTTTCAGACCGGCAGTTTGGGCCAGCTTGTAGGCAGAGTTGGGGCATAGCATTTCCATGATGCACACACTGGCTTCTAGGGTGGCGTTAAACCACACAGCACACTGCACAGCACGGAGCATCACAGTACTCCTCCGGTGCTGTGTACATACAATGCAGAGCCAAAGGAGTGCCACCAAACTGCAGCAGTGTGGCTATCACTGCCATCTGCCGGCCTGAGAGGGAGTTGGCCAGGCAAGTCCAGCTCCATCAGGACTAAGCCCGAAGGAAGGAGACTCCACTCTCCACAACTGCCATCCGCCGGCCTGAGAGGGAGTTGGCCAGGCAAGTCCAGCTCCATCAGGACTAAGCCTGAAGGAAGGAGACTCCGCCCTCCACAACTGCCATCTGCCGGCCTGAGAGGGAGTTTGCCAAGCAAGTCCAGCTCCATCAGGACTAAGCCTGAAGGAAGGAGACCCCGCCCTCCACAACTGCCATCCGCCGGCCTGAGAGGGAGTTCGCCAGGCAAGTCCAGTTCCATCAGGACTAGCCTGGAAGAAGGAAGAGCCCTCCCTCCAATCCATCTGCCATTGCCCAGGCCTTAGAGGGAGAGAAGACCTCATCCCCTTTCCCTCCATCATTCCCTTCTCCTTTTGTGTCATGTCTTTTAGATTGTAAGCCTGAGGGCAGGGAACTGTCTGATTAAAAATAATATTGTAAGCCGCCCTGAGAGCCATTAGGGCTGAAGGGCGGGATATAAATACCTAAATAAATGAATAAATAAAAATAAATATCACTCCCTTTGTAGGGCGCAAAAAACAAATTATTTTTAATTTGTTGCAAAAAGACACCAGAACTCATCTGGTCTTGGAAGCTAAGCAGGTTCAGCTCTGTTTAATACCTGGATGGAGGCTGGCACTGTATGCCAGGTGCTGTAGGCTATTTGATAACGAGACCAGACATGTAAATTGGATGTATAAAGGGCCATTTATTTGACCTATAATCTATTTAAAGCTAAGCACTTGAACTTCAACCTTAACTTCAAACTCTGAGCAAATTGATTAAAATGAAAAGCCTGGTGCGGGTCCAGCTGAAGCCAGGTGTCAATCCTAGGCTTCCTCTTCAGCCTTCCCTTTGGGCACAAATACCGAACATCAAGGTAAATCCGATGATTTAGATTGCATCCTCAGTCCAGTCCTAGGAAGGTAAACATAAGGCACACTCCCCCAAACCCCCACGAATTTGTAAGGTTGAGCAAAACCCCCATGTCTACCCCAAAGGCAGGTTCTCTCACAACTCCACGCCCCTTAACGTGTTAAGCTGATCAAGAGGCTAACCTTTCACCACAAAGGGGTGCCAATGGTGTGTACCAAACAGTTCTTTAACCCCATATGGGCCAGTGAAACCTATTTAACAGCCACCCAAAGCCAATCACCAGTCCCGGCACACAGTATGGGGTAGGCAAAAAAAAAAAACCGGGAAAAGGGGAGAAAATTCCTACCCGGCCCTGAAGCGACCAACAAAGTTCATCCTGCATTTAGGGTGGGAGGGTGGGCTGCTTCATGGAAAAGAGGCAGGATGGGGGGTGCACTGTCCTTATATACTGACTCTGCCTCCCATCATATGCCTCAGCTTAGTCCAATGCACCTTGCTGATATTGAAAATTCTGGTCTCTATCATGGAGACCAAAGCCCCACCCTCCTTCAAGGCTCTGCCAATCGTCCTGGTGTGAAATTTCAGATTAAGTAAATGACAAAGCCACTTCTGAGTATTCCTTGCCTAAGAAGACTCTATGAAATTTATCTTGTCGTCATAAATTGATAGACAACTTGAAGGCACACCATATATTCAAGTCACCTCAAGTCCTGAATTGAATTAAAGGCATTAAATTGATGGCAATGGTGATGATGTCTGCTCAAGCAACGTGGAAACTGCTTTGTGTAAGGTCAGATCTTGCTGGTTCATGCCGTGCACTATTGTTGATGAGAATGGCAGCAGCCTTATGAGGTGGAGGCTGGGAATTGAATCAGGGACCTTTCCTATACAAAATATGTACAGTCCCAGTGCGCTACAAGCCTTTCCATTTGAATAAGGATGAACTGTAGACACACTTCTTTACATTTCTTTCTTTATAATCACATTCATCTGTGATAGCAACCCTTGCTAGCTTTCGGTTCTGATTAAAAGCTTTCAATCTGGGACAGAATCTATAAGCAGCCGTTGAAGCCTTTAGCTCCTCCTCAGAGGCCAGAATAATTCTGGGCTTCGTTCAGTTACATTGTTATATTTCTTTAGTCATCTGTTGTTCTCCATTGCATGATATTTAATAAATAACCATTAGCTGTAGGCATCTGTGTGTAGTGCTCTTTCCCATAATCAAATAATCAGCAGATGGAAATCTCCAATGCAAGCATTCTAGTATTGTTTCATTAAATAAATATGAACAGTTTCTTTTCTTTTCCAAGAAAGAAAGTGTGCCCACCCCTCAGTGCATCACATCTACAGATATTTGGCAGAAACTTCATATTTGCTCTTGAAGTATGCAATTATGATTTCAAATCTATGTAACTTTCTGGGGGGTGAGTCCCACTGCATACAGTGGGTCTTATATCTGAACCAACCTCCATATGATTGCACTAAGCAGCTGCAATCCTAAACAAGCCTATCTGTGAATAAAAACTTGGAATACATAAGTCTTAGTTAAGAGTAGATATATATAAGGACTGTAGTCAAATTAGAAGAATTTAATTACTGCATATACTCAACTATAAGTCGACTTCATGTATAAGTGACAGGCAGGTTTTGGGGACAAAATTATGGATTTTTATATGACCCACAGATAACTCGAGGTTAAACCTTAGGGGCATGTAAGAAAGGATCTAAAAGATGAAGCAAGAGAAACAATGGCAAAGAACTTAAACAATTCCAGCAGGAATAACTTTGTGCTCACACTAAAGGATGGATGGATAAGAAAATAGAGAAGGATTTCTGCTTCCAGGATAGATTACACTCTGGACTTTCACCAGGGGATAAGTTCTCTTTTTAAAAAAGTGTTAGAGTATAATACATATATTGACCCATAGATAAATCGACTTAGTTTTTTTGGTTGAATTTTTTGACTAAAATGTCTAGACTTATACATGAATATAAACAATACTTTCCAGGAAGTTGATATCAGAAACATGTGGCCTCTAACTTTTTGTTGGACTATAATTCCCATTAGCCCTAGCCCGTGTAATCAGTGGTGAGGGATAAGTGGAGTTATAGTCCAGCACAATCTGAAAGGTCACACTTTGCCCATCACTGCAATGATAGATCTGTTACCATACTGGTAAAAATTAGTATTTGGGTGTGATGACTAAGCAAGACCCCTTTAAAATGTGAATTCTGCCACTCTGAAGGTCATATCAGTCACTTAGTAATCTTGCTGTTAACTTGTCAAAAAGCACAAAGGGAAGCTGCCTGGTTCTGCTGCTGGCACATCTGGTTAGGCACCACATCCTCTGCTTCACCATTATCCACTTTGAACTTGTGTGTTTATCTGTCTATTGAAACTTAAGTAACAGATGTTTAAAATCCTTTGAAAACCACGGTGGCTGTTCCCCTACATGTGAGTAACAACCTTTGGTCTACCTCCAGTTGTTAGTCATTACTAAAACAGACCAGTTAAGGGGATTTAACTATGTATTGACTCACTATACAATACAATATATAATATACAATACAATATTATGCAATATATGTACAATATATGTATTCAGCAGATTGTCGAATAGGTCTACCAACAGGGTATCAGCCATTATTTGCATACTACAACTACCTGCAAACTTATGCTGCAGTGGCTTTGTCCCACTTCAAAGAGGTTAAACAACATGAACTCGAAGGCTTTCATGGCCGGCATCCATAGTTTTTTGTGGGTTTTTCAGGCTATGTGGCCATGTTCTAGAAGATTTTCTTCCTGACGTTTTGCCAGCATCTATCTGTTGCTGGCATCTTCAGAGAATGCTTGCCTGGAAAAAAGTGGGTATACACACACACACACACAAACACACACACACATTATGTGAGCCTGGGAATGCAGGAGCGATTTGCATGTGCATTGTTATGTGCTGATGGCAGGCCTAATGCAAAAGAGGATTAGTGTCAACCACTACCATGTCCAAATGCACAGGGAAGCCATTGAAATCCACAAACATCTGGATAATTTCAACCGGAAAGAAGAAACCCTTAAAATGAACAAAATTTGGCTACCAGTACTGAGGAATAGCAAAGTAAGGACTCAGCAAATGCAAATGGGAAACCACTCAGAGTCAGGGGCTTTCCCAGCAGATAATGATCACCAATTAGCAGACACTAATCCTCCTTTGCATGCAAATCACTCCTGCATCCCCAGGCTCACACAGTGTGTGTGTGTGTGTGTGTGTGTGCACACACACACACACACACACACACACACACACTTTTTTCCAGGCAAGCATTCCCTGAAGATGCCAGCCACAGATGCTGGCGAAATGTCAGGAAGAAAATCTTCTAGAACATGGCCACATAGCCTGAAAAACCAACAAAAACTAAGGTTAAACAATTGTGCAAAATGCAGCATGAGAGAAGCAGCACGGCACTACAGCAAGGAGGCTTGGGTAACCCCTGGAAAATCAGTGAAAGGGGAAAGCAAAATTCAGGTGGACAATGTGCAGTTGTATAGCCTTGGCAACAGTTCTGCAAGGCCACCTGGAAATATGAGGCCTGAACATAGTTATGCAGCAAGCCAAAATATTTCTGTTTGGAGATATACCACATCTCAGTTGTACAGAGATCCAAGGCTCAATTCCAATTGTCTCTGTTAAAAGGAAAAGACCATGGGCATGTTCTCTGCCTGACCTCCATTACCATCACAGCAGACTGAGCTAGGTAGCCAAATAATCTGGCATGGTCTGAGACAGATTCCTGTATGACTGCATTACTGGAGTCAAGGATAATCAATTGACAGGGGGAGTAATGTGAGCAAAAAGGTGAACATTTCTGTAAGGAGTATTGGGGGAAAATATGAGGCTGGGATATGCTTCTTTTGGCACTTGCAAAATTCTGAAAAAATGCTGAATAAATACAATAAATGTTGTGGAATGCAGTGAGTTTCACTTTTGAGTAAACTTGCATAGGACTGGATGCATAGTTCATGTAGAATTAGATCTCATTGTCTTTGCAAACAGCATGCAACCGAAACGGTTAATGTGCATTGCTTTCAAAGTTCCTAAGTTCAGCCAAAAAGAAAAAATATATATATACTGTGCATACAAGACATATTTGAAGTGTCAATCAAGGTGCTGTTTACCAATCCACCCACTCTGTTAAAGTCCTGCTGTCTGGAACATATTGGGCGGTTTTTCATTTGCTTGAACTGACAGATACAGATTGTGACAAGTCTCATATGGGGACTCCAGCCCGAGGGTGTAGCAAGGAAAAGAACTGATGAATTCAAAATTAATGGTAGAAAATGTCATGAATTACCAGTCTAGTCACCCACTGCTTCTTTCATTTTTGCTTTTAGTTTCAGGAAATTAGAAACAGCTTTTAATATACCAGCATTCAAAGGAAAAAAAATCTCTTTTTAGAGAGTGAGTCTCTCTCTCTCTCTCTCTCTATATATATATATATATATATATTCATATACAGAATTGGTATGATTAGGTTTTCTGTGGAATATTCCTAGACTAAAACTCAACCAAGAAAAGAATGGCAGGAGGAGTGTCCCTCCAAAAGTTGTTGGACTGCAGAAATCATGAGCAGGAATAATGGGAATTTCAGTAGGGCTATAAGTTGCCCTTTTCTGTGCCATGGGCAAAATTCTCTGTAAGAGTTCCTTTTGGAAATGCAACAATGGTCAGATCTTAAAGAGTTAAAGAAGTCATGGGCAGCATATGCACTGCAGAATTAATGCAGTTACACTGTTTTAACTGCCATGGCTCAATGCTATAGAATTCTGAGAGTTTTGTGAGATGTTTGTAGCTTTAAGAAATATTTAACTTTCTCTGGCAGAGAGTTCTGGTGCCACAATAAACTACAAATTCCTGAATTCCAAAGCATGGATGGGTACTAAACAGCATTAATTCTGCGGTATGGCCACAGCCTTAGAAAGAGTAGAATTGATAGGGCTAAATGATGTTCAGTGAGCTTTCATTGAGATGTAAATTGATATTCTTAGGCACTTTACAGAGCTCCCCAAAAGGGCGCTCTGCTGGTGCCCGTGTTTGCTGCGCGAGGAAGCCGCAGTAGACAAACTGCGTGGCTCACCCACACAGCAAAAAGAACCTGCAAAAAGCGGGTTCTTCTTGTGGTGCAGTTGTGACGCCGCAAGGTGCCAATGGCGCATTTGTGGTATCACATCCGTGCCATGATATGTGGATGCTAAGGGTCCGTCACGTCAAAATGGCGGCACTCATATGTATAGGGTGCCACCATTTTGACATCCCCAGTACGTTCTAGGGGTGAGGCCTGATTGGACGCTGCGTCTTCAGGCAACCCCTAGTATGTACTGGGGGCGGAGCCAAGGCCCGTCTGGAATGGGCCTTAGGAATCTTTCTACCACTTCTCTTTCTGCTATTTCTACTAAAGGCGCAACTAAATTAGTCCCTTAGGACCGCTAAAACAGGCCTTTCCAATGCCCTCGTCACATGCTAGGGTTGCCTGGGGCGCAGAGTGCCCACACGTCCCGCAATCCTCGCACGTGATGAGGGCATAATAATGGCAGCATCTTGTATACATGGACGCCACCTTTGTTATGTAAGCACTGCGCAGCATCCGTATGGTGCCACACGGCGCTTACGTATCTGTATGTGCTGAGCTGTTGTTGTTTTGCTGAGGATGCAAAAATTAATGGGTTTTTTTTTATTTCCATCCAAACTCTGATTTACCAGATGCTTGTGGATCTCAGTACAATTTTGCCTTGAACAGACTGTAACATCAAAAACACTGCTCAAAAAACCCCTCAATCTGAATTCATTTCAGGGTTGCCTTTTTTGCTAGCAGATTTATATATCATGTTTCAAAGTTACACACCAATATATGTCAAAACACTGTGCTATTATTATAGTTAACGCTAAACTGGCAATAGTAAGCCATTTTATGTGTGTATTGTAATAAATCATAACCAAACAGGGTCAACACTTTCGTAATGTTATAAGCATTGGACTTTTGTCTGCCAAATAATTCTACCAACAAGCTGTTTCTTTCATTCTTTCATTCTGATGTATGAGAATGAGGAATATGAGAAAATCCATATACTTTTTGGGCTGCCCCTCAATATATAGGAAATATAATTAAACATTTTGTTTGTTTGTTTCCTACCATCATTAGACTGCCCTGTCTGTGCTAGATAAAAAAGGGAAATAAAATATTTTAACTTCAGAAGGAGGAAGTTGTATTAATTAGACATATGTGAAG
This sequence comes from Sceloporus undulatus, assembly GCF_019175285.1. Taxonomy (NCBI): domain Eukaryota; kingdom Metazoa; phylum Chordata; class Lepidosauria; order Squamata; family Phrynosomatidae; genus Sceloporus; species Sceloporus undulatus. Next base: position 114,441,829 of record NC_056526.1, read on the forward strand.
ATGCAGAACTTATCCGCTGCCTGTCAACAAACATCTGTCATAGAAGATGTTTTCCTGGTTTTCAGTGTTCTGAATGGTCTAAATGATAGAAACAGAGCTGGTGGATATAGCGAAGACAGAAAGCTGAAAATTTCTTACTGCTTAAAGGACGTTAGTAAAATGCAAATATGATGTTAGCTGACTCTTTGGTTCACAGAACATCACACAGTTTGTTCCAGATGTAGATTCTGTAGGCACCTAGACACCGGTGCTATACATAGAAGGTCAACATTTGTGCCACACAAATTGTCTTCTAACATTACTAGGATTGGCCCTATCATTAGACACACTGAGGAAACTGCCAGGAAATGATAGCAAATTGTTATTTATTTAATTAAAATTATTATTTGTTGTTTTTGTCGTTGTTGTTAGTAGTAGTAGTAGTAACAGCAGCAGCAGCAGTAGTACCAGGGAGTTCTAGCAATGAGTAGAGGAGTAAGTGGGATTTTCTGTTTCAGATGTCAGATACCCTTGGCTGGTCCTTAGATATTATACATCTTGCTTTGATTAAATGGAGGACTCTATTTGCTGTTCTGTCTCATGTAGCAACATTTTCTAGGCCAGGACTGGTCAGAAGCCAAAGCAGGTTTACATATTAAATACATGATTATGATTAACTATGCCAAAATGTGGAGATCTGCCCACATCACCTGAAAGACAAGGCTTTTTCATTGAGCCAGTTCATATATCTACTCAGCTATATACCCAAGTGTACAGTTATTGCCATGAGGATGCAGCAGCCATGAAATGAGATAAACATGGCCTTATTCTTCAAATAAGAATAGAACTGCATGCCTACTTCTGAGATGTCATCATGCACAATATTACAAGAAGGTAGTGGGCTGGGTAGAAGGAGATTGTTGAACACATGCTAACTATATGATGTCTTGAGATGGGAATCTAGAGGAGGGATCTTCTGAAAATAGGTTGAAACATAGCTAACAGATGACAGCTGAAGTTGCTGAAGAGTCAAATGATTTGTTAAACTCTGAATCAGTAGTGGCTGGGAGATTCCATTTTAGTGATGTAGTGAATTTGCTCTGGTCTTAGGCCTTGTCTGCTCTGGCCAGGTTATTTCAGGGCCAGCCTGGAGTATCCTGGAAACAGAGCTGCCCTAACCTCCCCTTGCTGTCTGACACTCCATTTCTGCACAGGGATGATTATGGTCTGCACAGGCATCCTATAGAGTACCCTGGCACATCTGCTGCTATCAACAGTTGTTTGATTCTGAAGTCAGAATGAAACACGCAGCAATAATCACCTGGTTGGCATCTTGTTTTGACCTCAGAACAAGTGGCTGGCAACAGTGACAGATGGGAAGCTCAGTGGGACACCCATGCAGATACCTGCCCAGGGTGATAATGAGGTTCTCCAGATCTTCTCAAAAGATCCAGAGTAAGAGATAAGTTATTTTAATGTGTGCTAACAGTGCTATACCCTGGTCCTGGTGCTGAACATTCCATAAATCATCCAGTCTGGACAGAGTGAAGGATGGGCATTTAGGCTTGGGCAGACAAGGCCTTAAACTTTAAAGACACTATCCTCCAATTCAGAGGATAGAGTTCAGCACTTTGGATGGCTGCTTTCAAATCTGGCTAAAGCTTGGAGCAGATTCATATTATTACTAATGTGGGAGCTTCCAGCTACCATTGCTGTCATCTATATCAAAGGAGCAGGACCTGCTGCTTTGCTTTTCATTAAACTGCAGCCTGAATGTCAACTCAGTGCATTTTCATGTACAATCCTGGCCAAGAAAGCTAATAGGTATTTTTTTAAAAAAATACTCATGCGTGTGGTAGGTGCTGTCAACTAACCCTTATCTTATGGTGATCCTACAAATCAGTGCTCTTCAAAACATTTTATTGTTTGTCAACCTTCCCAGGTCTTGTAAGGCATCATACAAATATCCTAATGCATGTACAGTACATGTTTTCAGCGCTCTCCCAAATTTGTTGTGTTTAGCAATAAATCCTTTCTTAATTGTTCAAAGCAAATAAAACACATGTTTCCACGCATCTCCTGTAATTATGAAGAATGCAATGTTGTCCCTCAAACTCTGTTGTTGTATTTAATCTCACTATTTTTTGTATACATAACATCACATTTTTAAAAAAGGAAAAAAAACCCATGATGTTGTTGATTAGTAATTAAAGAAATCTGAACTAACACTCAGGTGCCCATAGGAATGCAAATGAAGGCCTGTGTGTTAGCTTAGACAGAGGTTAGAGTGTGTAATTTATTTATGAGCTAATGAATTAATGCATGAGAATCTGGAGGTGGTTAGGGGATTAAGGCTTGTTACTATATAATCTTTGCTTGGGAAAAATGTATAGTGCAGTGGTTTGTTAGGTTGCAGCCAGCTGGTGATTAAAACAATCTGACTGGAGCCAGATTGGTTTGCTTGTTTTTGCTCATGTGCACCTTTGAGCCAAATGTGAGGAACCGCTATGAGCTTGTCATAATGTATCTGTTTGAGGGAATTCATGGGATCTCTTGAAAACACTTTCCGAATTACCCCAAATAAACTTTCTCCTCGTATCAGTTGTTTGTCTCCTTACTCAGCTGCTTAAAAATCAAAGCACAATGTGAGAGCTAAGCTCATGGAAACAATTTATGTGCTGTGATGCTTGCAGCTTCAGTACTGACATATTTCTATGAACCAGAAAAGTGTGTGCATGCTTAGCAAGCAGGATGGTAGCTATAGGTGGAGCATCATGAAATAATTGCTCCCCCAATAAGAATACTCACTCCCCAAAAATCCATCAGTCTTTAAATTTTGAGCATAGCAGAAAAAAGAAATATTGTAAATCATTCACTTATATAACAGTTACATTTGCTGTGTTTGCAATACCTTAATAACTTTCTCTTTTCTTTGGATACTAAAACTGCATTTTTAAATGCACAACTGAAATTTTAAGTGAATGCAATGCTAGAAATTTTAGGACTGATGAAAAGGTTTTTTATATATATGAATAGCCAGATTTAACTTGGTACTTAAATGAGTCCAATATAAAAATGAAATGGACCTCCAAAGGGAGAGTTTCCTACAACCTTAACTACCAGAGAGGAGGCCTTTCTCTATATCTTGAGGTAGAGTTTTGTGGAGTTAATACAAATGAGACATGCACAAAGGTTAGTCATTTCATTTCATTAGTATTTATATAACAGAAGTTACTTTTAGATTACTTTTACTTTCTGACTTGAAGAAGAGATTTTTTTTTAAAAAAATGTTAGCAGTAAGGTTAAGGCAAATTGCTACCTTTCTATTAGATAAACTTTTTTAATGTTAATGAAGCTGCAAGAATATCACTTGACTCAAAGAAATCTTTTAATCTAAATATAGACTCCAAACTAATCTAATATTTTGGTATTAAAATAGCTACCCAGAGTCATGTACTACCACATTATAACATTAAGCAAATCTTGTTGTACTTGTTAATTAAATCCTTGAAAATGTTAACACCAGACATTTTTAGTGTCAGCAAACTGTGAACATGGCTAATTAAAATCTTCTATGCAACTCCTTCATGTAATTTTCCTCATGTGCATATTAAAGTTTTCATATTGCTAGCTGCGAGTAAAAATGCAGTTTTGGTAAGGAAACAAAGTAAAAATATAGTCATCCAATTAATGCTTACACATCTACTATGTGCAAACAATGGAGCATTGTATGATAATAGAGTGCAGAGTAAATGGAGTACTGCAAGAGGATAAGGAGATTGCAGAGTAATTTAATGAATACTTTTCACCTCTCTTTATTGTTGAAGACATAAGGTACACACTCTATGCTGGAAGTCACATAAATATGAGAAGGTCTAACATTGTACACAAATTAGAAACAAGCAAGGGTAGCTGTGGTGGCTATTTAGCAAGTTCAAACAAAAATCCACCAAACAGTGATGCTTTTATTGTCCAACCAAAATGCACAGTATACTTGTTGCAAGCTTTTGAAGCTCCACTAGCTTCTTCCTCAGGCAAGATGTTACAAACCAAACAGGAGAAAAAAATGGAGATGTTAGTAAGATGCCTGCATCATGTTGTTTCTGTTCTTATTTAAGATGGTATGGAGAAGGCATCTCTTGCAGGCAGACTCCTCTTCCTTCTGGCCACATGGAAACTGGGAGGTTTTCAAAGTCCGGGAACTGTAAAGTCCCTTTGCATTTCAACAAGGATTCCTCTCTTGACATCCAATCTGTCTCCAACCCTGTGAGGCCACAGGCCTCTTTGCAGGCAGAGAACAATGGATTTCTCAAGAAGCTTCCATATTTTTGCATCAGGAACAATTTGGTAGGTGTAGAATTAGAAACAAATTGTCATTTCAATATGGTATCCATTTAGGACTTCTAAATAAATTCAAATGTGAGAGGTTTGCCCTTCTATATATATACACACACAACATCCCTATGATTAGCCTCTATCAGGGAATAAAACTGTGGACATATAACAGTTTTTAATTGGCACCAGGTGAATGCAGGAAATTAGAGAGTGGACAGCTCAAGGACTGTTCCAGTAAGACTGAGAGAGCCTCCAAAGAAGATGCGGAAGGAGCACAAGGTCCTTAATATTCTCTAGCTCCACCGCAACACTCAGTGTCCAGGTGCAATTGCACCTGACATAATGCCACTTGGTCTCTCTCCTTTGGAGGTCAGCAAAGACATCTCCTCCCATGCAATGTCATGTACTACATGAGCATAGACCTGCATTATTAAATATAAAAGCATGAAATGTGTAGAAGGGCAGCACTTGTGAACCTGGACTTTGCAAGGATAGGCACTGTTTCATTAACCTTTAGCATTCTTTGAAAATGTCAAGGAACATATAAAAGAAGCAAACCCTGAAGATGCCAGCCACAGATGCTGGCGAAACATCAGGAAGAAACTCTTCTAGAACATGGCCACATAAACCCACATAGCCCAAAAAACCCACAAAAAACCCTGAAATGTTCAGAGCTAGCAAGCCTTTTGAAAGGAAAACCTCTCCCCAACAAGGCCTAAGGAAACTTAGCCGGTGTGGGATAAAAGGATAAATTGTCGTATGATTTCAAATCTAATTACAAAACCAGAAGTAAAACCTATGAATAAGTGGTCAGTTATCACAGTGAGCAGCAGGTTTCCTCAGGGGTTTGTATTGAGATTAATGTTTTTAAACATTTTTTATAATGACCTGGAGTTAGAGGAAAGAAGTGAGGTTGTGAATGATAACAAATTATTTTGGTTTTTTGGAATCAAAACAAATTATGAAGAGCTTCAAACAAATCTCCCCTGAGTGTAGGAATGGTCATTAAATTGGCAAATATTGGCAAACGATTCAATACAAATGAGGGTAAAGTGATGCATACTAAGGCAAAATAAAAATAAAAATAGCAACTTAACATATAATAATGATGGAATCTAAAGAACATATTCATTTTTTTTTAAAGAAAACATATTCCATTTTGAGCACAATTAAAAAATGAATTTAGTTATTTTTAAATAATTATATTTTTACATGTAAAAATATGCAAAAAGAGACCAGGGTGGGGGACATACAACAACATAATTTAAATTAATTTTAAACTGTGTATACTCCATCTGTTAGTTCATTACCCAGTGAGACTTACTCTCAAGTAAGTGAATATGAGACTGATTACATATTTTGACAAATGGTAAGAGTCCACAGTTTTTTATGCAGCAATTATACTAAAGTATAAAAGCAAAATGACATCTTTGCTTCCATATATTACAGTAAATTACTATTCATATAAGTGCTTCCACAAATTTACATTGGTGGTTCCTATATTAGTTGCCAACAACTGCTTATTTTATCAAACTGATTTCACAAACAGCTTCCAATTTTTTTTAAAAAATGTAAAAATAAGCTAAAGTAGAACTATTGAAGAGAACACAATCCAATTAAAAATACAGGTAAGTCTCTTTGGAAACAATGGGATATTATTTAATGGTGACTTCATTATGTAAAATTGATTTCAGTGGAATCTCTTACGTATGTTCAAATTAATCAGGATGCAAAAGCAAGAGTAAATCTACCATGGAAGCAGCCTATACACAATCTGTTAAAGAGTTGTGAACAGACAAAATAAAAATGTATCTGGAGGAGAGAGGTTTAAAAAACACATATTTTGGTCAAAGAGCACCATTTCAATATGTTCATACCATTTGCTGAGAATGCTCTAAACTCTGTGAGAGGTCTCTTGCAAAAATACTCTTGAAAATGTGCATTTTTCTCCCTGAAAGCAACCAAGAAAAGAAAAGAAAAGAAAACATGCTATTTTACAGGGAGAATAACATTATTCACTTTATATCTCTAATCTGAAGATTCCTCCAAGCTTGTACGCCATAGGCAGGTTTACTTGTATCAATTTTTTGTTTGTATGTACAGCACTGTGCAAATCTACAACACTATATAAATAATAATAATAATAATAATAATAATAATAATAATAATACCTTACATTGAATATCTGTGTCTCACTGAATACCCAGTTATGGCAACAGAATGTAAAAAAAGATAATCTGTATTTGGGAGCTACCATTGTCCAGTTACCAAATGATCAGAACTAGATTAAAACCATTTACTTTAATGCAAACCAAAACCCAAAATATTGCTTCACCTAAATATCTGACTGTATTTATATCTGCAGAAAGGTTTTTCAGCCACATTTTATTCCAAGCTTATCTTGATTTTAAATTTCTAATTCAATGGTTCAGTTGTATTACTTTTTAAAAACTGGCATTCGTTGCTCTGGAATGGGAAATAATGTCTCAGGAACAGATTGTTTTGTTTTGCCAATACTAGGATTAAAACAGATTTGAGAAACCAAGGGAGGGTGAAAGATTTTAAATCTCATCAACATCAATCCAGGGCCAGACTAAAGATGAGATTTGAAATGGATAGCGGTTTCTCTTTCCTGAACAATATTCATTTTGGGAAACTGTATTTATTTTGTTCGTATAAACTAATGATAAGAATGATAACAATATAAAAAAAGTTTCCCAAAATTTTAACAATAATTACATGACTATGAAAGTCAGTTGTTCACTTGTCCTTTAAACGATCATGATATATGGAAATTAGGAGGTGGTTGCTTTCATACTGTGAAAGCTGCACTTCATTACTGTGAGTACACAGGGTACATGGGGCTACCTTTGAAGACAGTTTGGAAAATTCATATGGTCCAAAATACTGCAGCCATATTCTTAATTCAGTGTGAAAGGCCACTGGGGAGAAAAAGCAGTAATAGTAAGATTTTGTACCCCTGTGTGAGAATGAAAACACCAGCGTCATCATCAATTGCAAAAACAAACCAACCTCATATTTTGTGCAAAATAGCAAATGCACTTGCCACTCTATAAAGGCTGACAGAGGAACCCTGGAAGCATGGAGAGGTTGTTTAGTGTAATGCAAAGTTATATGAGACTGGCATGCATGGAAAAAAAAGGGGAAGAGTGGTAAGACCTAATTACAAGGTAAAAATCCAAAACAAATGTCATGAAGAAGTAAAGTAGGCCATCCCCACGTATTTCCTTTAAATGAGTCTTCTTCTTCCTCTTCCTCTGCTCTTATTTTTAAAAAAGGAGCCTGGTGACCTAAAAACTGTGGTACATGCACTGGTAACCTCATGACGTGATTTCTGCAATGCGCTCTACATAGGGCTACCCTTTTGCCAAGTTAGGAAACTTCAACTAGTCCAAAACATGGAAGCCAGACTGGTCACTGAGAGTTCCAGGTATGACCATATAACACTGATTTTAAAGTCACTTAATTGGCTCCCCATTAGTTTCTGAGCACACTACAACGTGTTGGTTATGACATTTAAAGCCCTTCATGGCTTTGGTCCAGCTTACCTATGGGATCTCCTTAGTCCATATAATCTGCCTCACATACTTAGGTCCTCTGAGAAAAATCTACTGCAGCCAGCAAAAATTAAGCTGGCTGCGGTTACCTAGAAGACCTTCTCTTCTGCCGCTCCCAAGTTATGGAATGGTCTGCCAGAGGAGACCAATCTTGACAGCTTTAAAAAGGGGTCAAGATGGCATTCCCAGATTAGCATCTCAGTAGCCCCAATTGACTACCCTGTCTTGTCCATTTTAATAATTTTAACTGTATTGTTTTATTGTTGTTATTCTTTATAATTATGATTTATTGGTTATGGTGAGTGGGTGGCTTTTTGGGACATTGTATTTTATTGTATTTTAAAGTTTTAATGTTGTTAGCTGCCTCAGTCTTAATGGAGAGGCTGGGTATAAATTATTATTATTATTATTATTATTATTATTATTATTATTATTATTATTATTATATTGTATTTTAATGTTTTAAGGTTGTTAGCTGCCTCAATCTTAATGGAGAGGCTGGGTATAAATAAAAATATTATTAATATTATTTATTTGAAGGACAAAAATTCCAATATTTTAGCCTCAATTCACCCTTAAATTGCCCCAAAATCAAAGCCATGATAACTTTGCAACTGCTGAGGGAGATGTTGTTGAGTGCCCTCAAGTTATTTCTGACTTATGACAGTCCTAAAGTGAATCTATAATGGGCTTTTCTTGACAAGATTTGTTCAGAGGGGGGTTTGCCTTCGCCTTTCTCTGAGGATGAGAGATTGTGACTTGTTGAAGGTTTTCACAGCTGAGCAGGGATGTAAACTCTAACCTCCAGAGTCATATTCTAATGCTAAAACCACTACACCAAGTTGGCTCATAGTGTAGGCATACATAGTTTTCAACATTGGTGTGTTGCTGTTGCTTTTCCTGTTTAAATCATGTTAGCATTAGTCATTCTAAAAAAAAAAAAACCTTCTTACTCATTGCTGATTAATTTATCAACTAGTACAATGCTAAAATGTTACTTTCCTATTTTTAAAAAAATCCTAACAAAGAAAAATAGCTGAAGCATTTGAGAAGAAGCAAGTAAATGTTCCATCAAAAGGAGGTGACAAAGGGGGTCATTATGATGTTCTCTAAAAATAAAATTGTTAAGTTCTTTCTGCATCAAAATAAAACAAAACACCTGGTTTTACAGACAATATTCTGCCTTGATGTTTGCTTGAAACAGGTCAAGTGCTCAGCTAGCTACCTACTAAGCCATTGGATTTTCTGTGTCATAGATTGAATTTTTAGCTGAGTACCCTTTCAGAAATCTTTAGCTGGTGAGTTTTCATCCAATAATTTGAAATACATTTCACTCATAGTTATACTGTTGTTATTTAAAATTAATCCATAATATGTATTTTTGGCATGTTATTCCTGTTAGTTCAATCTGTTTTGTTTCAGATAATTTTGTTTATATTTGTGCAAACTACTATACAAACTGTTAAAAGAAAGGGAAAGAGGTGTGTGTGTCTGTGTGTGTGCAGGGCAACATCTTTGTAGCTAATCCATCCACTGAAAAGATATGTGACAAATGTGTTTTACTGTGATTACACAATCGCTAGACCAAACCACAGTTTATAATGTGATTAAAAGTTGATTCTAAGAAAGAGTCCAGTAGTGATGTACAAATTTTATATTTTCTAATCCTCTAAGAAAGGATTAACACTATTTGTTTAAAGTCTTACTCTTTTCTGTATTCCTTTATCCCAAGACCAAATACCATTTGGTGATTATAAAGGTTATTTTGTTTTCAGTTACAGACCAACCAATGTAATCCTTTTCACTTTACAATATTGTTAATCTATTTGGATACTCTCTTGCATATGTGTTTGTTAATAGATACTCACTACATGTATTAACTAATTCTTTTTAATGGGTTTCTTTTGCAGCATCTTTGTTTTCTCTGCTGACAGCAGCACAATCCACTAGAAAGTTCTCATGTGCAAAACTGCAACAATATAAAGGAGAGCTCCATGGATATGGTGCTAGGACCCAGGATATATCTTGGTGTGCCAATAGGGCAGTCTTGTTGCAGTGATGTTGATAGTATCAACCTGTTTGAAGGTTTTTTAAATTGTCTGCAAAGTTTAGTTTTGTTGTTTTTGTGGGGAAGAGATGGGAAGGTTCTTTGAAATTAAGAGAACAACGTGGTCTTAGTTTAAACAGGAATTGGTAACGTGATTTATGAGCAGCATACAGCTCCCTCCATAATTTCTACAGAACCTAGTATCTTCTTTTGTTGTTGTCACCCCTTGAACTTCTCCACTGACATTCATAAAAGCTGTTAAAAAAAACCCTCTTCCTTGTAACCATTCATTTTTCATGTGCAAGGAAAAGAGATGCGCTGCCCTGAGAGTTCTCAAAGCTCCGTTATGTGATAGGACACACTGGCACTCTCCTTTCACCAGAGAAACCTTGTTGCAGTTATTAGTTTGAATCTGAGAGTGATTTTAGAATCATAAGAGACTATTGCACCCCATTTAAACCAACTTATCCCCGATGGGATAAAGTTGAATTTCAATTTTAAAGCAGGTGTTATCGAACTCAGCCAGGGCCGGGAAAGTGCAACCCATCTGCAGCCCGGACCCCAGCCATGCTTATCTAGAGGCTTTTCAAAAATGAGAGCTTGCCATTTTTGAAAAGCGTCTGGATAAGCGTAGCTGGGGTCCAGGTTACAGATGGGTTGCACTCTCTCGGCCCCAGCTGAGTGCAATAACACTCGCTTTTAAATTTGAATTTGACTTTATCCCATTGGGAATAAGCCGGTTTAAATAGAGTGTGATAATCTCCATAGAATCATAGATTTGGAAGAAACCACAATGGCCATCCAGGCCAGCCCCCTACCACTGCATTAGTGATGTATCCCCCTGGTTAGTTGAAGACAGTACCCCTAGCAACTAGAAAGTACTCATCCTTGAAGTAAAATATCTGGTGATGTTCAGTTTTCTTCTTCCTCTTCTAAAATGGGGTCATAGTTGGTGGGTTGCTATGATTCTTATGCACTTTGCAAGGATCAAAGCTTGTAGATTCCATGATTTTAAAGATTAATACAGCATGCCCGCGTCATGCGCAGGCGTGCTTTACGCGGCTTGAGCATACGCGCTCAAGCCGTGAGGTGAGCGGGGCGGAAGGGGCGGCGCGTCCCATTCAATTGAATGGGCGCGTGCGCGCCGCCGCACCGCCGTGCACAAGCCCCATTGCTTCCAATGGGGCTTGAGCATAGGCAAAATTCGCCTTACGCAGAGGGATCCGGAACGGATCCCTGCGTAAGGCGAGGGCCCACTGTATTGACTAAATCCACACATCCTAGAATATTGTCAACCATTATCTGATAAATCTGACCATGGAAAACGTATTGACCGGTGTTTGGCTTGGAATATTATCATTTACAGTATCTGGTACTTAATTCTGAAATATTGTATCTGGTACTTAAATCTGAAATTCACAAAATGAAAGTCATGTGAAGAGATATTATATCCATTATTTATGCTATCTTTTCAAAGGAGCATAAGAATTCATTGAACCAGGGGTTCAAGTAAAAGAACCATAGCATCCACAGTCACCAGGCAATAGTTTCCATTAAAATGAACTTGGTGAAGATCAGAATAAAAATTTATTTTAAATTTAAAAAGACATTGAGTGTACATCTACCTCTGATGCTTCAGAGAAAAAGAACTAAAATTTCTGATTTTGTTGCTGTTGGCCACCCTCAATTTGATCTCAGCCCATAGTGACCCTGTGAATGAAACATCTCCAATACCTCTTGTCCTCCACTGTTCTGCTTAGTTCCTGCAAAATCATACTCGTGACCTCCTTTAAACCTGAGTAATTTAAGTCTAACTTACATCTCTGATCACATGAACAATAAAATACTAGGATTTTATGGATTGTACTAGCATCATTTCCAGTGAACTGAACTGTGAACATGTACATGCAGATTTGAGTGTCTTCCTTGGGACATATGTATTCGTGCTTATCTCTTGAGGAGTGCCGCTTCAGATGATGACTTGTATGGATAAATAAGCTCCCATAAACCCAATGTCCAATGTCCAGTTGAACATCATATGGTTACTGAAGCCACCCATGGCATTATGAGTGTTCAGTAATCAAGTGGGGAGACTATCAGTGACTAGGACACCATTATATGAAGGAGACTGTCTAACCCTCACAATGGTAAATAACAATTATTTATAGCTTCTGTTGCATAATGCTGTTCAGGAAGTAACATACAAAGCAAAGTTACTGAGCAGCTCTAGTATTCTCTGTGCTGTTAAACGAACCCAGAATGATGCCCCCTTGGCATATCTGTAAGAGAAGGTACTTAAAAAGTAAAATCTCTCTTCAGGCTATTGAAATTAAGCACAGTGATCTCATACAAAGCTGTGCAGCTGGTGCCATGGAATAAAGACAGCCGAATCCTTTCTAATGGAAAAATGAAGTCAGACTCAGCTCAGCTTCTTTCTTACACAAAATGCAATTATGTAAACTACAAAGCCCCATTATAGACAATGTTTATAATTAGCTGCTCTGAGGGTTTTTTTAAAGGAAAAAAAATCAAGTATGTCCTGGTTTCATGGCAACATATTTTCTACAGATGTTCCTGACAATGAACAATCAAAAATCCATTCCTGTTGTTTCTATCACAATTATTTCAAATTGTGCAAACCTATAATGAAAATCAATGTAATGAACACACACCATTATGTGTTGATAAACATCATACTCTTTTAATTTCAGGACAAACCTACTGCATATTACATAGTGTGAGCATTTCCACTCCTTTTCACATATGGTTGCATTTGAAGGGTTTTTTTTTTTTTAATGAAATCTTAGGCTGCTGTCACACTGCAGACCTGAAACAGTTTCACATCGCTTTAACTGCCATAGCTCCATTCTATGGAATCATGGGATTTATAGTTTGTTGTGTCACCAGAGCTCTCTGGCAGCAAAAGCTAAACATCTTACAAAACTACAAATCCCAGAATTTCATAGCATTGAGTCATAGCAGTTAAAGCATTGTCAAACTGCATTGATTCTGCAGTATAGACACAGGCTTCACTGATGGGAAACCCTGGCTTACTGTTGGGGACTTCTGGACCAGCAGGGAGGGTGAGTTGTCCACACAACCCACAATAGGCCAGTACTGACAGCACTGTTTGCACACTTCTCCAGATCTGTAGTTTGCCAGCCCAGGGCACCACTTTCTGACCTCTTCTGCCCATCTGCCCTCCAGGCCAATAGTTTGCTGTCTGAGGATGTTGCCTTCTGACTTCTTCCACTTACCTGCTCTCCATCGCTCTTCTTTCATCCCCACACCGGCAAACAATCTGTATGCTCTGGAGTTTCCAGCCTGAGTTAGGGCAAACAGGAACTGTCCTGGAGCATAGATCAGACCTGTATTCAGCCTGTTTTGGCCCCATACATTGTTTAAACAGGACAGTGCAGGAATGGGGTGGAACCATTTCATTTCTTCCATGGGGACATGACTGCAGCCTTAGAAATTCTTGAGTCTGAAGTCATACATTGGAAATGAACTTTACGAGACTCACTCCTGAATACAAATGCATAGGATTATTCTGTTAGTGTAGTGAAGGGGTAGACAATTTGTGACTCTCCAGATGTTGCTGGACTACATCATCCAGCATTCTTCAGCTGTGGTTATGTTGTTTAGAGCTGATGGGTATTATGGTCCAACAATACCTGGAGTGTTGCTGTTTGCCCTTTGGCATAGCTATTCATTTAGAATTCTGTTCACATTCCTCTTTTTTGTAATATCTTATTAGGTAAACTAGGAGGGGAGAAAACAACATAGCATAGGCCAGCTATTAAAGATCCATTTCTAGCTTTTTATTTCTAAACGAGAGCACTATCAAAGCTTCAAACTGATGTTGTTTACAGCAGCTGAGTAAACTAAAGGCACTACCAAATGACTCACACATCTGCTTCTTTGCTGCTATCAAGTGAACTGGAATCCCTTTCACATTAGGGATTTGTAGTCTGGTAAGATACTAGGACTCTCTGGACACTCTTCCCTAAAAGGCAAATATTAAGATTCTACATAACTGAAACATAGATGTTAATGTAGAATCAGATTGTTATAATTCTGTAGTGTGAAAGGGTCCTGGTTTTCATTTGCAAATAGAGATACATAAGTATAACTCATGGGAGTTGACCAAGGTTGGTCTCCCCATGGAGTGAAACCTATAAATACACCTAATATAGATGTATTTTGGCAGCTGCTATATCTTAAATTATTTGCATTGGGGAATGTAGAATCAGAATTAAACATACAGCATGCAGAAGACATGCACATAACAGCAACGCCGCTGGAAGTTCTCTGCTGTGTAGCTCTGTACAGGCTGCAAAGGAAAAATCCTCCCATGCAGAACTACCGAACTGCCAAATTCACACAAAGAGGACTTTAATCTTTTGGTTCTGATATGTACAAACAGACTATCAAAGAGCTTCACCAGTCTCCTATATATAAACACCACACTGAGGATGCAGCTCACTCTCTTATATACAATTCCCCTCTTGGGGTTTTCAGTCCTTCCCCCTCCTGGGATGTCACCCAGTTTCCTGTCACCTGACAGCTGTGACTCTGCAGAACTAAAGCCTGCTGGTTTTACTTCCATCAGCTTCCTCTGACTCAGTACTCTCCAAATGTTGAGTCATGTCTGTCACCTGAGCTCAAATTACTCTGTCACCTTTGTCTCAGTTTCAGGCTATAGCCACATCTCTGACATTTTCTGTCCAGAGTGCTCTGTTCTCTGACAATTTGTACATTCCGTTTTTTTAAAATTGGGTATAGGCTAATTTGTTGATGATCTGTAAACTGGTTTGAGCGTAGGGGAAATATGTTAAAATGTTTAAATAACTGCATAAGTTAAAGGAATATTCATTTCTACCCCAACTCAAAATCCAACTTTCTACTCCAGCCACAAAGCGATGTCTCATGCAAGATATTACCCTATGTACTATGTACTTTGACACCTATAGAAATATTGACAGGATACAAGATTAGACCATCGTCATGAAATGTTATTGAGGTCACAACAGATTTTTAATAGATGACCTAACCGTTCCCTGAGACTGCAGGGATTTAGCTGGTATACTGCTCCCTAGCCTTGGCCCCAGAAAAGGAAATATTGGGACACTAGTCATATTGATAAAGAAAACCTGATGATACCAGTAGCCCTGAAGGATGTTAATCCTGAATCGATTCACCATCACACAATATACAAGAGGACTGAAGAAAAGAATTATGGACACAATCTGCTTTAAGATCTCCTCCTCCTCCTCGTCTCCTCTCCTCTCCTCTCCTCTTCCTTTTCTTTTCCTTTTTCCTTTTCCTCTTGGTTTTGGACAAAATGGGCACATTTTTCTTGAGTTTATTTCTGTGAAATGATTTAGCTGCTAGTAAATTAATGGAAAATGTGTTAATTGCCCTAGTAGCATAGGATAGGTTCTTTATGTTCTAGTGAGCAGTTACTTTATCTTATTGTGCTTGCTGTCTTTATGTGTGCTTACCTTCACAGAGGAGGGATGGGGACATTCGTTTTATAAAGAGTTTAATGCAAAGTAATTTTTTGAGAAATTATGACAACCATGACAACCACAACATGTGGTGTCTTTTTCATGGTTTCTTGCAAGATCACATGATGGGATTGAAGAATTCTTGAGATGTTATTTTACAAAGCTGAGATATCTGGTCTTAGCTAAAATCTCAGCAACAGTGAGATATCTTTGCATCCCCAGCCACAGTAGATCAGGAGAATCTGTGATGTTCCCTGTGCTAACAGGAGGGAATCTGCTCTTATTATAGACAGAAGTCAGTGTCCTCAACAGCATGAGACCATTTCTGACAGATGCATATTTATATGGGTAACTTTGAGAAGATTTCTTTCAAAACTTAGACACTTTATCTCCATTGCTGCTGCCCATTTATATCACAGGAGTAACAAAATGCTCCCAGTATACCCTTTTCCTTTGCTGAATTTAAATTGCTTCAGGCAACTAAGGTTTGACAGACAGTCATCTTCCATGGTTCAGACCCTCCCTGTAGGTAAATGTTTCTAATATTTTTTATTTGGCTTATCTGCTTGACAGTCATTTCCCCTTTTCTCTATTCCATACCTTATTGAACAACTAAAAATGCAGAAAGCAAAATGCAAAGCAAATACTGAACAGTCAGTGCCCAATGGGCTTTCCTTTTTGTCAAAAACTGCCAGATGTAAAGAGAACTGTTTAAATGGTGTCAGTCTGTAAGCTTTCTGCAGTAGAGTAGGAGCAAAGTGAAAAATCTATATCTGTGGTGTCAAGGTTATTTTCTTGAACTTGAGTAATACATGCCACATGACTAATAAGTCAGAAATAAAAACAGTAAAATGTTTTGCACCCATTACTTTTATTTTTTAAAACTTAAATTTTCATCTCACAATGGTATGAGTGGAGACAAAACAGACAGATTTTATTGTGATGTATGTGAGGGGACCAGGAACTATAGTATGGCAGATGCTATAAAATACACACACACACACACATATACAGACTCCTACACAGAGAGAGGGGGGAGAGAGAGAGAGGGCAACAGTGTGGTTTGTATGTTCTCAACCTATAAATGTGTTGTTGTTGTTGTTGGTTTTGGACAAATGCATGTACTGTATGTATATTTTTGCATAAACAGGAAAACAATTGTTTTTCTCCAGGAAAGTCCGCAATATCAAAAGTGTCCAACAATTAAATGAAAATCACTGAATTCTGACATAATGTGCTGAAATTATTCATCCTTTCACATGGCACCAAAATAAATAAACACTGGGCTTGTCCCCATGATCTGAAAGAAATGGCCATTCCCCATTTCAGAACTCACCTGTGCCGATCACACACATGGCTGAAATGACAGAGAAAAGGCCCCAAACCACAATCCAGGGCTTAACACTGGGTCAAAATGAATCCTTGATTGCTCCAGTTTAAGCTTGAAAGAGGGAACTAACAGCCATATGAGGACAGAACATGGTACAGAAGCAATTCTGGGAATCACACTGGAACATCAAGCTGTTTGACAGAATCGCAGAAGGAATGAGGGTCAAGGAACCAAGGGGTAGAAACGTATAATTGAGGAATGCAGGAGACCCCTTGCTGGGTAAATCCCATCTCATAAATGAGAATTAGTGCATATCATCACATGTGCACTATGATTCCCTGACTGATACACATGCTTACTCTATGCATGCTTTAAGACATGACAGTAGATGTACTGAGGTATCCTGCTAAAAACTGCACACCACCATGCTAACTGGGCATGTTCTGGGAGCAAAAGGGGAAATGAATGAAGGGGTGCATGATAGTTTCATGAACATCCCATGCATATGACCATCTGATGGAGCTCAGTTACTTCAACCAACCTCCCCCCTCCCCTTACCTGCCTGGTGTCCAAGGGACACCAGTGGGGATGAAGCAATCTACACATATGTTGTTGGCCCATTGCGGGACCTGGTGATGTAGTCAGTGCATTATTCCTGCGAATCAGGAAATCCCAGGGTTAAGCTGGTGTTTCCCTTCAAACTGCTTTTGGCCACTTATATGACTGTGTATAACAAGCAACAAATAAAAATTGAAGGAAAAAAAATTATTTCAAAAGTTAGCATGAATATATCAACCAAGATTTATCTGGGATCCTCTATTTTCCTAAAATACTAGAGATTGTAATAATACATTTATTTTATTGTTATTTAACTGCCTGCTAGCATTGTAGTCAGGCTAAAGGTACATGTTCTATGAGACTTGAAGCATTGCTGATCCAGCTTTTAGACTGAGGCACACAATTGTCTTCAGTTCTCATATTAACAAAGCCTCAAGCCTCAGGTTGTATCTGTATTTTCTTCATTGGCCTTTCTGGATTACTTATAATGATAGTCTTGGTGACTGGCAATTAAACATGTAAAATTACTTCATTGAAAATCATTGCTTCTGGGGAGTTGTGATGCAAAAGGCATTGGCCCAATCCTCGATGAAATATTTATTAATTTATTTTATTTATTTTATTTATAGTACAGTCGGCCCTTCTTATACATGGATATTTTATACACGAATTCAAGCATACACAGTTTGAAAATGTTCAAAAAAAGTATAAATTTCAAATATCAAAACTTAATTTTCCATTTTTTATAAGGGACACTATTTTACTATGTCATTATATTTAATGGGACTTGCGCATACACAGATTTTGTTATACACGGGGGATCTTGGAACCAAAACCCAGCGTATAACAAAGGTCCACTGTATTTATACCTCTCTCTTCAGGCCTAAAGGCTCTCAAAACAGCTTACAGAGGTACAATCTAAAAATACATGACACAAAAGGAGAAGGGAATGGTGGTGGGGAGGGGTTCGAGTAGTTCTTCTCTCCCTCTGAGGCCTGGACCGTAGCAGATGGACTGGAGGGAGGGCCCTTCTTCTTGCTCTGGATAGGCCTGATGGAGTTGGGCCTGGAAAAAAAAGGTGGGGAAGAGGCTTCGTGCAAACAAATTTTTCACAGTTTGTTTTATTGGGGTGGGGGAGAATGGAATGGGGAAAGGCCTTTTTTAATCAGACCCAGAGAGAGGAAAAAGCTATGTGACATGGCTTTTTGCTGTACAAGAAGGAAATAAGCAAAGATTTACATCCCTAAAACAGTAAACCGGAACAGTTCAACCTCCCATCTTGTGACTATCTGTGTACTTTATGTGAACAGCTCTGGTCATGTAGAACTATGTCAATTTATGTCTTCCAAATGTCGGTTCAATGACTGTACTCTAGTTGGGATTATTCAACAGGATTCTAGCCTTTAATTGCAAGCTAATTTCTGCTCCCAAAGCATTGATGATGGTCTGATGTGCTAGCAAACAAGGTACACAGTGAACCTGCTCCCTGATTTAAAGTGGAAATTGTCCTGTTGATGGTAAAATGCTACTTTTTGCTTCAGATTCTCCAGTGGAGGGATATGAAATGTGGCTATTCAGCCTCTGGCTTTCACAAAAAAATATCAGTTATATTCAACAAATATGAATATTGTTGCATACGACAGGAAAGCTATATGTTGCCAGAGTCTGCACATATTGTTAAGAAAGCATACTGGGCAGATAGAGCTGATGGTCCATGTTGGGGGGGGGGGATATCAAGCCTTATTCTGAAGTGTAAATTGAAAATTTCCTCATTCTCCCACCACACACCTATGCTGGCAAAGAAGTGGTTTCCTTGATAAGTAATCAGGGTTCAACTGCTTTGTTTATCTCAGTTGCATGGAGAACCTGCCAAACTGGCTCAAACTGGTACATCCTCCATTCTGAGGTACTGTGCAGCTTTCAGAGAGGTTCATCAAACCTATCTGGATGTGAAAGAGGACATACTATACTGATTGGCTTTGTCCTTGGGCACCCAGCCCATTGTCTCTATGGCCTGATCATATAAGAGCCATTATCAGTACCTGAAGGGCACATTCATCCAAAGGACACATTCTGCCCTTTGCAAGCATATGTCTTTTGTAATCGTTTATTGACTTTGAGGTCATGTTTTGCCCCACCAAGATGTGTTCCCTTCCCTCTTAAAAGACCAGCCCCCAAGTTAGGAAGAGGTTTAAAGACCAACAAATAGAGATAATTTCCCTCTTTGACCTGCTCCTCTCTATCTGCTCCTCTCTCTTAAACCTGCTTCCTTCCCACTCTGAGCCCGCTTCCTTGCTCCATTCTTCAGTCATTTTCTTCACATTGGAAGGTGAGATAATCCATGTATATGTTTTAGCCTGTAGTACCTTATTAGCACTAGACACTTTAGATTGGTTAGGAGAACGGTTTTTCGCTTCCATGCTGTCTTCTCCCCCCACCCTTTTTAACTTTGAGAAACAGCTTGCATTGAACATATATTCTGTTGGTTTCTGCTGCTATATTTTTCTGTCTTTTCAATAAAGAAATAATTGTATTTGTAACAAAATCTGCTTTTTACTTGGAGTCATTTTTAAAACCTTCAGCCTGTAAATTCTTGTAGATACTACCTGTTAGAGCTTCTCCTCACAAACCAGTAAAGCCAGTGTGCTGCTCTTAACAAAAGTTGTCCACTACTACTTCATAAGCCACAACATTTCTGAAGTTAATAAGAAACATGTGGGGAAAGCAATTTTGGACAAGTTCTTTTCCTTTAGATTAGTGATGATACTGATTAACAGCTTTAGAAAAGAAACAGCCTGTTTGTAATGCTTAGTGGCATTACAATATTGGCAACATTTTCTTTAAAGTTCTTCTCTGGCTTGAATGATCATCACTCTGGAATTTTGCCAAGGCAAGTATAAGGAAATCAGAGATATCTAGTCAAAGTTATGTGGTATGGATAACAGCTACTATGGAGAGTACAGTGCGCCCGTGTTATACGCGGCTTTGAGCATACATGAATGGGGTGTGTTCCCATGGCATGCACCCTGCGTGCCGCCACCACGCCACCATGGGCACGAGCCCTATTCGTTTGAATGGGGCTTGAGCATCTGCGTATTTTCTCTTACTGGGGGGGGGGGGGTCCAGAACGGATCCCCTGCGTAAGAGAAGGGCGGACAGTACAATTTTTTTCCCAGGCTTCCACATGGCTGGAATATAGTCATGGCAGCATTTGATACATCAAGGAGTAAGGACAAGTACAGAGCCCTCCCTGTGATAGTCCCGTGTTGTTGCTGAGCCAGAGCCAAAGATGCTTGCAGTGGTATGAGGGAGGGGCTTGAAGACATTTTGGAGGAAGCATTCAGCTCCTGTTATGCTTCCAAATTCTGAGCTGAGATGAATTTACCTATCACTTATCTGACAACAAAAGTGTTATCATTATTTTCGCCTTGAGATAGGTTGTTCTGTCACACTCTCACTTTAAAAACCTTCAGCTGCCATAGAAAAATTGTGGATATTTGCCAGACAGCTAATCAAAGAACGAAGGCCTCTCTTTGGAGACTGTAACTGTAATTAGAACAAAGCAGCCGAAATGAGATGTGCAATCAAGCTAAGGATGAATTGGGGGGAAAAACTCCCAGGAATTTTTTAAAATGCTTTTCATCTCTAATCCTGCTGTAATAGAGACATGGCAGGGATTCTAAAGATCTGACTATTTCAGCTGCCATTAAAAAATGGGCAAGAGGAGAGGGTGTGTTTCTCTGTGCTGACACTCTCACCTTCAAAATCACTAACTGATAATTGAAGCAGGCCATTTGCATAATAAGAAGTGAGTGCTTATTATCGATGTACTTCATACACATTGGGGCCAATGGGAGCACTTTCCCATCATTCACTTTTTGAAACATGGAGGGCATGTTCATTGGGATGGCAGTAGGGGAGAGGAAGCTTAACCCTCCTCTTCCTCTGAGTTGTAGAATAAAAAGCACACAAAGAATTTGGCTATAGGTGAAATGTACCTGCAGTAAGTAAAATGTGTGAAGAAGTGTATACATTGAGGGAAATATAGTAAGAGAACAACAACCCTTCATGCATTTCAGTGTGGGATGAAAACAAGGTAGTTTCACAACTGAGACAAAAGAATGCTGAGAAGAACATGCTGACTGGATTTACAGAAACACAGTAAAATTGAGACTGGGGGATTTTTACATCTCAAATGCAGATCAACACACTGAGTTACTTTTTAAAAAGTGCATTGGTAATAATGCTGAATTATTGAGGGACATAGTTGGCTCTAGTTATCAAAGGCTATCTCATATTACTATGACTCCATTTTAATTGCCATGGGTCCACCCTTTGAAATCTTGGGATTTGCAGTTTAAAGAGAGGCATTTAGTACCCCCAGGAAGAGCATTCTAGTGCCTGCCCAAAGCTACAGACTCCAGGATTCCATAAGAAGGCAATAAAGTGGACTTATGATGCAATAACTGAGTACTGCAGGAGGCCTGCTCATGAATCACTTTTAAGAAATAATGTCCCCAGCTCAGTTGTAACATTTTAGATATAATCTTAAGGCCGAGCTCCTACATAGGTACAAAGCTCTGCATGCACAGTGTCACATCTTCCTACTGCCCAGCAACTGTAAAACTCCTGTGAAAGTGACCAAACAAGCAGGGGTGGGCTGTGGCCTCCAAGGAGCTATTGGGGACCTCTGAATCAGCACTTTATACCTCCATACTTGCATATCATACCTTGATTTGACTTTCCTGGTGATGCTTTGAAAAATATTGAGGAACAGGAGGTGCTATCCTAAATGTGTGGGTCTAGTAGAACCTCCACAGACAGCAACAATCTATCTTGAATTAGTTTGGGGAACACTCAACTTGGCTATGCAAGAGAGGAATATAATTTGTAGGATCCGGCATCAACTATAATGGTACTAACTGACAGAGATCCCAGGCATATAGAACTATATGAACTTTTATAAGAAGTAATATAAAGAGCACACACATGCAGGTAATTCATCCAAACAACTAACACCAAGAGCTAACCAAGTGGAGGTGTAAGATGGATATCAGACTTGGAGATTTGGGAGAGGAAGTGCAGTTACCTATCTTGAAGGAAGAATCCCTGGAAAGCCAGAAAAATAGTAAGACTCAAGCCACAATGCTTGAGTGAGCAGCTTGGGGAAATTGACAAGGGGAGGACAAAGGAACTCTGACTCATGGACAACACTCAAAGGATAGGATGCACACATCAAAATTGCTCCCAGTTTTTAAAGGGACTGAATTCCATGCTCTCAATTTTGAACAAGCAGTTCTTCCTGGAAAATTTTCAGCTCAGCCTCAGTGCCTGTTGTAAAATATCTAGATATTTTAGATGGCATTTTTTGGTCCTGTCTGTGTCAGTATATCACCCTGACTAAACCTTTGGGACAGTGCTGGTTTTTAAGCAGACTGAGAAACATTTATACCACCAGAAATGTCTGTGTTATGGTACACAGGGCTCACAATTTCAAACCCCATAATGCACATAATAGCCGCTGTGGATATGAGTGAGAAATATTGGTGAAACATGGAATTATTGCTCTTGCAAGAAGAAATAAATACAGTGCTCACATGCTTTGGCTCTTCTGGTCTAGATGCTTGTTCCCATTTTAGTATAGCTTTGATGCTTGAAAATTATGATATGCTAAAATTCTGAAGTGGGACTTGACTATGATTAAAAATAAAACAATCCAGCAAAAAAATACCCTGAAAATAATGAACATGAGAAACCAACTCAGATAAAATCTGAAAATATCTGCAGGGCCATTCTTTTTCATCCCTCAACATATAATTTATCCTCGAAGCTCTGTAGCTCTTTACTTGTGAGCAAAATAGCCATGGGATTTAGATACTGCTGTCTCTGTGTTCTGGATGTATTTCATCAAGAGGAATAAGTATATAAGGACTTAGACAGACAAAAGCCAACTTCTAAGAAGGGAAAATAGTATCGAAGCTTCAGGCAATCCATGCATTGAATTTTTAAAAAGCTAGATAGGTATTGTCTTATTTTTGTAAAATGTTTTCCTCATAGAATTGGTGGATTCAAACAACATAGGAGGGGGAAGAGAGCATCAGGGATATCAAGAGGGAGAAAGGGAAGCCTGGAGATTATAGAGGAGAATTTGTGTGTGTATGGTTTTGAGTTACTTGCTAATACTGTCTTTTCATACCTCCCTACACTTTTAATGGGGCAAAG
This sequence comes from Sceloporus undulatus, assembly GCF_019175285.1. Lineage (NCBI taxonomy): Eukaryota > Metazoa > Chordata > Lepidosauria > Squamata > Phrynosomatidae > Sceloporus > Sceloporus undulatus. The sequence continues at coordinate 114,465,388 of NC_056526.1, forward strand.
GGCACCTTGTCTCAAAAATTCCCGCATTTGCAAGGCTTCTGGTTCATTTTATATGCACACAAATCATTCGTACAATTTTAAAAATATGACAAGCTAAAAAAATTTATAAAGGGAAAAATATATGCAAAAACATGGTTTAGTCAATGGAAAAACTGTTTAAAATGTGTGCATTCATGAAAACCTGTAAATAAATGAATACATAATGGAAAAATTATTATGAAAGGGAGGAAAACAAGGTTTTGCAACTTGATACAAACCAAGCATGGGGCAGGAATGTGAGTGGGATCAGAGAAACACACATCCTGAAACAAGGAGATTATTACAGCACTTTTACTGTTGTGACTCCATCGTATGAAATCCCATGTTATAATTTGGAAAAGATAGGAGTTTTCTGAAAGAGACCTCTAGTGCACTCCCTTGAACTATAGCTCTCTAAAAGAGAAAAACAATCACTTCTTCAACCTACAAATTCTAGAATCCTCTTGGACAGAAGCCTGGTAGTTATAGTGATATGAAACTGCTGTCATTTTTTAAAGTCTAGGTAGACTCTACACTAAAGGAGTTTTTCACATTAAGCTCTGTCTTCATTCAGTTTCCTGAATGATATTCATTTGTTATCCTGAATTGTTTATTGTCCTGAGGTCTTCATCATGCATCAAAATTGCACTATATGAAAAATACAAAAGTATGATCCATTATAAAGATCAGAGAAGTGGAGTCTGCATGTTCCATACACTATTGGCAGGTATAGTGGTAAAGCTGTAGTTAGTTATATCATGTTGCATTTGAAAATGGAAGAAGCAGAGGTGGGTAGAATCTGGCCTATGGGCTGTGTCTTGTTTTCTTATGTCACCTAGGGCAATGACTCCAGGATTTGCCATCTGTTGTTAAGATCCCACAAAGTCCTAAAGTCAGCCAATTCTGGAAAGAGGCAAAGAACGTGTGATGCACATAGTTTGAAAATAGTGCCTGTTTCTTACTGGATAGTTTGGTTGTATGTTATAGCCTTTTAACTCTTCAGATGCTGTGAAGTCCAGTAGGATATCAAGTTCAAAAGTTAAAACTCTGAAAACCTTAATTTAAGAAACTGAAGATCTAGGCCAGTGAAGCTGACAGCTACACACAATTTCAAAGTTCAAGCAGGCTTAATTCTTATTCGCCATAAGTACTACACATACTTCTCCCCCCCTTTCCTATACTGCCCCCTTCATTTTTGTTACAACCAGATCCTTTCACACAAACAACCTTGAAAAGGCTTGGATCATGCTTGTCTCCCATCCCGACTTCTTATCTCAGCATCTGTATCTAAGATCACCAAAACTTAACAATAGTGCTTCTACTGTATCACACCCATCACACCTATTCCCAACATTTTATGGCTTGCAAATGATCTATGACAATTGCTTCCACTGCATGTTTTTGCAAGAATTCTATATAAAGAATTAATTAATGTTTCAGTGCTTGTTAGTTGTGGAAACCTGGGGTACCAAGCCAGAACCCACTCAGCACTACATCATCAAATAAATTGCTGAGTTCAATCTACAGGCTCCATTCATACACACTAACCAGTGAAGGAAACAAAGTACAAAATTGCTTTTGACTTTACACTATCCTCATCTAGCATCAAAAAAAGCTGTTCATGTTTAAATTACTGCCAAATAAATGCAAACTTTTAAATCTTAATAAAGGGAAAGACAGACTTTTTAACTTATACAGCTGATACAGGAATAATTTTAAGTTTCAAAGCAAGTCCTCATCTTAAAATTGTGTGTTGTCTCGCTTTATAAATGATCAGTTGAAAGTGTATAGGGGGGAGCAGTTGATGTTCAAATATTGCATGAGCAAGACTTCTGAATCATTAACCCAAGCTTTTTGAAATTCTTCCAGTGAATATTGAAGATCAGTCCACCATCAAATAATCCCCTTGAACTCGGTTGATAATTGCAATCCATGGCAGTTTAGTTTCCTCTGTAGTGAGAGTATTGAGCTATTATCCTTCACTTCTCAGTCTTGTAGGAAGCATGAAATTGCTTGCTTATAAAACTATAAAAAAGCCACTAGAGTTTGAAAATTGTGTCTAGACTTCTTCATTAGTGCGCTGGGCTGAAATTATTTGACTATATTTACCACCCTTTCTACTACTGTCTGTGCTGCATTCCATATTTATCTAAAGACACTGTTTTTTGCATCACCAACATTTCATGTATTAACATCTGTGTTATCAGGCTTCCCAATCATTAAAAAGTAGCATATCAATGGAAAATATTGTGGTATTAGATAGATGTCGCATTTGGTGTGCATTGCCTTAAACAATTGAATAGTAATACAGAAAGAACTCATTCACACCAGGCTTGCCTTAACTGGATGTCCAGCTGGTGGTAATGCGAGTCTGAGTTTTGAAGGTTGGTGTCTACTTGTAAACTACTTTGTAAACTAGACTGAAGAAGAGGGAAGTTATTTATTTAATTCCCCCCTCCCCCCAAGGATCTTCTATACATATTATTTCAATATGGGGGGGGGGTGAATTTAAAATGTGTTTCTGCTTCATTTCATTCATCAGAAAAAGGCAGAAAGAAGATGCAGGAAACTACAGACCAATCAGCCTAATCTCAATACCAGGAAAATATTAGTCTATATTATACAGGAGTTTGTCTGCAAATTTCTCGATGACAATGCAGTGATCAGTAATTAGCATGGTTTTGTCACGAACAAATCCTGCCAAACTAATCTCCCCTGTACCCCAATCAGGTCAGTAGGTTAGCAGGTGGTGGAAATGCTATGGATGTCATTCATCTGGATTTCAGCAAAGCAGTTGATAAACTTCCCCATAATATTTTGATTAGCAAGCTATTTAAATGTGGAATAAAGGGTAACCCTGTGAGGAGGAACCATAATTGGTTAAAAAAAACTGTGCTTAAATAGTTGTCATCAATGGTTCTATCCTAAGGCCATTAGTCTACAACATTTGTATCAATTGCTTAGATGATGGGATGAAGGAGATCCTTATCAAATGTGCAGGCAACACAAAACTGGTTAACACATTGGAAGATATGAACAGAATTAAAAAGGACCTAGATAAACTAGAAAATTGGGCAGCAATAAAATTCAAAAGATACAAATACAACATTTTACAATTATGCTAAAAAATCCAAATGCACATGTATAGGTAGGAGAATATATGGTTTAGCAGTGCTACATGCAAAAAGGACATTGGGATTATTGCTGATCATAAATTGAACCTGATCCAGCAGTGTGATGCTCCAAGAAAGAAGGTGAATGCTATCTAAGACCCGTTACAGATGGGCAAAATGTTGAGTGGCAGAGGTGGTACTAGGTTTAGGGAGTGCGCACCATGCAGATGATCACTAACCCTAGCACGTGATGAGAGTGAAATCATGGTGGCCTGCCGTCCACACAGGGGCCACCATGATTACTTCACACACACACCGCCTCCAAATGGAGCAGTGCGCCTGTGATGCCCTTGTGCCATTCCAGGCCGCTTATGGCAGCCTAGACACGGCGCTGGAAGGAGCTCCAAAATGGAACTCTTTCTGGGGGAATGCCTCATTCCCCTCAGCCACTAAACGGCTGTGAGAACAAAGCCGGGAGAATGGGGCCAAGCTCTCAGGTGGCTCCCGGGGTGTCCTGGGGCATGAAGCCTCAAGGACACTCCTTTTCGGGACCAGGGAGGAGCGGCATTTTGCCGCTCCTCCCTGGTCCCAACAAGTGCCTGATTTGGGCCTTTGGGCTGCTGCTGTGGCTGCCCTGGCCCCAATACGTGCCTCAGTGGAGGGGCGGTCTGTATCCCACCAAAGGGGCGGTCTGTATCTTGACTTAGCCTACATTAATAGAAGTATAGATTCCATGCTGAGGGAAGTAGTAGTCCCACTATAATTCTGCACTGGTTAGGCCTCATCTGCATTTTATGTTCACTTTTGCTCGCATCATTTAAAGAAGGATACAAACAAATTGGAGCATGTTCAGAGAAGGACAACAAGGATCATAAAACATATGAGGAACAAAACATATGAGGACAGGCATGTTCAGCTTTGCTAAAGAAAAGACACGACTTCATTCTTTAAATACCTTATGGACTGTCATAGAGATAATGTCAACTCCACATAAACTAAACTTGTAAGCCTTGAAGATTAGTATTTGAATTTCTTCCACTTCTACCAAAACAGCCATTAGATAATGAAGTTATAACTGTGTGTACCTGTCTGCATAAGGAGCACCCATATCACATGACAGAAGAATGTCTCCTCACAAAGATCTGTCCTATTTTTGTATTTTCCCCCTCCTCCCTGCACAAAAAAATGTTTTTAAATGTCATGTAAGAATGACATTGGCAGAGGAAATAAATATCCAGCCCAGCCTAATAAACTCATATTCAAATTGCATCTTACATTTAGCATTTTTAATCAGAAATCCTCCACTAAAATGAGGAAGATTTCTGTCTAATAAGGGACAGAAAAATCAGTGCTGTGAATCAGTTACCATTACTGCTGCAATAAAAAAAAAATCCTTCTGTCCATATGTGCAGTAGCACATTTTCTTTCTTAAGTTCTTTCTTGGTTCCCTCCTGCCACACTAGAATCATTTTTGCACTGCAAGTTAATGCTGCCTTGAATTATTAAATTTCTGCAGAGAAAAGTACAAAATACCTAGTATTCTTGGGCATGTTGTTGTTGTTGTTGTTGTTGTTATGTGCCTTCAAGATGTACAGGATTCCAAAATGCTGCTGGATGGCCACCACCAACATCAACAGTGGAACTAGACAATGGACTTTATCGCACCGACAATAAACCCAACTGCTCCCTAACAGGATACAGTCACCTTTTGGGTTGCTACTGGGAATTATTGTATGTAATTTGCTGTTGATGCTGCTGGGCGATTGCAACCCCATCGCAACCCGAGTCCCAGGCATGCTTCGGAGGTCCCTTTTCAAAGTCAGAAAGCTCCCAGCTTGGAAAAACTGCCTCCAAAGTGCACCTGGGGTGCCACTGGGTTGCAATCGCCTGGCAATATTGGCAGCAAATTACATGCAATAATTTGCAGTAGCAACCCAAGAGGCAACTGTATCCCATTGGAGAGCAGTTGGGGTTTTTGTTGATGCAATAAGGTCCTATGTAGTTTAGGGTAGAGCAAATTCTGCTCTTTGGATGTTTTTTGGGTTACAGCTACCATAAGATCTAGTCAGCAAAGCCAATGGTGAAAAATGAGAGAACTGCAGTCCAACAACAACTGAAGGAGCAAACATTTCCCATCTCTGATTTATATTGAAGCCTAAATTAGCATGTTTTACTCCTGTCTCTCTTATGAATGCTGAAAACATTAGTAAACAATAAAAGATGATGGGTGTTAACCAAAGCAAGAAGCTTGTATTTTAAGTTCAGACATCTTTATTATGAAAAGAAACAAAAATGCCAATAGTTTATGAACCATGTATATTCTTTCAGATCTGATTATTCTTTCCTGCATGAAGCTCATACAATGTTACTTCCAGTTGTTTCAGTCTGGATAGCCTTCAAATATCTGTTAAGAATGCCAATTAGGTGACCATTTTAGAGCCTAACCTATCTTATGCTAATTCTTTTTTCCTTGCAGTTGTAAGTTTATTAATAAACAATATGTGTTTCATTTTCTATTGCATTAATATTTTACATTGAAAACTGCAGTCACAGCAAGTTTGTAGCGAATCCTTTCAAGCTATAATTTAAATGAAAGAGTGAAAAAGGTATTTGGATTCCTTTGAATCCATAAAAAAGCTCAAGGTAATATATTTAGGATTAGTCTAGAAAGTTGGATGAAATGAAAATCCCCAGACAGGCCTCCATTTATTTCTAATGTTTTGCTCTGCTTTGCTTGATACAAGAAAAGTTGTATTTACAGCATGACCAATCAAAAACTTAGATGGAGGAACTCTCATTTAAGGATAGTTCTTGGGTTTGGTAGAAAGTCTGTTTCAGGCTCTTTTCTTCTCATTCCAGCTATTCCAGTTACTGCAGGATAACTATGATGATCTAATATGCATTGTCAAGTTGGCATAGTTTTGAAAACCACCTTCCAAATTCTTGACCTGTCCAGCATGCATAAGTAGGGAAGTGTATTAAATCTGATCAAAGCCTGAAGTCCAAGGAGAATTGGGCACAACAAGATCAGTTCAAAGTATTGCCAAAATGAAGCAGCTCTCCATGTACAGCTAACAGAACTAAAGCTGAACCCTATTCAAAGCTTCATTCAAGCTTCACTTTGGAAAGGCAAACTGTCATGTTTGGAAGTGTGAGAGGCACGAGTGGATCTCTCAAGCAGAGTAATCATTTGGCAAGATAGAAGCTGTACAACTACCAATTTCATGTCTGGTCATCCCCTCACCCACATACAGGCTCTAGCAGAGAAAGGAACAAATTTATATTTGCTGTAAAACATATACAGTAGTCTATTAAAACTTATTCATACAAATCCAATGGAAGAAAGAGGAAAAAGCAATGAGAAGGGGGAACATGGGTGTGGAGCTGAGTGACTGGTAGACCCACTATTTTATCCTAGATTGCTTAATTTTATGAACTCAGTAACTGCTGTGTTTTGGGAAGAAGGATGGTGAAGGATCTATTTTCTGCATGGCCCTCATGGTCTCTTCCAACACTGTAATTCTATGATTTCAATGCAGAAATATCGATCCATACGAAAACACATTTTTATATGCCAATAATACTGTTTTTTGTGCAAATCAGCCATGTGCAAATTATAAGCAGAATGATTACCCAATTGTTTTGAAATATTATTAGCATCATCATCATTTCCACACACACACAAATGCTGATCTCTGTATAAAACAACCATGTGCAAATTTGGGGGGAATAAATCTGAATTGCAAAAAATTCTCATCAGTACAGGATTCCTCTCATCAGGGTTCTCACCTCTTGGAAAACTTGTTTTTGAAATTCTGAATTTTTAAGCATGTAAAGGTTGTCCATATGTCAAAACTGTCTCTTGCCTTGGGTGAAACACTCAATTTTCTGAGAAGGTAGAGCAGTGAACTACAGAAAAACATGGAAGGGTTTACATTATCAAGGCCAAAAAATTATTTTAGATGGTGAACTAGATTTGTGACAAGTCAGTTGAGACCAAATTGTGTAGCATTATATAATGTTTGTAGGGAAATGAATATTGGACACCTTTTACAGCAGGGAGGAGGAAAAGAGATCCATACTCATTGGATGTGCGTAATGAACACATGATACTGGATTGTGGCCATTATCATGCAGGTATGAATGAGCTAAAAATCAATTTAACAATTTCCTCAAGAATTTGATCAAATTATAATTATATGCATGGTTGCTGATAATTGCAAAATCATACTGATCATCATGTCACTGTCAGTGGGAGTTGAAACCTTTGAGTGTTACTTTGAGACAGCTTTGAAAACCATCTTAATTGGGGGGGGGTTGTCCTTCCACTGTGTAAATCCCATAGAAATTATAGTAAGTGCCAATTGTTACTGAGACTAATGAAAGAGAATAATACAATATGTACAATTCAGTCAAAATTACGGACTTTGCAACTTCACTGGTGGAGCCAAATGCATAACTTAATGTCTCTTGCTGAGATTAATGAAACTTTTTGCTTGGTTTCAACTTTACTGATTCCATAGTTGGGCAGATAAGCCCGTTACAGATGGGCAAAATGTGGCATGGCGGCAGCGGTACTAGGGTTAGGGAGCGCACACCATGCAGACACTCCCTAACTCTAGGTATTTCGTACATCGAAATGGCGGCGCCCTGTCTACACGGGTGCCGCCATTTTGACGTGACAGATGCTTAGCGTCTGCAAATTGTGGTGTGCTTGTGACATCACAAGTGGGTCTTTTTGTGGAGTTTTTTGCCAGCGGGAAACTGCATGGTTTATCCACTGCGGCTACCCTCTGGTGGAAAAGGAGGCGCCGGCAAACCGCCCTTTTTGGGCGGTCTGTATCCTGCCCTAGCTGCTGATCTGATGACTGGATCTGTTTCAGGACCAAAACCCGCACAGGTTGTTAGTAGAAAGTAACTAAAGAAGCTACTACAGTATGATTGAAAAGTAGTTCTGTAACAGAATTCGTCTAAAGTATATTTTGAAAGGTTCTTCATGTCTACTATAATCTTTAAGCAGCACTACTTGATTTGGTTTAAGTCTGATTTTTTTTAAAAAAATGGACCATTTTCATGTAAATAAATTCATGTTTTAGAAAATGGTGTAGAAATGACCTGATTATGTCAAGGAGGGAAAAACACATTAGCTGACTATTCCATATGTTTTTGCCTGCTATTTTACATCAGTATCTTGTGTGTACCAAAACAACTGTCTTGTGGTGAAGGCATTATTAGTTCCACACAGATGAAGAGATGTCACATTAGCTTTTTAAATGTTTCTATTTTTTTATTTAAAAGATGCAAACAGGAGGAAAGAACTGAAACAGCTTGTTTTCCAAAAGTGTGTGCTAAGTGAGGCTTCTGTTTCTCACTTCCTGATGAGTGATGAAAGATTTATTTTTGCTCATTTAAAAATATTTTTTTAAATGTTGTAGATAATTTATTTATAATATTTCACTGGGAATGTTAGTGTATGTAAAAGACTATTTATGCATTGCATGCTATTTTATTCTTAATAGTATTCTCCATAGCCCACCAACAGGGGGAAAGAGTCTAGGGAATAACAGTTCCCTCACAGTGGTTGAAACTAACAAGACTTGAAGTTCAACATGCCTGTTTTTTCTACTAGTGAATCTGGAAATAACAATATATCCAGGGTCAATATCTCATCTCGTCATTTTACACATTTGATACTTCACATGGTTCTGAAAAAGCATTTCCTGAATTTATACAGTTCCTTGGATTAGGGGCTGCTTATCACATCTATGTTCATTCTTCGATGACTGGACCATCATGGGATATCTGGCACATGCAAGTGGTCTCCACATATATAAAACTAATTACTGAATTTTAACATAATCTCTAATACCAGTAGAATATAGTCACACATTCACTGCCTGTTTTGTTGTTAATTGTCATCAAGTTGACTTCACCGTATGATGACACTCTGAAGCAGAGGCCTCTAAATCACTCTGTTATCAGCGGACATGATCAGGTCTTGCAGAGTCAGAGTAGTAGCTTCCTTGATTAAGAGTGTTGACCTGGACTGCAATCTTCCTCTTTTCCTACTGCTTTCTATATTAAAGGTAAAGATAAAGGTAGTCCTGTGATATGAATGTCTAGTCATAAATGACTGTAAGAGGTTGTGCTTATCTTCGTTACTAAGTTGAAGAGCTAGCGTTGTCCAAGGACTGGTCTGGTGGTTATGTAGTTAGTATGATTGCACCAAATACTGTTACCTTCCCACTAAAGTACAATCTACTTGTATTGCTCGGGCCATGAACTGCCAACCTTCAGATCTTCCCATCCTCAGAATTGGCATCTTAACCACTAAGCCACAACACCCCCCTCTAAGCTTTCTATGTTACCAAGCATCATTGTCTTTTCCACTGAGTCATGTCATCTCATGATATGGCCAGAGTATGACAGTCTGAGTTTAGTCATCTTGGTCTCTAGGGAGAGTTCAGGCTTGATCTGCTCCCATATTATTTTATTTCTCTTTCTGCCAGTCCATGACATCTGCTAGGCATATAAAAGTTGAACATTTTTTAAAAAACAAAAGTTTCCTGTATAATAAATCGATGAACTTTTGCTTAAAAACAAATAAAAAAGTGTTAATTCCCCTAAGTTTTTTTTTTAAAAAGGTCACCCTCAAATCAAAAATTTGTATTACAGTATTAGTGCATACGAGGTATATTATGTAGGGTAGTATATATTGTATAACTGGCTATACAAGTATACAATATACACAATTATATTCAATTATTCATATATTTACAATTTATATATTTATAGAACTCCAATTTTGAGCTTTATAAACATGATTTAAAAGGTTTAGAACATGTTTAAACCTGTTTTCTTTTTAATTTCTTTAATAGTGTAAAGCAATGTCACACATGAAGAGTTATAATACCATACAGAAGAACAAACATGCTTGGACCAAAAATCTTGTTCAGTTTCAGCAGTCACATAAAGAAAAGAAGTAAGGTTAGAGAAGTATGATGAAATGAAAACTCAGTTTGTTAATGGTATAGATAAAATCATAGATATATCAGGATGGAGAGACAATATGAAGTTTTTGTTTCATTAAACACAGGTTTTCTGATTCTACGAAGAAAAATGTAATTTTCCTTTCATCAGCCATCACAAAATCCCGAACATCAGTAATGCCAGGTGGAATTCAAGAGCAATTCTTGCTATCCTGGTGTTTATTTTCATACCATCAACAAGACCTAATTTGCAGAAAGTTTGCAGATTTATTTCATATGAATGGGCAGATTATTGGTTCATAGACCAAATATATAATGAAAGTGATTTTGCAAACTTGTCTGCAGTAATGACACCTTACAATAAAGCTCTGCAAACATTGATGAATCACTGGAAACAGGAGCCGTCAGTTATATACCAACAAGTAATCAGTGCACAGAAAGAGCTATTAAAGTGATGCAAGAATTGTATGAAGTTTGCAAAGACAAGGACAAACTGCAACTACGGTTCATCTTAAGTAATAAGAAAGTCCATTCCATTTTTATTCTTTTAGATTATGCTATTTATGTAACTATTTTAATTGTTGAATTGTCATTATTTCTAAGGGTGGGAGGGTTTAGCAGTTAGTGCAACCTTTTACTGTGTTTTTGTATTTTTATTTATGTTGTAATCACGCCTCAATCCGGAGGGAGAAGTGGGAAATATAAATAAATACATATTATTATTAATATTATAAATGAAAATGTTGGTTTTTGTAAAGGTATAGTGTTTAAATGCTTATAGTACAACAGTACATGTTTTTTATGTTATAAATAAATAGGCTACTATGTTGTTTCTATGGGAAAATCATGTATTCCATTCTTTTTAATTTGAGGGTGATCTTTTTTTTAAGACAGCTAAGAATTAATAGGTTTTTAATGGTTTTTACACAAAAGTTCAAGAAAAAAAATGATACAGGAATATGAGGTTGTGAAACTTTCATACCCCTCTGCAGACTCTTACAGCAGATCAATGTATAAATAATTCAGCACAAGAAATCTAGCAGTGTATGTGTAAACCAGACTAGTATCTAGCATCTAATACTGTGAACTTGGAGACAGGAAGGCTCCCATCAGTGCTTTACCTGCATGAACTCATTTGTAGGTTGTAGGACTCATTCTATTACTGCATTTTCAGCTCTATAGGCCTTCCACAACTTCTGCATTTTGAAGCCTGAGCCTCAAATGGTCAAACCCCTTTCCCAAAATGTGCCTCCCACAATCCCTAGTGTGTGGTAATGCGATTAGAAACTGAAAAAGTAAAAGGTTTTAAAATGTGTACGCAGTGCACCATGGAAAGGAGGAGCACCAGTCCAACGTCCCAGTGAGTTAGGTTTACATTATTTGACAGTTGCCCATCCCTGTACTAGAGTGTGGCAGAATGTGACACATTGAAATATAGTTTACGAGTTTGTCCATTCTCTGAACCACTTCCCAAGGTGATCTCACTAACTCATCCCCAACCCCTGCCTCACATAAGACTGATTCATGCTTGCTTACTCCTCAGTGTATCTCAGTGAGGATTGATGTGTAGATATAATGTCCATCTTAGAACTGCCAGTGACATTAGTTCCAAGAGGTCTCCTCTGTCCATCTTTCTCCTACAGGAATTTTAGTTGTTCTCAAACCAAGCAGCTATGCAGGAACAACAGCCCCATACTGAGAATGAAATAGTTGGGGGATGCAAAGTCCAAAACAGACAGAATATGAAAAGAAACTGGGAAATGGGTAAAAGAGCTAGTTCCTTATTTTGAGTGGTGGAAGGGGGGGGCAGTGGTTGGGATGTAGATTTTCAAGCTAATCCCTGCTGAGAATATAAAGAATTAAATTATCACCATCTTGCATCAATCACAAACACAGTAGGTAGCCTTGGACCAGCCATAACCTCGGCCTTTGCCTTTAAGCTGTAATATGGGGCAATAATACTTAAAGGATTACTGAGATAAATGAAGGTAAGGAGTTTTGTGAATTAATTTCCAACATCAGTGACTGTGTACTAACTGGATGAAACCTAATCCAGACAAAAGGCAAGTTTGCCTAGTGATCCAAATTTATTTTCTCAATTATAGCATTTTAACCCAGGATGGTTTACAGAAAATTAATGGTAATACAAATAAAACCACACAAAAGACATAAGCAAGCATATAACAGAGTTATTTTTAAAATGTAATCTATAGAACTAAAATAATGAAAAAAGGCAAAGGTAAATAAAACAGCATACTATTGAAAATGCCTGCAGACACTTCCAAAATGCCCATTGGAATACAATAGTTTTTACTTGCTGCGAGTATGGAGGGAGCCATCCTAGCCACCGTAGGAAGTAGCTCCAAAGCCTGGGAGCATCCACTAAGAAGAGATTATTCTACTTACCAGACATTCCTGTGACACCGGTGGGGCTGAGACAAGATTCTCGCTTGGTGTCAGGATTGGCAAACTCAGTTCCCAGTAACCAAGAAAGCATCTTAGAAGGTAGAGAACAAAAGAGCTTTATTTATTTCAGATATTGAGACAGCAGATACCCATTTAAGATTTTTGTCAGGAGTGAAGGTCCGTTTTCAAAATCATAGTATAAAAGTTCACATCATCCAACCCCACCCTACCCCTCACCTGGCCGCAGTCTCCAGCCTTTTATCCTGATCAAAGCAAGCTTTCAAGTTCTCCCCTTCTCTCTCCTGTGTTTATCATTCAGTTGCCCTTATAGAGGAAGTAAATTATCCCTTCTTTACAACCTAGATCCTCTGGCAGGGAAGCCAGGTTCATAAAACAACAACAACAACAACAACAACAACAACATTTATTTATTTGTATCCTGTGTCTCCCTATTGGAGGATTGAAGTAACAGCAAACCCCAAAAAATTCCATAACAATAACAAAGCATAATTAAAACATTCCCTAATTCACCACCACCCTCCATACCCTCCCTCCCTCCATCCTTTAAAAGAGAATAAAATTAAACCAGAGTGGCTGTATTAAGAAGGGAGAGTGGTAAAGCAAGTAGGCAGTTCTATTCTTTTATGAGGTCAGTCTGGGAAGACCTGCTGGAAGAGACCCATTTTTATCACCTTTTTAAAGGTGTCAAGGGATGTAATATGGCGGAACTCTTCCAGCAGGTCATTCCAATTTTTGGGAGTGGCAGCTGAGAAGGTCCTCTGGAAAGTTGCCACCAATCTTGCTTTCTTTGGCTGCAGTAGGTTCCTCTCAGAGGACCTGAGTGTGCGGGAAGGATTATATGGGGGGAGGTGTTCCCTCATATACTGGACCTAAGCCATGTAGGGCTTTATAGGTTATAACCAACAGCTTGTACTGTGCCTGGAAGCTAACTGGCAGCCAGTGTAATGATTTCAAAATAGGTGTAATATGGTTGAATTTTGATTTTCCTGTGACCAGTCTGGCTGCTATATTTTGAACAAGTTGCCCCATGTAGAGTGCATTGCAGAAATCAAGGCGAGAGTTTAGCAGCGTGTGTACAATCATTTCTTCATCCTGTTCCATTTGCTTTGCTGTGCATTCCCATGCTCAGAATGCATCTATAATTAATATACAAAACACTTTGATATTTCCCATAACCATCCTCCCGATACTCCACTCTGTTAGCACAACGTTTTATCAGTATATTATCATATATATCACTATCATGTACATCAACATCACTCCATGACAGAACCACACATATGAGTCTGACACCTGGATAGACTCACATAGGAAGATATATACTCATGTAGGAAGATATGGTTTACATATGCAACTTATAAATGAGCAGGTTTGCAATTTTGGATTCCTCCTACATTAGGTATTACCGGAAGCAGATATGGCCAACTTTTTTTTTTACCAGCTCTTCTGAAGCTCTTTCCTCCTGTGAACTGGTCTTAGCACAATCACAAACACTTTGATCATATCTTCACTAAATTACAGTGACAGTGAACCAGATCTGTCTGTGCTTAAAACATCTCACTTTACTTGCTGACTCCTAGGGCTTTATCACATCAACCCTGCAGCCACACCAAAAAATTAAAATGGCAATGTATTGATTTTATTGCAATAATCATCACATTTGTTTTCTTTCTTGTGACTGACGGCTGCTATCCCCATCATGCTCCCTTCCCATCTTCTCCCTCAACTCTGCCCCTCCTTCCTTGTGTCTTACTCTGTATAACTTGGTGGTTTTTGAATTTATTATTATTTTCAACTTTTTCACACATTTCTGGCCTTCTACAGTCTTGATTTAACCTTTTTAAAGCATTTTTAAAATGCTGAATACTGCAGAGCTCTAGAATTGCACACATAAAAAACAGGAGAAAATATTTTAAAATAGTGAAGGGGTGGAGTAAGTGTCCAGGAATGGTTTTTCAAACCCAGGGTAATGCACGATTGGTAGTTCATTCACAGGTTTCCCCTGTGAATGAAAAGAGATATCTGGAGGACAGGGAAGATATGGGACGGAAGTGGCATCATGAGATCAGCATCGCTGATGCCACTTCCTTCCCAGGCAAATCATGGTTAAACTCCAGAGATGAGGGTTCTGACAAGTCCAGAGGAGGACATAGGTTTTAGGAGCTCCAGAAGAGAACTGTGGTTAAAGTCTAGAGTGAGGAACTTTTAGAGTGAGGAGTTAATATAGTTAGCCTGAGTGCCAATACGATTAGCTTGTAGGCTAGGAATATAAGCAGGAAAGGACAGTGGGAGTGTCCTTGAGAATTATTAACACTGAGATTCTGTGGAGTGTTGAAAATTTGTAGCCAGTTAACATTCAAAAAGCCATTTTACCAACTTCACTAAATAACACAAGTGCCTGAGCCAATAACTGTTTATTTTGAAACTACTCAATTAACATCTGTTTAAAACATCTGTTCAATACAGTTAAGTTTTTATTTCAACAAAAGCATGTTTCCAGTTTAAATAATAATCCACGTTACCATTGTTATGCAATATTTTAAAACAAAGATTTTTTTAAAAAGTCTGCTTCAGTTTGGGTACCCAACGTCCCATTATTATTTTGGTGGCAGTCATATTAGTGTGCATTTCACAGCAACGTGACAAAAAATCTGGTGGCAGCAGCAGGATAATAAGGCCCAGCGTGCTGTCATCCAAAGAGTATAATAGCTATTGCAAAAGTCTACTTGACAGATGGCCATCCAAGCTCTATTTTTAAAAGACAAATTAAAGGAAGTCCACACCTTCTGAAGTAGTCCATACCATTGTCTTCCTATCAGAAAGTTTTGTTTTGTTTTTCGTGAAGCACATTTCTTGTAATTTAAATCCATTCTTTTGAGTATTACCCTCTGGAGCAACAGAAAACAAGCACTTTCCAATTTCCATGTGACAGACATTCCAATATTTGAAGATGGCTGTCATATTTCAGTCTTCTCCAATCTAAATATAACCAACTTCCTCATCAATTCCTGTCAGGGCTTGGTTTCCAGATCATTTACCACTTTGGTTGCCTTCCTCTTTATATATTCTAACTTCCCAATCTCAGTTTTAAATGATGGTGCCCACACTGAACACTGTATTCTCAGTGAGATCTGACCAAGCATAATAGAGCAAAATCAACAGTAAACCTTATCCATTTTCTCAAACTCAGCCAGGCAGAAATGCCTTTGAAAAGTGCTTGGAAGCTGTAGTTAGCTGAAAGTGCAGCATTGATGAGATACCACAGAGGAACATATAACACAAAGATTAATCAATATAACATTTTCCTGAATTGTTGAACAACATTAATTTCCAATCCACTGTTTTAGCAACAGTGGGCAAGGTGCAGCCAGTGGCCTTATGTGACCCTTGAATACTCTGTTTGTGGCTCCCAAACCTTTTAGACCACATAGTCCTTTTTCTGCAGCCGTATGTTGCAGGGCCCTGCTGTACTATTTATCATTTAAGACAAAACAGAAGTCAACTTGTACCTACTTAAAAATAAATAAATAAATGGTTTGTTATGCAGTCCCCAGATGGTCTTGATGAAGAAAATTAGCAGTAGTTGATCTCCAGTTACAACCCAATATTTTTGGAGTTCAGTGCTTATTCTAGAATTTGGAATTCTTAACAGACTCTTATTTCATTATACATACATAATTTCTCCCTAAAGATCTTCCAAAGACTTCCTAATCTCAGAAAGAATCTAGTATAAGACTAGATGCATTAGATTATTCCTATTAATCAGAGAGTACAAAGGTACACAAAAGTGAGTGTGTGTATTTGTGTGCACGCACGTATTCATGTGCAAGTATCAAAAATAGTTTTGGATTTTGTCTAGTAAAGCCAATGCATAGACAGTCAAAGGAATGTCTTCTTGTAGATCTCATACATAAGCACCAGCTGAACCTTTGTGAAGATTTTACAAAAACTAAAACAACATTGTTGATAAGAACTGAAACCTGATTGCACTGCTCCACCTCTTAGTACTGTCTATTGCAAATGGAATTGCTTTAGCCATTTTCTTTGAGTAGGCTGGCAGGAGTCTTGAAAACATGAACTAGAGTCATGGAAATATAATTGTGTTCAACAATCTCCCATTCTTGAATAAGATTCCGAACACAAAAGAAAAGATTTCACTTACTGAGATTGTCCAAGAGAGCGTTCTTAGATCTTTACCACAAGTTCAGCATCTTTAATATCCAGAGGTACCCCCAGGTTCTTCCTTCAGATGTTTTTTTAAAGTACCGTTTTATTAAGAATTCATGTGGCTGTTATAGTTGTCTGCTTTTTAAAATCCAATAAAGCTTCCCATGAGCAATCCATTATGCTGCTAATCTGTATTTAAATTGCAAAGTTGTTTAAGGTCATTGTTACTCTAAGCTTTCTGCTGAAATGTTATATTGGCTTCTGGCTACACAGAGTTGCTGACAGAAATCTCAGCAGCACCCACAGGAGGATAAAAGCCCAGCAACTCTTAGGCTGCAACATGGTCTCTGTGAATATAAAAAGAGGCAAGCCTGTTTGAAATATAGAACTCTTTATGATCAAAGGAAAGGGGACAGGCAGCCACTTGATGACTGTGATCTTAAACAGGCTAAATGATATGTCCACCATAAAAGAGATGATGGTAAAACACCTTTTTAAAGGCTTAACAGTTTTACATTTTGTAAAGCTGCCATTCAGCAGCCAGCTTGCTGTTTGCGAATGTGCTAGGAGCTAGAATCTAAATGGGTTCAGATGATAACTATTATTGACTCTGGTGTACTATTAAGGCAGCAGTGAATGCTTTGAATCACACTCTGAAATGCCTCTGTCAGTCAGAGATCAGTTGTGTGGATTTGGATGATGTTTGGAACAAGCAACACAGCATAACGGCTTGAATCTCTCTGGAAGCAGTAATTGATTGGGACAGCTTTATCCCCCCAGATACTTTCTTTTGGAGGGTGGGAGAAGGATTTTCAAAAAAAAAGCTGAAAAGCTCACCTGGATATATTCCTGATTAAACTGTCCTCTGCTCCCAAATCAATATATAGCGATGACTTTTGCAATTGTTACACCAAAACTTTTATAATTAAGAAATGGTAGCAATAGAAAGAGTTATCCTTCAAAGACAAAGGCTAGAACACAGCTACCTAATATATAAACCCCTTTATTAATTCTTTATAAAAAATGAGTTATAAACTCATTTATTTCTTTTAAAAATTATTACAAAATAAATAAATAAAATGATCAATCACAGGACTAGCATACAATCTAAAGATAATCACTGAAGTATATAAAGACCATACAAAGAACAGATTTCCACTACTAAACCTATTGATTGGAATGTAGAAGAACTGTGGAACATAACCATGGATATTGTCTGAGAATAGTGCAAACACACACACACACACACAAAATGTGATCTGTAGTCAAAACAGAGTCAGTGTGGTATAGTGGTTTGACTGTTGAACTCTGGAGACCAAAGTTTGAAGGACTGCTCAGTTATAGAAAGTCACTGGATAACTCTCCCCCTCTGAAAAAATCTTGCCATGATAGGTTCACCTTAGGGTTAATAAAGGGTGGAAATTACTTGAAGGGACACAACAATAACAAGTCAAAATAAAAGAAAAACTTCATCTGATGGCTGATGATGCTCTTTATACCATTAAGGTTTAATGAGAAACAAAAGTAAAAGGTGACAAAAATAGAGTCAGCATACTGAGTGTAGCTATTTACTGTTTTGTACATAGTGACAGATAACTATTATAATAAATCAGTGACAAAAATATAGTAAAAAGATCAACCGAAAAGTAGTGAAAAGCATGTTAAAAGCATAAAACAGTAATGGGACAAGCTCCATGTGCTGTGAGATATACATAGTGACAATGCACTCTCCAAAACACAGGACCATTGAATATTCAGTGGTCCTGTGTTTTGGAGAACATTCTCAGTTCCAGTGAATTCTGTTGTAAGTCCATGAAACAGGTTTTTTCTCATTGAATTCAGAACATGTTAGGCTTTTTAAAACAAAGAAACAGTTGACCATCTCAGAGTATGGCTCCTTACTGTTTTTTGTTTGTTTGTTTGTTTTTTCCATACAGAAAATAGAACAGGAGACTTTAGCCCTGTACAGACTGGCAAAAAGCGCTGGCCTGTGGGGGGGGGGGGGGGGGACTGAGCATCCACACACTCCAAGTCTTACTGCCACCACATCATGGTGCCATTGTGGTGCTTGCCAGTCTACACAGCATACACCACAATGACACACCTCTGGCACCACACCCAAACAGCACAGCACCAAAGGGGGATCATCACACCACACGGTGGCAGCTATGGTGCCCCTTTGAGGGCACAAAAAGGAGCTGGAAAAATCGGCTCTATGGAGGCCAGATCGGTGTTGTGGCCTGCAGTTGCCCTGGCACCGATCCGGCCAGTAAAGCGGTGGCTGCAGACCTCCCCAAAGGAACGGTCTGTATAGCCTCTTTTCCCCAAAAATTCAAGAAATCAAAAGGAAATTTGTTATATAGGAAGTAAGAAATGCCAGCTATACAAGCTGGGTGCAGAAAAAGAAGACACACTAGAGATCATATTGCAATTATATGCTGGGTAATGGAACATACCAAGGAATTTTGGAAGAAAATCATACTGTGCTTTATAAATTATAGCAAACTCTTTGGTTATATAGATCATCAAAACTCTGAGAGGCTGTGCAGACTGTCCCTAGGTGGCGGTCTGCATGCACCACCATTTTCACTTGATAGGGGCCGCAGCAACTGCATGTCACAGCCTCAATCTGGCCTTTCCTTTTTGTGCCCTGGAAAGGGAATGATAGCCATGGTGGTGTATCAGAGACAATGGGTCCCCACTTACTTCCCCTCTCAGACCCATTGTCTTGGGGCTAGATTAGCTGATCCAACCTGAAGGCAATGGGCCTGAGATGGGGGCAAGCAGGGGACCTCATCTGATTCAGCTAATGGGGCTGAGATAAGGAGCAAGCAAAGGGACCCTGAGCTTCCTCTCTCTGCCTCATTGCCTTGGAGCCAGCTCAGCTGATCCAGACCCAAGGCAATGGGGTGGAGTGGGGAAGCAATCAAGCGAACCCTCTGATCCCTCTCTCTGTCCCATTGTCTTGGAGCCAGCTCAGCTGATCCACACCCAAGGCAATGGATCTGAGAGGTGAAGCAAGCGGGCACCCATTGGCTGCAGTGGAGGGGGCAAGGAGGTGCGCCCAGGGAGAAGGGGAATTGCCATGGTGGTTGGTCAGCTTACGGGGTGCAGATAACAGGCCCTGGTGGCCCCCACACCCTGGCTCACTCCCCTTGGAGCCAGGGGTGGGAAATAAGGAGAGAATGAGGGAGGGGAAGGAAGGAATGGAAAGGAGCATGGGGGGTACTTGAATATTTGTGAAATTTCAAATTCTTGGGGGGTCCCAGAATTGATCCGCTGTGAACTTGGAGGGACAACTGTAATAGGTGAAAAATGGCTGTACTAACTGTTGGGAAACTCTGAGAAGGAGAATCAAGGATATGACTTTGTAATGGGGGGCGGGAGGGATGGGATGCGGGGATTATGTGTGGAAAATGGCACTTTCTCCACACCTACATTTCTCCACAGAAAACTTTACTTTCTGAGCAGAAAAATTTTCTTCAGGATAATACTGGTTTCTACACATAGACACAAGGCAACCCAAACTATTATATATATTTATATTTTATATATATATATATATGATACTATACACACAACATACATACATACATACATACTGTGTGTGGTGTGTGTTATATTATATTATATATATATATATTCTGCAAAATAAATCCTAAATTGCAGTTAGTACTAAAAAACTGTGTGGAGAAAGTGCTGAACATAAAGAAAACAAAATAATGATCTTGAAGGATCTACACAAATTGAACCTAGCCAATGTGGAAATAGAAATAGTAAGCCCATACCTTGAATTTAACATGGATCAGAATGGGGGCTGCAGTCAAAAAATCAGAAGAAGACTAAGAATAGAGAGGGCAGCTAGGAAGCAAGTAGAAAAGATCCTAAAGAGCAAAGATACACAACTGAGCATGAAATATAGATGTGGTGTTGGAGAGGAGGGCTTAGGATTCTGTGGACAACCAAAAAGGCAAACAAATGGGTCCTAGACCAGATCAAGACTGAAATCTTTCTGGAAGTCAAGATGATTAAATTGAGGCCATTGTAATTTGGCTACATCATGAGAAGACATGACTCATTGAAAAACAAACAAACAATAATGTTAGGAAAGGTGGAGGGAAGCAGAAAAGAGGAAGATCACATATTAGATGGATGGATTCTATTAAGGAGGTCACATGTGTGAATTTGCAGGAAATAAGTAGTGCAGTACAGGATAGAGAGTCTTGGAGATGTCTCATCCACAGGGTCACCATGAGTTCAGATTGACTTGAAGGCAGTTAACAACAACAAAAACTGTACAAGCACAAGATCTAATCTGATCTAGAAAATATGCAGGTTCAGCTCTGGTTATTATGGATTGGTGACTTGCCTAAGAAATTATTAGAAAAGGTAATGAGGCCACTATAAGTCATCAGGCAATTTGAAGGCGCACACACACAAAGATGGAGGCAGTAGGAAAATAGGATGACCATATTACAGATGTATTAACTCAATAAAGGAAGCCCCACAGCCCTAATCTTGCAAGACCTGAACAGGGACATTGATGATCAAGGCTTTTGGAAGTCTCTCATTCATAGGGTCAACATAAGTTAAAGCTGACTAGATGGTAAACAACAACAAAACAAATGGGTTGACTTTTGAGGACCAACCTGAAGCTAATTATTTTTCCCAAGCAATTGGAGTAAAGTTTGCTTTCTGTTGTCATGACTATAAATTCTGAAACTGCAAGCACTTCTGGGGGGTAAAAAAGATAGGTCGATCCCCTTGTCTTGTATTATTGCTGGCTGTTCTAACAGAGATTGTGGGTAGAAGATTAAATGATTAAGTGTTATTTAGAAAAAAAAATACTGAATGCACAAACAAAAGATTCTAGTTAATCTTTTCCTTGACATTTTCCCTGCTATTTTTGAATAATCAATTAATGATCCCCAATAGCATATCATACATAGAAACATAAATATACAAGTATATATATAGAGAAGGGAGTGGAGAAGTGACATATACAGTTTTCAAGTAAGCAACTTTGCAGATCCATTTAAAGCTGGCTACAGAAAATTACAAATAGTAAACAACTGATGTCAAAAGAAATTTAATGCCTGAATTCTAACACTAGTTTGTTCATACTTATTATTCAAGAAATAAAATGAAAGGGCGTCACACATCCACAAAATGATTGATAGTGTTTAGGTGTTCCATTATGTTATGAACATTTGTAGATTTTTTCCCCCTCTTGAGGATGCCCTCCATTTCCATATTTTATGCAACCAATCTGGCAGAGCAGTTCTCTTCATTGATTTCCAATTATACACAATAAGCATTCTGGCTCCTAAGATCATACTGGCAATTAGTTTACTCTTCTTGTTATTAACTAGACCTTCCATATGCATACACTTGACAGAATGACCTTGTACGTGTTGGGAGAATTTGCCTGGGAACCTAGAAGCAGGATATTTAAGGCTGACCTGTGGGAAGGGAAAATCCCCCATTATTATCAATGTATTTTGTTATGCCCATGCAGGCCTGAATCAACTCCTCCTCTTTAATATCAGTAATGCTATAAAATAGGCCCTCCTATGACTCTAAGGTGGAAGCCATTATCTAAGAGTGAGAATGTCACATAGTCACTGTTAGGAGTCGCCAGGGTTCTGTTTTTATGGATGTCTAAGAGGAAGTGAGAAAAGCTTAGCTATAAAACAATGGGATGGGTCCAGCTGAAGTAAACATCACGATCTCCCAGACAGGCTGATCCTTCCTGTTGCAGAATACAAAATTTACACCCCATGTTACCTCTTTGGAACCATTTGGGCATTTCAATCCCTGGTTTTTGCCCAGGACACAAATTTCCTTTAAATATAGGAGTCTTTGGCCTGTTACAGACTGCCAAAATAAAGCTGCTTCGGGTCTCTTTGGAGGTATGCTATTTAAATGATGCATGGGTCCTAAAAGTCCGGAGGTCATGCCAAAGCCACACTCCATTCCTAAGCACTGGGCTGCAGCTTTGGTGCAGCTTCCGGATTCTTAGGATTCATGTATCATTTAAACAGCATACCTCCAAAGAGACCCGAAGCAGCTTTATTTTGGCAGTCTGTAACAGGCCTTTGTTCACCAGGCTGGTCTTTCAGCAAGCAGAAATCCTGCCAATCCCTAGCCTTCTCTGTTCAGTGGGACCCTTTTGAGTCCTCCATTCCACGGGACACTCAGTAATCAGGACTGCAATCCTTCAGGTGTAATACGTATCTCAGATTGACTATGGCACAGTACAGACCGGCAAGGAAACACTGGCCCATTGTGCTGCACAACAACCAGACTGCACGGCACAGCTGCACAGTAAAAAAAAAGAGCTGCATGGAGCGGCTCCTTTTTTGTGACATCAAAAGAGTCGCAGCCCTTATGACTCCGCTTCCTTTTAGAGATGTGTGGGCATTGAGATGCCCACAAATTATCAATACATGACTTGTGTGAGCAGTGCCACTCAAAAATGGCATCGCCTGCACATACTAGGGCTCAGGAGTGTGTGGTTGGTGCGCTCTCCCAAGCCCTAGAATTGCTGCTGCCATGCCACAAAACACCCGTATGTATTGGGCCTAACTTCTCTATTTCTCTAGTTGAATGTGTGCATGTGTGTGTGTACATGTCTGTGTTGATTTCCCCTTTTAAATAAAATGTATTTCATGAAAGATGTGCCTCTGAAGTTTTTCTTTGCTTCTGCCTTTTCTATACAGATGTTAAAGATCCCACGGCCAGTAACCCAGCCATTAAGCCATACTACCTTGAGCTATTTTTATTCCCCATTTATAGTAGTGGGTGAGTGGCCTTTGCACTGGGTTACAGCTGTGTGTTTCCAATTTATAGTTGGAAAAAAAATGAGACTTTTTTTAAGGGTAGGGGAAAATGATGTAAAAGGAAGAATTTGTCCCAATCACAGTCTGGGCAAGCCATCAAAGACTGATTGCAGTACAACTGATAGCTCGCAAATAATGAACAAGCCCAGTCACAGAGTGGCATACAGTTCAGCATTTACTTTATTTTAGTAAATATAAGCCTTAAGTTCCAAATAGAGTTCAGCAACATCCAAGTCAGGTAAACAGCATCTAGAGTCAACAAACACAGTCCAGATCAGGTACACAGCATCCAGAGTCAACAAACAGAGTTCAGAAATACAATGAAAAGCCAGGTGGGTCAGATAATCTCTGACAACTCCTGGAGGGCAGGACTGGGAATTTAAAGACCAGCAGCTCAATGCAGCAGCTGCTTAATTAATTGCTGCTTTCTCTATGTCCTCTGAGAGCTCATCAAGCCTCCTCTTTGTTGTCTCTGCTCAGCAAATGTTGGTAGAGGTACTTCTTATACACTGCCCTTCTTATACACGGATTCAAGCATACATGGTTTGAAAAGGTTCAAAAAATATAAATTTCAAATATCAAACCTTGATTTTCCATTTTTTATAAGGGACACAATTTTTCTATGTCATTATATTTAATGGTACTTGAGCATACACAGATTTTGTTATCCATGGGGGATCTTGGAACCAAACCCCAGCAGATAACAAGGGTCCACTGTACATGGTCTGAATACTCAGGACTCTCTGATAAAGCTAGTAATGCA
Organism: Sceloporus undulatus; assembly: GCF_019175285.1. Taxonomy (NCBI): domain Eukaryota; kingdom Metazoa; phylum Chordata; class Lepidosauria; order Squamata; family Phrynosomatidae; genus Sceloporus; species Sceloporus undulatus. The sequence goes on from NC_056526.1 coordinate 114,489,707, forward strand.
CTCTGGTCTGTCTCTGAGACATGTGTCTCTGGAACCTCCTCTTGCTCTGATTTAGCAGCTACTCCAAGTATGCCCTCTGCTTCAGTCTCTGAGTCAGAGTCTATGTCCCATGTTCAAGAAGCAGGGAATGACAGAATTATATCCATTGGCAGGAGTAAAGGTTTTCTTATTGCCCCACACCACAATTTCATAGAAAGGTGCTGTTTAACTGCCATAGTGACCCCTACAGTTAATGGCTGTCATCACAAAAACACCCACAACAATCCTAGTGGGAAATCGAAGGCTTTCATGGCTGGCATCCATAGTTTTTTGTGAGTTTTTCAGGCTGTGTGGCCATGTTCTAGAAGAGTTTCTTCCTGACATTTCACCGGCATCTGTGGTTGGCATCTTTCTCATTTCTCATTTACATTTGCTGTGTGCTGATTTTGCTTTTTTGCAGGCCTGGTAGCCAAACTTTGTTTACTTTAAGGGTTTGTTCTTTCCTGTTGAAGTTGTCCAAGTAGTTGTGGATTTCTATGGCTTCCCTGTACATTCTTGACCTGATAGTTGTTGGCATTGTCCAGAATTTCAGTGTTTTCATTTCATGCCTAGGATGGTTTTCAACCATATCAGCAGTAGCAAAACACATTATAAACCACCCTGGGTTGAAAACACTGGAATTCTGGACCATGCCAACAACTATCAGGTTTGGATACCAGTCCTGCAAAATACTCTACTGTAAGGTAGAAGACATGAAATTTTCCTACTTGCAACTCTTTTTCCCTCTTGCTGTGGTTGCTTGTGCATCCTTTCTTTGAAAATGCACCCAAGGAAAAGGAGCATGGATAAGGTACCTGAAGCAATCTAACTTCCACATCCACCAAAAGTCTTGAACCAGTGCTCTTTATGTCAGGGAATGCTCATAGCAGTGTGCCTCAAAAGTAGAGTAATTAGTATTTGCAAATAAAAGGCAGGCAATAAGTAGTCCCACATCACCATCCTCATGCTGAGAAATAAAATAGTTTATGTTACTTTGCAAAGACATACAAGGTAGCTCTATATACTAAATATAAATATTAGATTCATCTAGGATCTGCAAATGTGCTCTTCAAACAAAGAAAGAACTGCAGATTACAAAGTACTAGATTAATAATTTTAGACTAACTGATGAAAGAGAAAAGAGTGTGGCTAAGGCCAACAAACAGGGAATGAAATGAATGCATGCTATATCTAGGCTCCTAGAAAGACATACAAATAAAATACAGGCATGTTAAGAGTACTTGAATGGGAGGCTGCCAATGAATACCAGGAGCTTTAGGCTAATTTTCAGAAGAGGGGACTGCGCCTCTGAGTATTCCTTGCCCAAGAGAGCCCTATGAAATTCATAGGGCTGCCTAAATTGAGAGGAGTCTTGAAGGCATACACAGACACACAGACACAAAAGACTGGTACCTCTAAAAGTCTACTGATAACTCATTTCTGTTGGAAACAGCACCGTGAAATAACAACATGCATAAATACAATTTTATTTGCAGGTCTTAAAGTTACAAGAATTTTTTTCCCTGAAAGAGAAAGATGTATCATATAAGTGAACAGGAACTAGGATTGGAATATCTGATTTAAGTTGACAAGGAAAAATCACCAGACTTATAACCAGGTTATCAGAATTACTTCTTGTTTGGCACCTGCTTCATCCCTTATTGAGAGGACTGATATTAAAGCTTACCAAAAAAGTATTCTAAAATAGTATGTATTCTTCAGTGCTAGAAGCCAGCTGCTGTTCAGATGATCAATACAGCATTTCAACCCTACTCCACATTTAAAGATCTTGTTCTAGGTCTTTGAACTACTTGTCGTTACCCATTTCTCTTTATTGTATCCTCTAGTCAACAATTTGTTTCCTGGAGAATTGTTGTGTCCTAATTTCAATTGATGTGGCACACTAGTGTTTGCTTTATCCATACAAAGCATTCCCGTCACACGCACGCACGCACACACATACACATTTAGATACTCAGAAAAGGATTCTTCATTTGTGACATGAGATTTCATTATATTGGGGCCAGGCCTATGTGTTAAACTTAAAGATCGTTGGGTTTTCTTTTTGATGGTGGGAGGGATCCCTATTGTAAAGGCAGTGTATGTTAAAAGAACGCTTGCCTCTTCATTCTCCAGCTAAGTTTCAATGGAGATACATTGCAACTGGTAAATTGATTATAATGCATGGATAGGATGGCAGAGTTTTAAGAAGTGTCCAGTTAATAGACCTGCACGTTTTTTAAAAAAATATAAGTTTTAACCTTGAGCTATATACAATGCCACTTCTTAAATATTGGTTTCCGAAGTGGCTGATGAAAAGATCTAGGGGGGCAGTAAGGAGTAAAACAGACAGTAGGGGGCAGTGAGGAAAAGGTGACTGCAATACTTTCAGTCAAAAGTATTGGTGTCCAAGAAAGACATGGGGAATCAGTGGCCTTTAGGACCATGGAGGGAATGAGGAGTTAGAGCACATGGCAGTGGCATAGAATTGTGACAAAAAAGAGCATTCACATTTGGGATCCTGCTTAAGCTTTGTGAACATGCCAGAACTTGGTCAGCAGGTTGGAGCTGTTCTGCTGCTCCTGTTTTCTTTCATTGGATAAGCTGAGAGAAGAGGTAGCAGAAGAAACCATATTTGTTTCAGAGGGATGACATGAATCTGTGTGGGAAAGGTACAGCTCTGAAGAAGGAGGGGGTGAAGTATCCAGGGTTGATTCTTCACCTCTCTCTGATTTCTTTATCACTGGGGAGAAATATTTAAAGTCAGCTACATTCCTCCTTGCCCCAGCAAAGAAGGATTGATAGTCCTTCCTCTTGAGGGAGAAGCTTTTCTCTTTGCACCCAGACACATAGGGAACAGCAACTGAACAGCAAGTTGAGCAGCGTCCAAAAAGTCCCTCAACCACTGCAGCCTTTGCTGCAAGGCTGCCATGGGCAAGAAGCTTCTTGGTCAAAGCTCAGGCAGTTGCTTAGCTGGTGCTCCCAGGGTGACTAAGAGAGCAGCAACTAAGCAGCTGATTGAGCAGTGACCAATGCAGCATTGCAGCAATGATGGCATAGGAGAGAGGCTTTTTGATCACTTCTCAACTGGCTCTTTGGTTGCTGCTTGACCACCTGATCAGGCATTGGTCCCTTTGCACAAATCACCCTGGGAACAACAACCAAGTAGCTGACCAGCTGGTCTTCTGTTTGCTGTAAGGTTGGTGCACGCAAGATGGAGGAGCAGATATGGGTCTTACTGCCTCTGCTACTATATCCACACATGAGAGGCTGAGGTGGAAGAGGAGGCAGTGGTGACCTAGGCATGACCGAGATAGCCACTGCTGGTGAGGTTACTGTTGCACAAACTAATATCAAGAAATACATGTTGGGGGCACTAGGGTTGTTGCCCAAGAGGAAAGGAAGCAGTAGCCACAAAACAGATCTTTTTTGATCTGGTCTTTTGGACCAGAGTATGTCATCGGAGCGGCTTCTGGAAACTTTTGGGGGCATGTTTCATCTAAACACCATGCCCCCAAAGCAGCTGTAAGCCACTTCTTCCAGGCTCATGACTTCAAACTGGTGATGGCAGGCAGTGAATGCATAATGGATCACATACCTAGTTATATTCTAATTGTTGGAAGAAACTTATGCATTCTTTCCCTGTATTATATAGATAGGGTTTCCTGTTTAGGTTCCTCTCTCTTAAAGACTGTCTTTATTTCAATATTCTAAACTGTTAATTTTACAGTTAGTATGGGTATCTAGCCTGACTGCTCAATCTTCCTAATATTACACACAGATACACACACACACACACACACACACACACACACACACACAGTATATAAGATTAGGATTTAATGTTTGTTATGTAATATTTATTTAAGCCATTATTATTGTTATTATTATTATTATTATTATTATTATTATTTGGACTAAGTCTTTATTTTTAGGAAGAATAGTACACTTATACTAGTACAACATCTTTGGTGGGAAACTTTTCCTACTTTGTATTATAACTGAAATCACAGACAAAATAGTTTTGCTACCCTTACAGAAACATGGAAAACAACATTGTGTTTTCTTTTAATTTCTCTTTAGTCAATGGATCAGATTATCACATGTTTCTTTTCTATCCTAAATCTTCATCATTGTTATTACTTTTTAATACACACACACACACACACACACACACACAGCAGGTTGATATGTATATATGCCTTAATACATATGAACGCAAAAATTTAACTGCTTCCCCCAGTAGGTCAATTATGAAATAACTATGGGTTTTGAGAAGGAAGAGAAAGAGAAGCTACCACCCTGGAATTTACTGAAAAAGACAAGGTCACAGACTGGGTTGCTATAGCTTGCACCATCTGTCACCCCATAGAGAAATACATGTCTCTATCTGATATTTTGTCCAGCTGGCTGGATAAAAAGTTGAGTTCTCAGAGGTTGTCTTTTCTTTCATAGTTGTTTGATCATTTCAGAATACTCTTTATTTTCTCTGCTCTCGTTCAGACCACTTCTAAATAAGAGCGTATGCTCTGAGGTGGCTCAAAGTGTAAGGTGTCTCAGAAGGTTGGGCACTGATTTGAATAATGGGAAAATGCTACAATTCATCTTCTTTGAAGGGCTCCTCTTCTTCAAAGAAATAATTAAATGTTTAGGTACAAATGACAGCATATTCTCTGTAACTGCCTGTGTAAAATTCACTCAATATCCATGCAATGGACAGTGTTTATGATATTTAACTAATGTTAATATGTTTAGCTCAGCACTTACAGTGTGTGTGTGTGTGTGTGTGTGTGCGTGTGTTGAGGATGGAGTGGAGTAGTGTAAGCATCCATAAATATAACCTAATATTTATTAATCCAGCTATAGTTTAATATAATGTTAGGTGCCAGCATGAGCAGACATGGTTGTGATGACATACATAACACTGGAATAGGTTCTGTAAACAACACATAGGCCCCATACAGACAGGCCAAAATAAAGCTGGTTCGGGTCACTTTGGAAGTATGCTGTTTAAATGATGCATGCGTCCTAAGAGTCTGGAAGCTGCGCCAAAGCTGCACTCCAGTCCTTAGGATCCCCTGACCTGTGCATAATTCTATGAAGTATGAACAGGGCATACAGCCAGATTAAGGCAAAACCCCAACATTATCTTTGCCCTACCTCCCTCTGATTTGTCTTAGAGATAAGGATCTGCAATACCACTTGTGACCCAGTTAAAACCTGTAGCTCCAATGTTCTACCCAATTCATCCTCAATAGATAACATAACCTATTCACTGATCCACAAAGCACCAAAAAAGCAGTCAAAAATTTCACATGAAACAAAATGACCTCACAAACCAAGGCACAGATATTGACTACACAACATTTTGTCCCTAGTTGCCTGTAATAAATGGTCCCAGAAGGAAAACATCCATTCCCCAAACTGAATGTCACCATAAGAGATTGTACAGTATCCACTACTGGTAGTTTGTTGCATACCTCCTAAATCTCCATAAAACTGTTGTGGAGGGCAGTTCCCTTGGGGATAGCAATGTCAAGGAGACATTTGGGATTGGCCCCAAACTAAAATGTGCTGTATGGTATAGGACCCACTGTTGGAACTGAAGAGATATAAATGTTTGTATATATTAATTAGGGACAGAGGGAGATCTAGAGTGTATTCTTATCCTTTTGGTTTTCACCCCTCTGTTTCTTTGAGCTATATGCTGACGCCTTTTCTGCTGCCTGCCTGCAGAGTTTACTCACCCTTTCTTGCAGAAGTTAGTATTTTATGATCATTTGTCTGAAAAGGAAGTATCCATGAGGTTTTTCAGTCTCAGGATGGCTTATACTCAGATATGATATGTTGGTAACAATAAACATAAGTTTTGCTCTTATCTAAACCTTATCAAAACATCCTGAGTATTTCTCTTCTGTTTCTTACTACTCCCAGAGATAATAGCACCCACTCCTGCACTGCTAAAGCCAGCAGATGTTTGTCCACTAAGAATGCTCCAGACCACCCCTTATAACAAGGATGGTGTTAGTGTTAGAAGGCTCATCTGAAAAAGGCTCAACCACTGCAGTCTCATTGAAACCATATTCAGTGATGGCCACTGGAACGTCACGTCATGCGGGTCTAGATCTGCATTATTGTCATAACTGGAAAAAGTAACTCTACTTTCCAGTCTCTCAAAAATGGATGCAATGCTACAACCTTTGTGCTTGTGGTATGAAAAACATTCTCCTTCTGTCCATTTCATCATCACCTCAGCATTCACAGCAGTGCACAAGGCTAGGGATGTAAAGAATATTCTCCAAAATTCAAAAATTAGGAGAAATATGCCTAATTCGACAATTTCGATAACATTTTAGAGAGAAGAAATTCTGAGCAGTTCTCTATCAACGAGTAAGAATTTTGATTGTTAGTCATTTCGAAATGAGGGGAAGAGAAAACTTTCAGCTGACTCTCGGATGGCCAGCATTTGCATATTTTTTGTAAGAAAAGCTACCATTCATCCTGGAGGCTATTTCTTTTGTTAAGATGATTCTCACTCCAACTTTGCTCAGGCAGAGTTTGGTTTGAAAAACAAAAGAGAACAAAAGGTGAGGCCTTCTACCCTTTATGCCATGCTCTGACATTCAAATTCTTACAGAAGACAAGAAATTCAAGTCTCAAAACTTAGCAGGCCAGGAAAGGTCTTGTAAGCTGCTCTGATAGCCTTTTGTCTGAAGAGCTGGGCATAAATTATTATTATTATTTCACTTACTCTCAGCCTCAACTCCAACTCTGCACCTCTCCAGTGGTGATGCAATAATAATAATAATAATAATAATAATAATAATAATAATAATAATAGGCAAGGAGAGTGCAGAATATCCATGAGTGAGAGAGTGTGACTTACCCAATGTCACCCTGTGGATTTACATGGCTGAGCTGGGATCAGGGCTCTAGCCTCCCAGTTCACCATAGAAATTCACTGGCTGACCTTGGGCAAGTCTCATCCTCTCAGCTTCAACTCCAACTCCTAAGTATTCCTTCATGGTAG
>NC_056526.1:114507749-114522386 GCF_019175285.1 Sceloporus undulatus
AAAATAAAAAGAATATTAATGGCCGTTTTCGGTGAACGAGAAAAGTAAATAAGATTTATGTGTACATTTGTGTACAATATGTCCCAGATCTCCTGGGCAAGGTTCCCACCACTTAAGAAACATGCTTTTGGGGCATTTCCCCCCAATATTTCTGAATATTTGTTCCCATTCTTGCTTACCACTTGATTGACAGGGAAATCACCAGCCTCCACTGTTGTAAAGTAGCTGCAACTTAGAAGAAGAAGAAGCCAAGCTGTGACAGAAAGACAGCACAAAGCTGCCTTAAACAAAGAAGAAATAAAAATGTCTAACCAGCAGCTGCGAGAAAAGGAGAAATCAGGATTGAGACTACATTACCTGTGGAGCAGGGCAGGGAAGGAAGCCGCATAACAATTTTGATGAAAATGCCCATCAGTACTTCTGTTTGGCTAAGGAGGAAAGCCCTCATTGGCATTAAGGGAAGGAGAGGTCCTTCCTTAGCCACTTAACAGCTGATCAGGTGCTTGTCAGTCAGAACCTCAGGGTGATTTTCACAGCATTTCTATAGATAAATGTTCCTTTTGGGTGATTCAGGTTGAAATACATTACACTAAGCATTTCAAATTTAATGGCAAGGTTTGCAGATCAAAAAAAAAAAAGGGGGGGATTTTTAATGAATAAACCACACCTTATCATTATTCACTGCTTTTGATTTAACAATAGCTTGAGCAATAAATATTTTCTAATTTAATAAAAAAATTGGTACAGTAATCATAAATATCAAAGTTGCTATTTGAACATGTCAGATCAGTGCTATTAGAATAGGCAGCTAAAATCATCACTTAGCTCTCACTTGAGATAAATTGCATCAAGTAGTTGTACTTCTCTGGGAAAAAAATGTCTTGCTGGAAACAAGAAGCAACCATTGATGCTGACTAATGCTTTTCTTACTGGAAGTGTGATTATCAGGGGGGTTGCATAAATTGTCTGACTTGAATGATTGACACACTTTCCCTACATTTCTTGCCAGCAGTGCTGACCTAAAAGGAAATCATGGCTGGATAATTGTGACTAGAGATGCCATCAAGGTTCTCTCAACTAACTCAGCAAAGAACTTCAGGGACTTGTTAAATCCTAAAAGGAGAGGATTTAAATCTGTGCCACATCAAATGTAAAGGTGATAGGAATGTCAAAGAATTTTTTTTTTAAAAAAATCCAGTTTGTGGGCTGCAAGACCATTAACAAAGCTGTGCAGACTCTCATTTTCACCTTATTGCAAAGACGTGCAGTTTGAGTTTTTGAGTTTTGCACATATTTGCATGCATATACACACACACATGCAAATAATGTGTAAAACTCAAAAACTCAAAATGCACATCTTTGCAATAAGGTGAAAATGGAGTCTGCACAGATTTGATAAAATGTACATCTTGAAAAAAGGCACAAAACACCTTTAGTGAAGCGTGTGTCTTACCAGGTTAATAATATGCAATCCACTTGAAGTTGTCTTCCAACAGGGGAAAATGAAAGAGTGCACACAAAAATGAGGACATTAAGGAAATGTAAATATCAATTCATTAGACATACATACCAAAATGTGCACAACCTCCCTCTAGTCTATCAATTCAGTAATAATAATAATAAAATAATAATAATAATAAAAATAAAACCATAAGAGGGAGAGGAAATCCTGGGAGAGCTCACCTGTTCTAGTGTGATAATAGATTTCTATTGTGATAGCAGGCAGGGAAAATACTTGTTAAGCTGATTGTGTAGAATGTAGCAACATCACACAGCTTGCTTTCTTAAATTAATTACTGCTGAATTACTGGCATAATTCTTATTTTCACTAGCATGTGATGAATATCTTTCCCAGCACATTTTGTTTGGAACACATTCCTCTCTTTGGACTTCAAGCTTTAAGATAAAATCAACTATAGGCACTGATGGGAACTTTCTTCCTTATGTTTCAAGCCACAGGGAAGTACTTTGTCAGAACAAGACTGAACAATGAAGAGAGAGGTCTTTCATTACATTAGCTAACATTATAAAAACTATCCCTTCTTCCATTTCCTCTCCAGAAGACATTTTAGAGTGACAATAGTCATTTCCAGACATCCATTCTTTTTTTAAAAAAATGAGCATGCAGGGTTCATCTGCACTGTAAAAAAATACAGTTTGACACCACTTTACGTGATCTAGGTCCATCCCATGGAATCCTGGGATTTGTAGTTTTACAAGGTCCTTCTCTGCCACAGATTGCTGGTGCCTCACAAAACTGTCAAAATGCATTATTCTGCAGTGATGCACCCTATTTTAGAGGAAAGGAGCACGATGCAACTAGGCTACTTCTGAGACAGCATGCCTACATAGTCTTTAAGGAAACCAAGGTTTATGTCTTTTCCCTTTCCCTTCCCTTCCCTTTCCTACCCAGCAAGGTCCACAAGCTGCACTTCCAGTTTCTGATGGAAATTTCTGAAGGAAGTGGTTTGGGAAATAAAGAAGGCATGAAGTGAACACTGTACTTTGTCTAATAATCACAAGCTCCGGGAAGGCTTTGGAGAAATACTTTTCAATTGTCTATATTTCTTCTAAATGACTGGTTTTGGGAGCTCCAAGGAGGCTCTTGGAGGGGGGGGGAAGGACACACAAGAGACAGTCATGGGTCACAACCATCCTGTTTGTCTCTGCATATATGTGGAGGCTCCTACAAATGTCATAAAACACACATGGGCAACCTCAGCTTTCAGCCCATAAGGAACCTGAGGCTGAATCTGCTCTGCAGAAATAATGCAGTTTGCACCACTTAACTGCCATGACTCAGTGCTGTGGATTTCTGGTTCTGTAGTTTGTGAGAAATTGGGCTTCTCTGTCAGAGAGCTCTAATACCACAATAATCAACAATCTCAGAATTCCGTAGCATTGAGCCATCGTGGAAAAGTGGTTTTAAACTCAAGTTCTCCACATTTGCTGGGGTTAGGGGCACAGAACTTCCGTAAAAGTGGGGAGGGGGAATGGGGGAAAAAACCCTTCTCTTTTTAACCTGAAGATACCACTCTAGGAATACTAGGTCCACCACAATTCTATGTCCCACGTGCACCAGAAATGGGCCATATAAGCATGCAGGAGGACTTACAAATGCCTAAAGTCTTTTCGCTAGGAATCTCTAGGTCCTCCAGTGTGACTCTATGAATAACCTCCAGCAGAGGGACTCGAGAAGAACTAGAGATTCCTAGGGATAACTTTTATCTAATCTGCAAAAGTCAAAGCTGCAGATGTGAAGGATCAACTGTACTTTAGTCCTACAAAAATAGAAGAAGCTTCAAAGACCTTCAGTTTGGCAGAATTCCTTCATTAATTTTATTCAGAAGACTTAGGCAGTTACAGACCGCCCGTTGGGGGCAGCTGCACCCGCCTCTTCCCCACTGTATCGGGGCCTCAGCTGCCAGAACGGCAGCCTCTAAGGCCCCAATCCGCCACTTTCCAAGTTGCGGGGAAGTGGCAAAAGGCCACATCCCCACGGCCTGGAAAGGGGTGTCCTTGGGACTTCAAGCCCCAGGACACTCGGCAATGGCGGGGAGGAGGAGAAAGGGGCCGCTTAGCCCCTTTGTCCTGTGCGTCGCTGGCGCAGCCATCTAAAGGCTGCGCCAGCAACACAAACCTCAGAAGGAGCTCCGTTTCGGAGCTCCTTCTTGCACAGCGGAAAGGGTGCCTATGCGCCCTTGCGCGGCGCCAAACACGTCACGTCTGCACCGCCTGTTCGTGATGTCATAATGGCGGCCCCCATGTGGAACGGGTGCCACCATTTGTATGGACTGGGTCCATACTAGGGTTAGGGGTGTCAGGAAGTGACACCCCTTTCTAACCTAGTACGGACCCAGTCCGTACTTTTATGCCCGTTTGTAACGGCCATAGTATGTTAAATAAGTTTGGTCATTTCTCACTGTTGTAACATTATTTCCTGCCATTGTAGCTTTAGCCTTCGTCTAGCCACATGCATAATTCTGGCTATGACATGTGCTGGTGTGCTGTGACGTGTATGCCCTTTACTGGCTAGCAAATTATAATCAGCATGGCTGAAAGTGTTTTTCCATCCAAGGGTTCTGTTCAGAGTACAGCTTAAGAGCACAGCAATTGCTGGCAATGAAGAAAGCGAAAAGCATGGTCTTCTCTGTTGCACATGCCTCCCAGCCCAAACTGGTAGCAGTTTAGCCTGCTTACACTCTATTAATATGAAGCCCTGCAGGATTGTCCCTTGAATTTTTCTGTGATTTCAATTGCACTCAAGATATAAAGCTAAGTTCCACCTGGATGAGCAGCTGGCTTATAAGAATCTCTGCAAAGTGTACAGCTCCCTGGATTCCTGGAAGGTAAAAGACAAAAAAAGGACCACTGTTTGTTTGTAAAACCCAGGGCTTTTTGTAGATTTGTTTTTTCTGAGTTCTATTTGTCACAAACCTCCATGATTTTTATTTTCCTGGTGACTGTTACATGATATGTGTTGTGTCACAGAAACAGATTTATGCTCGTTTTCAGCAGATAATTTTAAAAACATGAAACTGGCTAATGGATATTCATTTGCAGTGTTACCATGCAAGCTCAAACATAATTGTTTCAGTATCTGTTTATAGTTTGCTTGTTTGGGAGGATTTCCCTACCTTTCCTAAAAGAAAGTTTGGATTGAACCTTAAGGTTTGGATGCATATTGGTATTATTGCTCTCAAATACTGGGCTCCTCTATATTCGCCTAAAATAATGTGATCTCTCACAGTATAGCTTCATGGATTTTGATGGCTTTTCCCAGTTGCTGAAACTTTTACTTCTATTCATACCATTCTTTTAGTGAGCTGTTCTTCCACAATTTCATGTCCACTGGGCTTTTCATTGTTTTTATAATGGAAAATGGGCAGGATGTGCTGAAGTGATAATATGGTTAATTTTAGTTTATTTAGTTATTTATTTTTAGAATTCACTGGTGTATTATGGCACTAGAATTCTAGGACAAAAAAAGTGAAAAGACACAAAATAATGTTCTTGTTGCTGCTGCTGTTGTTATATGTCTCAGAATTCAAAAGCCTACTCAAGTAGGGAAATGAAATGTTACACTTGGTGCCAGTGGCGTCACTAAGGTTAGTGTCACCTCCCCCATTGATCACCTTCCATTTCACACTATTCAGAATCTATAGTAATGATTTTTCCTGTAATGTTACTCATAAATCATATTCCCATATTCCACTGAATGTAATGCTAATAGTTGTGACATAAATAACTAGAAAAAAATAAAATTATACCTACAAATTAAAATAACATACACACAACCTAAATGTATTTACACACACATAGTGAAGATTTGGTTAAATTATGATACTTTCAAAGAAATATATATATATATATATATATATATATATATATATATTTAAAAAAATTAAAAAAATATTTTTAAAATTTTGAAATTTTAAATTTAAACAATTGTGGGGCCTCTCCTTTCTCCTCCCACTGAGCTTCACACCACTCCCACCATCCGTTAAAACATTTTAAAGAGAAGCAGATGAATGCCACAGCCCATTTCTGCCAAAAGACAGATGCTTGAGGACCTTAGGGTGCATTCCACACACCTTGCACTGCCCTAGTGATGCCTAGGTTGGTGTTAGGAATTGTCAGAAAACAGGTAAGGAAACATCATTTAGATTTTTTAAACAAATAAATGAATACATCTCAGACCCAACAGTTTTGTGCCATCTAAGAGACCCCACTAGCTTTCTAATGAGCCACATCAGGCAAGAATGTAAGCATGTGCAGTCTCCCCTATGCTTATTTTGTGTTTAGAAGTAGCGTGGATAACAAAAATGTCTGAATCAGTGGAACAAGTTTAGGAGATCATTCGGCTGTTCCCTCAGTATTGTTTATCCACCAAATATCCCTTTCTACAAAATGTGTCATATGATGCAAATGGATTTTTCTCTCCTCATCTCCCTCTCCAAAACTACCAAAATACTTCTGTCCTCAATCATTTCCATTAGCAGAAGATCAGAGTTATGATAAGCACTTCAGCTCAGTACTAATAATAGCTTGGCTGTGACTACAACCATAGTACACCACAAATCCAGAGTATCCATTATAGGCATAAAGGTATTCCTTCCAATTTCAGGAGATAGGAAATTCCAACAATTGCTCCCACTGGTGGAAGTGGGAGGAAGGTGATTTTATTTATTTCCTTCTTCCACTGTTTAGTCCCCCAAAAGCCAGGGGAAAATGTGATCCTTGGACCACTTGAAGTCATCTATCCCAGATTTAAACCATACTCATGTAATTATGTAACATTAGACATACTATAATTTTTGTTTTATTTATTTTCTTTGCACACACACACACACACATCTTTTTTCTTTAACTAAAAAGAGATGGTACTATTTCTCATGCACCACTATTTCCCATTAAGGTAAAAACTGATAAATATTTTAAATATTTTAAACAGATTGCCTCGGACACACAAACTCTGTGCCAGAAAGATACTCAGGCTCAGAAACTAACAGGTCAGAACTGAGAGACATCAAATGCAGTCTGTACGACTTTTGCTGCCAAGGATGGCAGGGCAGCAAGACAGATTGTAATGTGAATAGGTAATAACTGTTTCTTTTGTCCTGCAAGGATCACCATGTACTATATTTTTCTAAGACACTGTCATCTTCTGAGGTATTTTGACAATGTTGTTTCCCCTTCTTAGCTGTATCTTTTCATTGCACCTGTAATTCCTTTAAAAAAACCCAGCAGTAAAAATCATTTTCCTTCAAAGAGGAAATGGTGTACTTTATTCAGTGATATAACTTATACTGTCTTGTAGCCTTGAGGAGGATTGGCCTGGGTGTAAATATAGGAGATGTTTTAAATTAATGATATGTACAGCTCATTCAAAGGAGCTCTTAAGTACTGTGAATGGTGCTTGTCCCATTTTATCTTTTCAACAACCATATGGTATGGCTTAGGCTTTGAGACAGGGACTGGTTCATGATCATAGCTCTGTTCATACAAATTCCTGTCTTCTTGACCCAAGTCCCATATAACTAATTACTCAAGACTTGTTCTTGCTAATTGTATGACCCTCTCTCAATTTGATGCCCTTTGGTGGTGGTGGTCATTATGATAATGATGATAATAGTATTGTTGTTGTTATTGCTGTTCTGCCCTAATCAATGTAATTATTACACCTACATCCTGTCTTTGATCCAAGGAAGTAAAATATTTGGGATAGTGGTTCTATTTTTCGTCAAGACTAAGCTTAAAGATAGGAAGGCACTGTGTCTTCCTTGTTTTATAGCCCTAAGTTTAACATATGTTTTCTTCAAGTCTTTGCCTGGTAGCTTTTCTTCCATGAACACCTGGATGAAGTTTGAACGAAACTGTCAGTTTCACTTTCTCTTATATTTATTTCATCTCAAGTCATTTCCATGAGATAGATATAATGAAATGCGTGGATTTTATGAAGTTCTTATTATGAACAAATCAAACGTCATTCTTAACAGTCTATACTTACCAAGTTCATTAAGTACAAATACTCATAGCAAGGAAAGTCTCTGTGTTGTAACATCTAACTGTTAGCAATGGGGATCCTGTTGTGGGACAGGGACGACATCTCCAATTCAATATCACAGACATTAATCAATACAGAGAGATTCAGAGCCAGACTTTTAAGAGCTAATCACTCAAAGCTGCTGTCAATTTCACTTTCATCACTAACCTTATGTTGTTGTTGTTAATTTAAGATTCTTTCCATTAAACTGATGAAGAAATTTACTTTAGGAAGTTCATTTTAAAAAAGGAGCAAAAAGTATCATTTGTCTGTCTTAGGACACTCAGGAAGCACTCAGTCGATATAGTTCAAACTCGTGCTATTCCAGACAGAGCAAGCTGTATACAAGAAACTGTACCTGTCCCTTCATTTATTTTGCAATGAGCTTTGCACAAATAGTCATATATTTTCAAACCATCCAAATCTTGTTTCTTGAAAACAGTATACAGGTTGAGATCCTCTTGGTGCCTTACATTTACACAATAAGAGCTTCCTCTAGCCGGCTGCCATTTCCATCCCCACTATAAGTATGGGGGAGTACAGAATGCTGAGAAACAGTGGTATGCAGGCACCTGTTTTTACTCCAGAGGGATGGCACACCCCCAAGCCATGTGCCATCACTCTGGAGTAAAAAGAACCCGGAAAAACTAGGTTCTTTTTGCACTGCCATTTTTACATCGTGAGTGCGCCAATAGGGCAACGTGACGTGCAGACGCTATGTGTCTGTTATGTCAAAATAGTGGCACTTGTGTACACGGGACGTCACCATTATTGTGCCAGCAGCATGTACTAGGGTTAGGGACTGTGAGGTTCATATGCAGTCCCTAACCCTACAATCGGTGCCAGCATGGTGCATTTGAATCGTCTGTTCTGGGCCAAAATTGTCACCAGGCCTGCAGCAGAACAACACTGGTAGGACTCTATATGTTCTATCAGTGTTGTTGGTGATATACATGGGGTATTACCAGAGGTTACATCCATGTATGGAATTTTTTGGGTGTTGTGGAAAAAGACATTCAGTACTCTCCCTCCCATGCAAGGCAAATTCCTACTGTTAGTAAAGCACCCACATGGCCTTTTAGTGGTTGAGGGGAAATTCATTCAAGAGAAAACCAACGTGAATCCCTGATAACCTAGGAGATATTGAACAAAAACCAGGTTTACAATATTAAATACTATAAGATAGTGTAATGTTACATAAACAAAATGGCAATGTACATATATATAACATTTAAAAACAACCAATGCACATATCAGGAACAATAGTGGAAAATACATGGAACTAATATTGCAGAGAGTCTATAGGGAAGTTCCCAGCAGAAATACCAATATATAAAGCTGTCTTGGGGGAGTCCATGCATATTTAAAAAGGCATAAATTCCTCATTCCAGAAAAACCTTCAAATTCCTGATTGCTGGACTTTCCATGTAAAAGATAAGGAGTGTGGATAGGATGAATAATAAATCAAAGACTAGGAGTTGTAGAACGAAGGACCCTGATAAGTTCTAGTCTCTGTTCAATCTTCAGGAGATTTCTTCAGCTACATCCTTATAATAATATGAAATATGAACATTTATACATAGAAACCACATAGGTGATACAAAAGTAATAGACTCACATTCCAACAATATTACATAAAGAGACAACCTACTTACATCACAATGGCTACACCACTGTGGCAACAGATCTATCAGCATGGAATGGTGTGTATATAAACTGAGAAGAGAAAGTGAATAAGTAACTGTTCTAATGGACTTGTTACATACGGGAATTGGGCAGGAAATTAGGCAGGAAGGGGAACTGAGCCAGTTTTGAAACTGAAATTCTGCATCTAGGAGAGAGAGAAAAAAGAAGACATCACTGGAGGGATCAATTAATTGCTGCTCTCCTCTGATGCCTTCTTTTCCCTGCTTCAAAACTTCTGTGGGACTCCCTGCCATCCTCCAACCACTGAAAGTCACAAGGTTGCATGACAACCAGGAGACTAGAAGCCCTGAAGAAGTACATTTGCAGAGCAGTAGCTTCATAAACATGATGTAGGATTGAGGAGGATAGCAAAGCAACCTGCTCCTGTTACAGGAGGATAAATTTGAGAGAAATGTGTGTGAAATTGGATTCAAGTATCCATAATGAACAATGACATCCTAAAAGATCTGTTAATCTGTACCTGCTTCCTGGTGCCATGTGTATGGAGGTGGGTACATCATGTATCTACCATGTTGCCACATGACAATGCAGTTATTTTTGCATCAGGGATTACATGTGTTTCAAATGTGCCACTTCTCAAATGTGCCACCACTTATTTTGCATACCATAGTGCTGTAAATTTACAGAGAGCTTTACATACAATCTTTTTAATTAGACAGTTCCCTGCCCTCAGGCTTACAATCTAAAAAGATACGACACAAAAGGAGAAGGGGGAAAAATTAGGGGGGAAAAGTGTTTAAATATTAAATATCCAGGTGCAAGCAATGCTTGAACCAATCATGTTGCCACACATTGACTCTGCAGTCTTTCTGCTTGCATCAGCATTTTGCTTCAATTTCCATGGCTCATAACTTGATCATAGCATTTTACTCTGAGCTATATATCAAAGTCAAAAACACATTTTCAGATTTGCAGTTCCTGAAATTTATAGTTGTAAACATAGTTTCTCCCAACAGTACTATTCACAGCCTTCTGTTGTCTCTATAGATTGCAGAAAGAAAAAGTTGTGTGATGTTTTCCTCCAAATTCTAAACTGATGTATATAATAAATGTAGCTGCAGGGATTCATTTATCTATTTTCAGTCTCTTCCTCCCAACATTTCACTGGATTTCTCTTATTGTTCATACAAATGGTACTCTTTAGTGTTTTGCCTGGCAAAAATGTTTGCTCCCAGGGAATATCAATGAAACGTTTATGTTCATGCAAGTTCCATATTATATACATGAGAGAGAGAGAGACAAAGAGACAGACAGACACTGTTGGGATGCAACTGATTTGATTATTACATTGTAAATTGATTCAGCTTCCAAATTTTATAAATGATAGATGCCAAATGAATTGGCTAATAGGCATGAAGAAGAGACTCTTCTCAGAGAGACTGCCACAACTGTGGAATTTATAGAGTTGAGCATCATTACGACTCTTCAAAAGTAGTCCCGCATGTTTCAAATTGTGTTTTTTTTTTCATAATAAAATCTGCTATTCTATTAGATCAGTATTAAAATAGTATTTTAAGGCAGCAGTCCTATATCCTTTTAAATGAACATGGATTTAGTTGAACTAAATGGCAATTATTTCTAAGCAGACCTGCATAGGATTGCAATACATATTTAGATGACTTTAATTATTATGCTGGTTAATAATTGCTGTTTCTACTCTGTAATCATTTGTATGGATTTTAATGATGGTTTGATAGTTTATACTTTATTATTTAGTTGACCAGTACATAGAAATGAATAAATACATTTGTCTGGTTAACATTTCCATGTTCATAATTTGATTATGACAAATACAAAATCCTCATCACATTTAAAATTACCCGTGGGCTATTACAGATCTAACTGTAGAACTTTTATTTCACTTCAAATCAGGGATGTAAATATTTACTTATGCCATTCCTACATGAAGGTACAAATAATTTCTGTAATTTTCCACATTGTGCCTCACTGCGCCAAGTACAATGCAAAGGTTTCTAGAGAGTTGGTTGAATTACAGAAATTGTGGATAATGAAAAAATGATTAACTCAGGCCTGTTCTGCATGGGCGTAAAGTACATCCCCAGGACGTACTAGGGTTAGGAAAGGGCGTCATTTACGGACGCCCCTAACCCTAGTACGTCGTGGGGATGTACAAAATGGTGGTGCCCATTCTACACGGGCACTGCCATCTTGACGTCGCGGAAACATAGCGTCTGCATGTCCCGCAACGGAAGTGACGTTGTGAGTGCCACTTGTGGCGCCACTTCTGGGGCGCAAAAAGAAGCCGCTTTTTGTGGCTTCTTTTTGTTACATCCAGGAACCACGTGGTTTGACCGCTGCGGTTCCCGGACGCAGCAACCGGCAGCGCCGGCAGAGCACCTATTTTAGGCGCTCTGTAACGCGCCATAGTCTGCCTGAAAAGATGTATTCTGCACTGGAACACCACATACATTTTTATAGATGCCAAGTTTCACCAATAAAGTATGAAGAATCCTGGCGGTTGTGTTATTTTCCTGGGTAGACAGCCTGAAGTCATTCAGGATGTAAATATTAATGAGTATTCCTCACATTCTTCCTCAAAATTTTCTTTTCTCATTTGTTCTTTACATTCAGCTGACAGGCAGAGGGCAAACACTTAGCTATCTATATCTCTGTGGCTGAGAAATAGATGCATGGATATCCATCCATGACCTACACAAAGTAACTCTAATGTGAATTTACTGTTGATATTCTGTGTGGGGTATACTAAATGTACTAATTAAAAATATGGATGAGGAAAGAGTTTAATGAAGTCCTTGCATCTCAATGACAACTCCATCATTTTTTCAAACTCCACACTCACTCTAATAATGTACATGAAATGCACTGAACACATTACATGCTAAAAGGTAGTAGTAGTAGTAGTAGTAGTAGTAGTATGTGTTTTCACCTTGCCTTCTGATTTTTGGATATCCCATGAAACTTGCCAAGAAAATCCTGTGATGGGTTCATCTTAGGCTTGCCATGTCAGAAATGACTTGAAGGCACACAACAACAACAACAACAACAAAAACAACAAAAACAACAACAACAATGAATTCCATAGACAATGAATACTCAGAGGTATTACACAGCCTATAGAATCTTGTATTTCCTAGAACTTTCCCTTCCAAGTACTAACTAGGCCTGACACTGCTTATCTTTCATGATCAAACAGTATATGGAGTCTCCAGGACATTCAGGTTGGTCTAAATTCCTGAAAGCCACTCAGAATTAATTCATCTGTTGAAGTGAAATGGAATTGTAAATGTTGGCAATATGAAAGAGGGAATGTGAAGATGTGTGTGCATGTGCATGGACATGCACACACACTGAAGTAGAAAAGTGAGCCTAGGGTATTCTCCTTCAGATTTCCATGATAGATTGCATGGCTGAGTACCTGGGAAGGGAAGTGATGCCTCATCTTTCCCCACAAAATAGCTTATCACTCAGAAAGGTGTTACAATCCACCTCTCCAGCTTCCAGTTTTATCTGTGCAGGAATTCTTACATGGAGGAACACACAGTCTTATGACTGTATCTCAAGACACCCTACCATACACACACAAACCCATTCCGCAGCTTTGCCATCCTATGTGCCATTCCGTGTGAACTAGGCCAGTGTTTTTTTCCAGCAATTCTTTCAAATCCATAACAATGAAGTAGGGTTTCGCTTTGTTTTGGAGTCTTATTGTACTCCCAGAGCATATAGGTTGTTCTCCCTGTTCCGTTCATACAAAAAAAGTGTGGTAAAACCGTGGTCTGTTTGACAAAAGTAGGAGAATTGCTGGATTTCTTACTGATCTTCCTTAACTGTTTGATCTTCAGACCAGGTATTTGGACTAAGCACATTTAGGCTCCCTGACTTCAACAGGACTAAATTCTCTTAAGTTAAAATACTTTGGCTCCTCAGGGTTGTGGATCAGTGTGGAAAGGAATAGAATGTGTCTGTCTACAAAATGAACCCTGTGGTGTTTCTAAGGGCTCCAAAGAACAACTCTGTCAGGGAGGTTTAATGCCTTCCAAATCTTTTCCTCACTTGTGGCATTTCATGTAAACACTCTGTTGAGGTACCAAGAAACTAAATGCCAAATAGAGAAGAAAGAGAGAGAGAAAACACAACAACAGCTAACAGCTAACAATACAGGTCTGGAGCTGTGAAATCTCAATTAAATGAGGTGAAAAACATTCAGAATATAGTAGGAACTGGAAACTGTTACATTGATTTGTATTGTCACAGCTTTGGTTGCTTTAAATAATGCTCAGATCTGGGAGAGTGCTGTTTTAACAAAGAAATACATTCAGGCTACCAGCATTGCAGCTGAAATATTGCATAAAGCTAATATTTAGGAGAATCTGAGGCTTTCTCCTCAGATTAAATGTCTAAGAAACATTAATCAAAATGAGAATGATTTAATGTAAGACTAAGGATTTTTACTAGGGTGGCTAGATGGGTCTGTACATCTTTTAGTATCTTGTCAGAGATCACCTAAATTTATGGATGTTTGGGGAAACTTGATATTTATTTCTTTATTTTGTGATTTCATGTCTAAAATTGCCTCATTGTCAACTTGCAGACTAATGTGCAGGTTAGAAATTTGCTCTCCCACGGATTTTACACTCCTAGAAATATGAAGTCGAAAGCTTTCATGGCCGCCATCCACTTCCATGCCAGCATTCTCTGAAGATGCCAGCCACAGATGCTGGCAAAATGTCAGGATTAAACTGTTCCAGAACACAGCCACATAGCCCGAAAAACCCACTTACACATATTGGAGAAAATATGCACACATATAAAATTGAATCAATATTTGGAAATAAACTGGTTTTTAAAATATTGCAAATTGATGGATACATGCAATGGAATAAAATTATGGATCAAAATGTAGGCATTGTAGAGACCAAAAGCATACAGAACTGGATTTCCCGACTTAAAATAAAATGGTAAGTAGAGGTTCTTCCAAACCATCTGAAGTATGTTTCAGAGAAGCTAGATGGTAAAACTAATATATAAACCTGCAGTATATGTTGGGCGACCTTCTGTAAAATCCAATAGCCTATATACATATAATTAGATAGTATCAAAAATTAAATTCACTCAAGTTTAGACTTTATTCTGGCTAATAAGCTATGTCAGTATCTGAAGTAGCACAGGTCAGGTGAATTCTCAAAAGGTACCGGCATAGAAAAATTATTTTATGTGCAGAAAAGTCTATTTCCTTCACACCAAAAGGTATGTGAATTTTACACAGAATAATTCCCAAACTGCAGAATATTTCATCAGTCCATCATTTTGTTCTTCTGTTTCCTGAAATTGACATATGCATTTTTTACTTTTTAATAATAATAATAATAATAATAATAATAATAATAATAATAATAATAATA
>NC_056526.1:114522396-114605478 GCF_019175285.1 Sceloporus undulatus
ATTTCATCACTAGAGGGAGAGGGAAATGATTGGAATTCAGCATAGTTTTGTATAAACAACATTTTGCTTCAAGTCCACTTGTATTAACAATGCCCCATGCTATGCATGATCAGCCCCACTGATTTCACAAACAGAGATTTAGATGGATGTTAAGTTTCCTATTCCAGTCAATAGTACTTGAAATTAGTTGAGATTCTTGTTTACCTAATGGATAGCAAGGACTGGAGCATTGTACTGTTTTCACAAAGGACACTATCTTTATTAATTTCCCTGCTAGTATGTTAATAATGCACTGCTTCATTCTGCAGCCCCAGCATTTTGTTGTTAAATATTTTTGTCATGTTATGTACTTTCTCTCTCTCTCTCTCTTGTGAGTTGTCATTTGGGGTGATATTCTTAACTAATACAAGTGTTAATTATGTATTTGTTTTCAGATGGGAAAACAGATGGGGATAGAAGTATTTTCAATTTATACCAAGAAACAAGAATATTCCATAAACAGAAAGAATATGATTATTTGCTTTGCTGTCTCTTTGCAATCGGCAACTATCAACGTATCTCTATAGTTAGGTACTCACTATTCTTTCTTAATTGTGAACAGCAGGAGCTGTCCTACTGACATGACACAAGATGCTGTAGACACCAGAAGAATGCAAAATTTGGAAACCTAAATCCAGATCTTATCAGACTATGAGTATCCGACTTTAATCAGAACTCAGGTACACTTTTGTTTTGTAAGACACATGAGGCATGCTGGAAGACTTGTATCTTTGAAACCAGTCAGGTACCAAATATCTAAAAAATGGACAGCGGGGAGTGGTTAATAATAATAATTTCAAAGAAAAAGAGACAGGTGGTATAAATGACCTTCCTTCTGCCAGTTGTCCCTACCACCACCACAGGCCTTCTTCACTGTTGATTTTCTACTAGTATGGTATATTTCCTGTCTCACAACCCATCAGATTTGGATTGCAGTAAAGGATTTCAGAGACAAAAGTGGCACTATATCTATTTTACTGAAGTGCATGTTGGAAGAGGCAGGTCGTCTGCAGCCACATACAGCCCAATAAACTATTCATTCAGACAGAGAAAAATGAATAATGTAATCAGATTTTCCCCCTATTGCCAGACATTCTTGAAAAATGTTTTTACAGGTTTTTGAAGAAGTCTCAGAGGGGAGGGGGAAGATCTTCAGGGACAGAGTGGGGAAAAGGCTAAGAAAGTATCATGGAGGCTCTAGCCTTCCACAGTCCCTTCTATCCCACGTTATCTACCCCACAACATGTCATTTGGGGAGGTTATAACTTTCTACAATCAGTTTGAATCCTCTCCCGAATGTTACATAGTAGTAGAGGAAAAGCTGAGAAAGGACTGGGAAGGCCAACCTTCCACAATCAGCTTGGCTCCCTTCTCCCAGTGACATTTATCAAGGAGGGAGCTAACATATCTCTCTGGAAGACTGAGATATTGGAATTAAATTGTGTATAGTTGTGCATATTGCAGAATACTGTGCTTTATGTTCAGATTACCACAACCTCTGACCACATTTAATGGGAAAGGTGAAAAAAATAAACTATGTTGTAATGATGATTTGCACAAAATGCATCTGAATCAATTCTGAATGAAAACTGGTACAGTGGACCCTTGTTATATGCTGGCATTTGGTTCCAAGATCCCCTGTGGATAACAAAATCTGTGGATGCTCAAGTCCTATTAAGTATAATGACAGAGCAAAATGGTGTCCCTTATAAAAAATGGGAAATCAAGGTTTGATATTTGAAATTTATACTTTTTTTGAACATTTTCAAACCATGGATGCTTGAATGCATGTATAAAAAATCCGTGTATAAGAAGGGCCGACTGTACTTGAAAAATTTGATCCTTGAATATTCCAGTATAAATTTGCTTCATCTGTACTTTCAGGAAAATGTGGAGATTTATGCATGGGACTTTTTTTCTTATTCACTTCCAGTATGTTTTGAACATCCTGGTTCAACAATATTTTTAAAAGGTTATAGGAGGGAATGTATTTGAGAAGGAAAAATGTGTTCTCTCAAATTACAGTACAGTTGTTTTTGACAGAACAGATTTACACATGAACATATATAAAAATCACATGGTTTGGAAATAATCCATCTTTCATGCATGTCCATAACACAAGCCTGTTTATTCACATTCAGACTCTTGTGAATTGACTCAAAAATATTTTAAAGGGGGCCAGAAGAAATTTTGAGCCCAGTGAGCAGTACAATCTATTCAGTGGGCATTGTTCCCAGTCTACAGGATTGCAGCCATGGTGTGATATGTCCATTAAGTTACAACTCATCATCATCAGAAGAAAAACATTCCTTATACAGCTAACAGTAGACTTTTTCATCTCAGATGCAACTACCAATTTGAGTGTTGCACTCATTTTAAAGTGCATGTTGAGGCCTCTTGTATCTGGAGTGAGAAAAGGAGGACATGCTTCATGTGGCTGGCTAAGGGCTTTTAGCCTCGGTCCTCATTTTTAAAAAAATAATTTACTGGTTTACTGATGAACTGTGGGGGAAAGTCCTACAGAGACAGGGGTGTCATTAAGTGAGCAAGAAATGTAGGAGGTGAGTATGGAATTACTTTCTTGGACTACAGCTCCTGGAGTCTCCAAGTGTTGGCTATGATGTCTTGAGAATCTGAGAGGCTGTATAATGAAAAAAATATCCCCTGCCTCTCAAAGTCTAGAGGAGATGCATATACTGGACTAGATTATTCAGTTTTTCTCCCAAACTACCCATGTCCTTGAATCAATATTATTGTTTGGCAGAATTGCATAGGACATGACAGGCTGTCCTATTTTTTCCTCCTGTTGATTTTCCAAAAAATTCAGGTGCACACATTTCTGCTTTCTCTAATGCTAGTCTTTGATAGTTTGCTACTTCAAATGAGACTCAATTGGATCTTACACTTTATTAGGATTAACACTATTCAATACCAGTTCTAATCTTCACCTGCTTCCAAGTCCCCAGAAAGGCCAGATAAAGTAGGGCATTTGTTCCTCCTGCAAGGTAAATGCTGGTCTTTCATTTGAGCAGACACACTGCAAGCACATGGAACCATGTAATTTCTCCTGGTGTGTGGACCCACTCTTCCATAGCCTGTAACTGCAGAAGCTCATCTCCACACATGTGAAGACCAGGGCCTGAATCATATTGCGAGTGTCCAAGTGGAATAGACCCATTGAAACAATTAGTGAATGGTGAGTCAAGCCTAAATTCCATTGATACTTTATTCTATTAAGATTCAGGCCAATGATAGCAATCAAAATGACTAGGAAAATACTTGTTGAATGAGACTACACTGTAATTCATGTTTATTCATTGTCTTTAAATTTCATTGTGGGTTAAATCTCATTGTGGTATTAATTCATGATTGAATGTTTTTAAATCAACCCAAAGGCTTCGAATATGCTCCTTGAGTTCATGAGCTTTTACTGTCAAGTAATACATCAAAAGGAAAATAAATAATGAAATTACTTGCAAGCAACCATCTGATTCAGGTTTTCACAACGACAGCCTTTTTATAAACACGTTAATGACTATGGTAGTGTTTTTCACTCAGTATGCACTGAGGCATAATGAATTTAGGGCTTTAAACTGAAATATATTTTTCCCTAGCCATGCACAATCATTTAAACAACCATTGATTTGTTACCTGGTGCGTTAACACTTTATGATGAGTTTCTTCAGAGCTGTCTTATCTTACCTTTTGGATAATAAATAATGCACAAGAGGGAGGAGGAGGAAATACATTCTCCAAGGATTTTTTTTTTACTTTATTTCACATTGTGGTTGCTTAGTTACTGCATGAAGAAATTGCTTTTGTTTTCTAGCAAACTACCAATAATATTTATGAATCTAATTTTTAATCACATTTCTCCAGCAATACCTCAACTAATAAAAATAAGAATACTCCTAGCAATATAATTTGTAACAGTACATGGACTTTTAGGGTTGTTGGAATAGCAACATTAATTTGTTTTCTGTTTCCAAATGGGTTCAGATTATAGCACAATTTAAAGTAAGTTGTCTAGGAGCTTTCTGAAGTTTCACCTACTTTTTGCCTTTAACTTGTACACATGAATATATATAACAACACTGACAATTCATAGCAATTTACTTTCTAAGGCAATTTTATGAAGAATACTTTCATTACAGTCCAGTTGTAGACATGCTTTTTAAAATCTGCAATTCTATTTTTGTAGGGGGGGATATGAAACTATGTATTGATCAGAACAATCCTATATACTAAAAAAATCAGGGAGACTATGCATGTGCAATATCTTCCAAATCCTGTTACCCCTTAACCGGCATGACTAAAGTATATGATCATGTTACAAACTGTATATATTCAGATTTCAAACCTCAAGGTAACAATCAGAATCTGATGATTATGTCTTGAAGTTCACTAAGCATAAGAATTTTTGATTTCTCAGCCTCTTTAAAGTTAGGGGATAAAGTTAGCCGGTACTTTGTGCCGGCCTGTGGGCAGGGTGAGTGCTGATGCCCATGTGCCATTTTGGTGCATGCCCTTCTAGATGGCATGCACCATGATGATACACCCCAAGCACAGTGCCCAAATGGTGCAGCACAAAAGGGGTGTCATAACGTCATGCCACAGCGTTTATGACACCCTTTCCAGGATGGAAAGAAAGAGCCACTTAGGGTGGCTTCTTTTTGCTCCCTACAGAGGCTGTGGCATATGGTTGCTGTGGCCCTAATCTGGGGTGAAAACGGGCGGCATCTGTACAGCCCCTTAGAGTCCAACAATAGCTGGAAGGCCACATCTTACAATAAAGTAACAAGGTGATCCAAAAGTCGCTCAAAATGAGTCCCATTTGGCTTGACAAAAGGAAAAGCTACATACTTAATAAGGCACCTGTATTCTCCACTGAGCTCAGTGCTTTATGATATACACTGAGGAAACAGAGAGGGGAGAGAGAGGGAGAAAAGAGAAAGAATTAGAGCTTATAAATGTTTTGGACTACAGCTCCCATTATCCCTCTTTGAGTTGTAGTCCAAACTGATGCTAGGTAGTCTTCTTCATTGTATTTTCCCCATAAACTATACCAAGGTACCTTCTCTCTACCCTATGTGACTTTTTCTGTTTTAGGTTTGACAAATTTGAATCCGCTCATGTGCAAAAACAACAAAAATACACAATTCCAACATCTCATTGGCAAAAACAATTTCCTATGTTGCTTGCTAGGCCTTTCCAATATGAAGATGCACAGACTATTTTGCACTTCTGCTATTTAACAGTACTGAAGCAATATAGCAATAAAACAATAAAATTTCCAGACCATCAAATTTCAAATGGACGTTCCCAACCCTGATTGGAATGGGTGAGCTCTGCTGCTCATGAGGGATAAGACATTTTAAGTATCTCACACTATTCATGCAGGGAGAACAATAATTATATTTCCCACCTTTCTTTGGGCATGCAAAGAATTATGCAATCATTTTATATCCCTAGGTGAGAGTCATGAAAACACTCTGCTCTTTGAGGCTTCATTTCATTCAGAGAGCCTTACCACACAGGGCTCCTGGAATGGTACAAAAGGGGCTGGGAAGGGAACAGAATGAATGAGGGACTCATTTTACCACACACAGAACGATGCTGATGCCAGAACTCCCTGTTCCGTTCCGTTCCCCATCCGTCCCAGAGGAGGAGATTTTTGAAAACTTTTCTGAACAATTCTCAAAAATTGCATCCTCTGGGATGGATGGGGAATGGATGTGGAATGGAACAGGGAGTTCTGGCATCAGCATTGTTCTGTTTGCGGTAAAATGTGTCCCTCACTCATCCTTCACTCATTTTGGCATGGTACAGAGCACTGAAAAACAGCACCCTGCCAACGTCTGTTTTCTCTCTGCAGGGAAGCCACAGCCACCAAACTGCGTGGCTTCCCTGTGAAGTAAAAAGAACTCGCAAAAATTGGTTCTTTTAATGCCACGGTTGTGGTGTAACAAGTGCACCACTGGCACACTTGTTATGCAAGCGCCGTGCAGATGCCATGCAGTGCTTGCATAACAATGGCGGCGCCCATGTGTACAGGGTGCCGCCATTTTGATGCCATTATCACGTGCTAGGGTTGAGGGTCGTCTGGAAGTGCCGCCCCGATGCAACTCTAGCACATGACAAGGGCGTCAGAAAGGGCCAGTCTGTACTGGTCCTTCATTCCCTTCTTGGCCCCTTTTGTACCGTTCCAGCCAGCCCTGTGTGATAAGGCTCAAAGTCTTGCTGGAGCTTCCAGCAGTTCAGAAATATTGGTGGAACCACGCGTTTGTGAGTTTCTGTTGAGGATGTTCTTGCCACCTTCCCCCTGATATTGTTGTCATTGGAAAAATAAAAGTTCCCTGAAAGAATTTAACTACACTCTGAGGTATGCCTAAATTCTCTTTCTTCTTTTAGAGTGTGGTTTGAAAGTGGAGGGTTGAGTGAGCTATGCACCTAGTAGATCCTTTCCCCACTTTGCTCTTTACCACACCACCAAAATGTACCAAAATACAAACCACTTTTCAAGGTCAGAGTTCCACCTTGAGAGTGAGTAGCCATTGTGTAAAATTCCAACTGGTTGAGAAGGGGCTAAGAGAGTAGTCTGATATCAGATCTCCTCCTGCATTATCGGAGGTTTATGAAAGCCTCTAAAGGGAATACCTATGGCCTCAGGATGCATTCCCAGGACTAACCACTTCATTTGCAACTTAACCCTATTATATTCATTTCGCTTGGAACCTAGCCCTGTTAATGGAATTCTTTCTAAATAAACATGCATATTAAACTGCTGGGACAATGTTGAATCAAAGAGACGGTTCACAGGACTATCTGAGATCTAGATTTAGCAGAGTGCAACAGGGCTAGCATAAGATGAACTTTTGGTATAAACATTCTACTCTTGGAAACTTCTGTTCATTCAAAGTTTTGCTAGAGTGCTTCAAGCTGGTCTGTTTAGCCCCTAACTTTTCAAAGAAGGGAGAAGTGACTTCTGCAGGTAAGGTGGAAGCAAAAGGCTTGAGTATATAAACCAAAGAAAGATATAGAAAGGTGAAATAAGGAGCAGACATTAACTAGACTTCCTCTTCTCTCAGCAATCACTTTCTAGAAGTGTTAATGTCTCTTTGCTTCCAACACAGGTAAGTTCTGATCTTCATATGAAACCAGTAGTCAAGATCATTATGTTGCATGCAGGAATATGCAAAGATTGAATGTTTCAGTGTTACTATACCCTCATTTGAATTGAAAGTAAGAAAACTTCTACCTTTCTTTTTTCCTTCTTGTTCCTTCATAGCAGAAATGAAGATAGCATAGCATTTCACCCACCGTGAGTAATTCCTGACAAGTCAGCAGGCAGGTATTATCCAGTTTCTATACTAGCAGAATTTCTTTTCACTCTCCTTTTACTGCCCCACTTTTGGGAACAACGATTTTCAGACTTCCTCCTTTCAGGAAGTCCTTTTGATGTTAATTTATCAGCTGAGAACATCACAAATGAGATAGTTGCATTTATAATTAATAAACAAGATAGTTATATATGGGCCCATACAGACAGGCCAAAATAAAGCTGCTTTCAGTCACTTTGAAGGTATGCTGTTTAAATGATGCATGCATCCTGAGAGGCCAGAAAGCCACTCCAAAGCCACGCTCCAGTCCTTAGGACTGGAGGGTAGCTTTGGTGTGACTTCCAGCCTCTTAAGATGCATGCAGAATTTAAATAGCTTACCTCCAAAGTGATCCAAAGCAGCTTTATTTTGGCTTGTCTGTATGGGCCCAAAGTGTGCTTATTTTTCTAAGGAGAGAGAAAATGACAGATGTGCTTTAAACAAAGATAAGAATCTGAAGTGTGTATTTCAGATTAAATACTTTATGATGTGAATATGAGAGGTTAGGGGGTGATTATTAAAGAAAAGATGGGAGGGAAGCACACTGTCTCAGTAGGCTTTCATTGAGTTTTGCTGGCTGAAATATGATTAGAAAAAGGATCACAGAGCATGCTGGGGTCTTTTTATGGCACACTCTGAGATTCAAATGGCCAATTATATTCATTCTATAACATGCAGATCCCTGTCTAGTGCTATTTGCTTGAAAGAAAGTGTGTGGGCACCTGCTCCAGCTCAGACATCCTGCTTTTTCAAAATTCTCCAAACAATGTGGGGGCTGGAGGCGGGGAGAAGAGACAAAAGGTTTCATTAGAGCTAAGGAAAGCTCCTCCTTAAAAACACATATAAACATCCCAATGGGGACTCAGTTCAGGAGTTTTTAAGTCTCACTCCCTGTATGCAGTGGTTATAATCTTGGCCAGAGGCCTGAGATTTATTTTCAAGTAAATATATATTTTTAAAACATCCAGATAAAACTGCACATGGATAACTGACATAACATAGTATCTTAACTATGAAATTGACATAACATAATTTAAATAGAAATAGGAAGATACTGAGATGTCCCTGAAACCTAAAAATGCACCATGCTCAGCACTGTCCCTCAGTTGTATGTTGCAAAGGAAAATAGGTTGTAATATATTTTTCAAAGGTCACCTGCACCCTTCCTCTCAACAGTGTCACAATAGGGTCACCATAAGTTAAAACAAACATCACAGCAATTAATAACACCAACAATAAGAAACTGATGCTCATCTGAACATATTTAGCTTTTCTGTCAGAGATCTCAGGTTACACAACAAACTACAAAAGTCTGGTATGGATTCACTACCTCACTGACATTGAAGCTACCAATCCCAATATGTGGGCTTTCCACCTTTTTGGCCACACTGACATTTAAGGATACAACCAATCCATGGAGAGCTTCCATGTGTAAAAGAGGCTCTCCACTAAGGACGCAAAGGTTATTTTAAAATATTCTGAAAATAATCAACAAACTTTTTTTTTGTGGTGCTGGTGGGGTCTAGGGAGAATCCTGGACTGATAAGAACTTTGGAAGTTCAGAACGTATTGTGTGCAAAATTAACAAATGATTATTTTGCACACAAAAAATCATATTCTGTGTATAAAACAACATTTTTGTGTGGAAAATGTGATTTTACCACAGAAATATCAATTCCTATGCAGAAAATGCTTTAATTTCATATGGGCCCATAGGATTTGATCTACATAGGATTTTCTGTGCAGGAATTGATATTTTTGCTTCAAAAATATTATTTTTCCATGTGGTTTTCTGTGCAAAACCACCATGTGGAAATTTTGTGGGGAATAAATTCCAAATTATTTATTCTAGTATCTAGAATACGGGTCATCTAGTAATCTAGTGTGTATTTTAGTATGTTCTGACTCCTAACATGTTCAGAGTTTTGGTTTGTGAGTTTGGAATGCCTGAATGGAGGGCTTGACTAGATAAATTTAAGGATGTGTAAACCAGAAACACTTGGACTTGAACGTTGTGTGTTTGGAATGCCTGAAAGGTGTGTTTGTATATATGAACCTACGGATGTACAAGTCAGAAACACTTGGACTTAACACGGTTCCCTGATCTCCACTTTACTGCTTACTTTCACATCGTTTTTGAGCTGTCACACTTAGATTTACATGTAATTCACATGTAATTCTATGCACATTTGTCAAGATGTACACAATTTATGCTTTTGTCCAAAGAGCGTTTGTGTTTATTCACTAAATGTATTCAGTTTTTCAAACACATTTTCCAAAAGTATGTGTTTTTCTAACTTCTGTTGTGATCGTTGCTTGCATTGCAACTTGATCTTGGAAAAGTACAGGTATCTGACTGCAATTTGTCAACTCATTCATGTGTAGTTTCAGAAGATGCAAACTGGGCAAATTCTAGTTCAAAGAAAAAAGAGCTGAAATTAATTTTCTACTCACCTCTAGTATTTGCTTCTACTTATGGACATACACACAGTCCTTGTTACTCTGATCTATGGAATGATCACCTATTTATGGAAGATAATCTTGGTTATGGGAGTTCTGTTCTCTAAATTTGGCTTAGATCTAGGATGAGTAGGATGACATTGGCAGTATCCATGAATATGTATTTATGTCTGCAGAATTCAAGGTTCCTCCTCCTCCTCCCTATTTGGTACAGATATGTAGTATAATTCCTTGACCTCAGTTTATAAGACGGCTAAATGAGGCAAATGATTTCAAGTGTGGATCTGCAAAATCTGCCCAGCTTGACATGAAATGGCTCCCTGTGCTAAGGTGCTATATTTAAGAGCTAGTTCTTCAAGAACTGCTTGAACAACCTACATGGAAATAAGGTCAATTTATATTTTGTTAAGCCCTAAAAGTCAGCACTGAAACCATGGCCTCTGTATCTTTCCTGTACTGGAAATTGATTCAGTTCCCTTTTGAACTAATTTATACTCCTTTGCTTTTATTATTGCCTTAGTTCAGTGTGTTATTCGTTTCAGCTACTATGAGTAAGGATGTTCAGCTTTTATTGCCTGTAGGAATAACGGTGTACTTAAAATCAGTGTACGTTTCTGTGTTTCAAATGAGTTACCATTCACAGCAGAATCTTAGATAGCTCTCTGCAATTTTTCATTTGGCCAGCCTTTTCCCATTATAACACATGGGGCTGGTTTGTTTTTCTAAGTGTTTCTAAAAGTTTAGCTGGATAACTAAGAAAAATGGGGGGAATGGGGGAAATTAACAAACTGTGTGTCCCATGTAGTTCATCCCATATGCATGGTGAGTACATAACATTACTATGAGCCACCTTCAAGATTTTGAAATTATTTCTGTAATCACAATAAAAAGAACAACCAGCACTTTATTATTATTGTGATAAAAAGTGACTAATTCCAGAAAAGGAAAGAGCTTAGTATCATTTTATTATTCTGTACCCATAAACTCAAATAAGGGTATATGTTCTGTTTGTGTAGAAAGTTTCCAAGGTCAGTTTTCACAGTCTGAACTTAGTCATATCTGTTGTTAAGAAATCTGAGCCACCATTTCCCTTGAAATATTAGGCTTTCCTTCAAAGTTCTTTGAGATACTTTATTTAGGGTGGAACCAATTGCTTCAGTTCACATGCCGCATTAATCAAGTACATAATATTTGAAAGATCTATTAAAATCCTCACTTTATTAATTGATGATGCCTATTTGTTGCTTTACGTGCAATGTCATGTGGCATTAGGTTACTTAGGCTGCATCCGCACTGCGTCAATAATCAAGCTTGACACCACTTTAACTGCCATAGTTTAGTGCTATGGAATTCTGGGAATTGTAGTTTTGTGAGACATTTTGCCTTTTCTGTATTCTGTTGCCACAATAACCTCAAAATCCCAGAATCACACAGCATTAAGCCATGGCAGTTAGAGCAGTGTCAAATTGAATTATTTTTCCAATGTGGATGCAGCCTTGGTCATTATCAATAAATATGCAAAATAACCATTCTGAACCTAATTTTAAGTTAACAACTGGAACACATGTTGCTTTCATCACGGAAAAATAGCCCAAAGTTGCCACTGGTCAAGATCATCTCCCTTTTGTAGGTTTGAAAATATTAGTTACATAGATCTCCTCCTTAACTAGCAGAAACATGAAGCAAAGTTGCAGAGGTGCAACAGAGTCCATTTGGAAAGCACTTTTGAATTCAGTTGGCATGCATATCCTTCAGGAGTTGTTTTGAAAATCTGAAGAGTGTAGAAGATGGAGGATGTAATGAACTGACCATTTGCTCAATATCTGGTGAGCTCCTAAGAACACTGATGAAATTATTCTAGGAATGATGTCTGTTCTCGCAGCTTGTTGTCAGAACAGAAGCTGCTAACCACAGTTGTCCTATACTATCCAGTGTGTTGGTGGTTCTGTTCTGGGCCCACCTCCTCATAGATAAAACTACCCATGGAACCTCAAGTCCCATAGTTTTCAATGGGACATGCACATGCACCCATTGGGGCAATGAGGATTGCTGGCCGTGGATCCTTATATTTGCGAATGGCAAGCCTGTGGTTGGGTAGGGTGGGCTGAATATGATAGTAAGCATGTAATTAATGCTACACTGTTACAGTAGTTTGATACCACACTGTCATGGATCCATCTTACAGAATCTTGGGATGTCTAGTTTGCTGAAGTGGTTAGAATTTTCTGCTCCAGAGGTCCAGTACTACAAAACTACAGAACTACCAGAGGACTTCAGCACAGGTTTTCATAATCTTGTAGAAAACTACAATGCCAGGATTGTGTATGATGATGCAACAACCACTGAATTGGTATGAAACCAATGCAACTCTGTAGTGTAGATGTGCTCTATGAAACAAAGCATGAGAATGCAATAAAATACATTGACAAGACTATCTGTTGTGCTGTTCTATACAAATTCTTTCTTAAAATTATACCAAGCAAAGCAAATGGAGGATCTATGGCACTGTTATTAAAGTGTATGTGTGTCACATGAACACTTACATCTTATTTCTTCAAGGAATTTCAAGTCTGGTGGAAGACCCCACCGTGTGGTGAAATGAGATGAGAGGAAGTTCTTGGTGCTCATAAAGCAGAAAATCGTATGTTTCTTTTATATATAAAGCTAAACTTGTAGTCTGTTAGAAATGCAGCTCTCTGAAACTCATTTCATTGACAGCCTACAGGCATCTGATCAGAATAAGATGTTCCAGTAAGGGATGCAATTGACTCTGGCCCCAGAAATGAAAGGCCAGTGACTAATTTTCTAAGTTCATTGCCTGAGTATGTTCTCTTAGCCATTAGGAGAGAAACTACACAACATAAAAGTAATCTCAAGAATGTAGGTCAGTTGGAATATTGCTGTACAGACACTTGTAAAGAAAAGAGCTGAAATGTATTTTAAAAATTCAAAAGGGCTTTTATATAACTACTAATAAAAGATGCCAAAATGCTGTTAGCAGCAGATTTAAAGTGACTTATTGCCTGTGGTGATTAAACCCAGCAGGCTTCCTTGTTTTTACAAACAGCATCTAGCCCTTTCTGTTTATAATTTGCCAAGATACAGAATCCATTTGCAGTTACCAGTGTGGAATTGTAGGTACTCTAAGCAGCATTCCTAGCCATGCTTGTTTAGGAGTAAGGTGTATTGAACTCTATGGGACTTACTTTTTAATAAACATGCTGAGAATAACATTGTTGCAGTTGTTTCCCCGATGGAGCTTGGTTGCCTTTTCAAACATCTCCTAAGACCTAAGAGTTTCAGCATACTCAGTGGTAGCTTTGACTTTTTCCTCCAGGGCAGGAAATATCCCTCCCATGTCATGTCAAAAATGCCTGTCTGGTTGTTTTGAAAATCTCCTTAGTTCAATGATAGTTTTCCATGCACAATGGGAAGAATTGTTAAATACAAAGCCAAAGAGAGCACCAATGGATGACATGAAAGGGCATTTAACAAAGCTTTCACAGAAGAAGCAAAAGATAGGGAGATGCTTTATTTTGAATTTGACTGGTCGGGAAGTAGATCTCTGGGACACAGATCATGATCCTTTTCTAGGCCTGAATGGAGAGAATCTGGGCTGAATCTGCTATTATTTATTTATTTATTTATTTATTTAAAAGCAGTATGTGCTCCATCACTGAAGTGTGACCTTTCATGATAAGCCCATAAACTCTAGCGCTTCTCTTCTTCTTCCTCCTCATCATTTTCACTGGCTTGCTTATCTGCTTTTTCCGTTTGGCCAGCAGCACAGCTTAAGATGCTTTGAACAGCAATTTATTGTGTCATTTTTTGCTGAAACACACTCCAAATAAAATGCTTTCATTATTATTAACTACCTTATATGAAACCCATAACACATCACACAATATTTTACTCATTGCTTTCCTACTACTTTTCTGACTCTTAACAATAATCTATCTAAAAGAAAGGAGTGGGGGTATTTTGAATTGTACAGGTAGGTGTAAAAATAACCTGAAAACTAATGAGAAAAATACAATTAGTAAATGTTACCCATTACATGTTAAAAAAAAAAATAACACAGTTACCAGTCATTGTGTTACTTTATGCAAGGAATAGTTCTGGGTTGTCATACTCTGAAAAAGTAAAATATTACATTTACAGTCATTACTGATAAAACTTTTTCTCCGAACAAAGCTTAAATGGGATGGCAGTTACAGAAACCATACAGCTACTGCTGAGGCTTCTTCAAGCCTGTTGGTAGTAGTGGGAGTAGCAACTATGTTGAGGCCAGTGAAGGTGATATTCTCAAAGGTTCCTGGTATCTGAATACAACAATGAACAAAGGCAATGCCCCCTCTTGTTATAATAAAACTAGGTCTATCCTTCTATGGATTTTGGCTGATGTGAAGATTTCAGCTATTACTTTCCATTCTATCAACATCTGTCCCTTCTTTCTAAAGTAAATGGCAAAATAACTTTGATATAGATGTTAAAACATAACACCTGCTTATTCGTTTAATGTATTTGATCTGCTAAACAGATACCTCTTTTCCTCACAATGAATAGTTATTTCTCTGTACCTTGACAGCACTGTTTTTGTCATTCGTTCTAATATTCACAAAGTTGTCAGTAAATTGTTTCTGATGGGCAACAATACTATGCTTTTCTTAACAGTGGTTTCCTGCTGTGGCTTATCATGCATGCCCACACATGCACACAAGCACACACAGAAACAGACACACTTCCTGCCCACAGTCTACGCCACCTGTTTTATTGGCAATGTGCTCACTCATCAGTACTTTGGCGGGAGATGGCAAGGAATGCAATGTTTACGTTGACAGACTGAAGAACATACTGTGAACGTCATCTCTTTAGGGATGGAGTCCACCCTCTGATTCATTTGGTACTTGTGCATTAGTTCCACAAGCCTTTGTAGACACCTGTTGAGAGTTGTATGCCAAGACTGGAAAATTCATACCAAAAAAACCCAGCAAAGAATATAGTTTATGAAAAATTCTTTCACTGAGATTGATGGAGATGAGGTACAGCTATAATAGGGCCCAAACAGACAGGCCAAAAGAAAGCTGCTTTGGGTCAGGCATGAGTTATTGAGTGTATATGCCTGTCTGCCAAGAAGGGAAGGGGAAGAAAAGGTTGTAGAGGTGTAAGTAAGTTGAGGGTCATGTTTTTGCATGCATGAAATAATGAAATGTAATGATAATATACTTAAAGAGTGCTACCTCACAATTAATTTCAGTTCATGCTTTAGTCAAACCACATTCTTAACTTCAACAAGCTGTCATTTTATTGTGATACCATTGGGTGTGAATGTTTCAATATATAAAAATGGTCTAGTCTGGAAATCGCAATAATTTGCACCAATAGTGAGCTATAGAACCAGTGAATGTTTGAGATAAGTTGACTACATAAATACTATTTGCACATTTCGACAATTCTTCTTCATGGTGGTTAACAATCCTGATATGTACCATCTTGCTGGCTGATCGTCTCACATTTTGCTATTGAGAGACATAGCCTTTTTGTTTTCATTCAGTGGTGTTTTCATATCTAGGTTGTGGCTCAAAGAAGAAAATCAAAGTCAACGGAGCAGATGTTTTTATATTTAGAACTCATTTTGAAACTTAATGACTTGCTACAAGAGCAAACATCGGCTATGTGCAAAGTAATTAGCACGCTTCCTTGATTTCTTCGGACAGGTGTAACAAGCTTGAGGGGTAAAATCATGCAAAGTTCTTCTTGGTTCTAGTCATGTGTGAAACAAGGAATGTGGTTGCACATCGTAGCATAGATTATTAACCTGTGGAACAATCTGATGAATTTATGAACTGGTCATTGTTGTGGGGTGATTGTTGTTGTTGCATGTCTTCAAGTCTCTCTGGCTTATAACAAATTTCCATAAGGATTTATTTAGAGGAGATTTCTGAACTCTTGTTTTGTGGTTATTGTTGTTGTTATTTTATTTATTTTTTTAATATTGAGAATAATAATAATATAAATTTATTTGTATACCACTTTTCCATCTGATCAAAGCAGTTCACAGTACCATACAGTGCATACAAAGCAGTACAATAATCAAACAATGAATATAACATCAATTACATCAACAATATTACACAGTTAATAAAAGTTTCATAGGCCTGTTACAGACTGCCAAAATAAAGCTGCTTCGGGTCTCTTTGGAGGTATGCTATTTAAGAGTCCGGCGGTCGTGCCAAGCCACACTCCATTCCTAAGCACTGGAGTGCAGCTTTGGTGCAGCTTCCGGATTCTTAGGATGCATACATCATTTAAACAGCATACCCAAAGAGACCCGAAGCAGCTTTATTTTGGCAGTCTGTAACAGGCCATAGTCTAATTAGATAAGCTCTAAATGGAGAAGCATGGACATAGGTGTTTTCCAGATGCACATGCATGCATTCATTCTGTAATATACAAATGCATGCATGTACATCTGGAAAACACCTATGTCCATGCTTCTCCTTTAGAGCTTATTAATTAGAAGAAAGAAGACGTTTTGAAAATATTTTTATGACCTGAAAGTCCCTCTCCCTCAACTTTAACACCAGTTTAATTTTTCAGCTTTCCTCTTTGGGCAAGTTGAGACTCAGCCACCTAAAAAGCAGCAGCTGAGAGAACCTGACCCTCCACCTCCATTGCTTCCCTTCACTGCATGAGTGAACTAGAGATGTGGAGGCCCATGGAAAAATGAGGAAAAAGGACCATTTTTGTCTGTGTTTTTCCTGAATCATGCTAAAATAAAATAATCC
The DNA here is from genome assembly GCF_019175285.1 of Sceloporus undulatus. NCBI lineage: Eukaryota > Metazoa > Chordata > Lepidosauria > Squamata > Phrynosomatidae > Sceloporus > Sceloporus undulatus. Next base: position 114,539,063 of record NC_056526.1, read on the forward strand.
ATAATTGATTTTCTTCTTTTTTCAATTTTGTTTTTTTTTTTTTCAGTTTTTTTCTTCCATTTGTGCCCTCCTGGTGTCATCCAGCCAATGAGAGTCAATCAGTGGTAGAGAACTCCAAATCTACTTTCCCCTTGTACACACATCTAATACTTATGTCAGACCAGTTCTGGTCTTCTCATTCTCATTTGCTCTTTTCTCGCTCATTCTGTGTTTTCCTGTTCCATGGTATAGAACTGTAGGAGAGCTACTATATTTGCAAGTTATAGTCACTATAAGAGAAAAAAAAATCACATTTGAGTTTTTAAATATCTCTTTGTTGGATGTCATCCAGATGTTGCAATTATTTAATTTTTCACCTATCTGAAACATTTTGTCATCTAGCAATAGCCAGCTTAGTCTAAATCCAGTTTGTGTCACTTTTGCATGTAATAAGAATAAAGTCTTTGCCATCCTGTTTCTATATAGAGGTTGGTCACAGGGTTGCCTTTTAATGATCTCTCCCCTTTCTCTATCTCATATACACATATTCACTCCTCTTATACTATACTACAGACAAACAATAGCTGTTAGAAAACCTGGCTGCTAGACTTCAACCCATATATTTATTCTACACAATGTTATTCTTTTCTCTTCCTCCTCTGAATGGATAGAGAAGGGCTTTTGCTATTCTTCTCCACTTGTGGGAGGAGTGAAGGTGATTCCTCTCCGCTCTCAACCTGGGCAGGACTAGCCAAGTGAAACTATAATGGGTAGATCTTGACAGCTGACAGTCCCCATCAATGTTGAATTTTCTGGGCCTTCCACCCCCATCCCTTTTAGGTTGCAGCATGTTTTCAACTAGGCAATATGTTTAAGGCTAAGTAGGACTTTGTGAGGAAGCTATAAGAATTGCCTCTTTTTTCACCTTATTTGCTTGTTTTCCTTATTTACAGTAATTTTCAATTTGACTATTTGAATCACAATTTATTTGGCACTTTTAATAATATCTCTTTTGAATTTGTCCGAGTGGCCTTTTGTTCCACTGCTGTTATATTTCCCAGAACTTGTCTCACTGGCCTTGTACTATTTATTTATTTATTTATGGTATTTATACCCTGCCCTTCAGCCCTAAAGGCTCTGAGAGCATCTTACAATTATTATTATTTATAATTAGATGGTTCTCTGCCCTCAGGCTTACAATCTAAAAAGACATGACACAAAAGGAGAAGGGAATGGTGGGGTGGAAGAGGATGAGGTCCAGCAGTTCTTCTCTCCCTCTGAGGCCTGGACCAAGGCAGAGGGACTGGAGGGAGGGCTCTGCTTCTTAGTTCAGGCCAAGCCCGATGGAGCTGGGCCTGCATCTCGCCCTCCATTTCCGGGTTTCACCAGGTGGAGTGGAGGGAGGTCTCTACTTCTTAGAAGGCACTTGGAAAGCAAAGGTCCAAGTAGCAGTAAAACCAGCAGCTTCTTCTCCTGGCTTTTTTTACTTCATGTTAGGCCAGGATAAAAATGTAGTGTTAGAATTTCTGCTGATCATCTTTGAGTATAACATGATGAAGAATCATGGGATTCCTTACATCCACCCAGCAAGAGGTTTTCAACTGAGGACATTCTTTGGGGGACCAGTGGGTAGACCACATCAAAGGCTAGCCCACCCTACTTTCACCCACTGAGCAAGTTGTTGTTAACTGCCCTCAAGTTGATCTTGACCCATGGTGACATTGTGAATGAGACATCTCCAAGACTCCATGTCCTCTGCTGCTCTGCTTAGTTCCTGTAAATTCTTACCCATTAGCTCTTTAATACAGTCCATACATCAAGCATGTGGCCTTCCTCTCTTTCTGTTTCCCTCCACCTTTCCTAGCATTATTGTTTTTTCTGATGAGTCGTGCCTTCTCATGATGTGGTCAAAATATGACAGCCTTGGTTTAGTCATCTTGACTTCCATAAAGATATCTGGCTTGATCTGTTCTAGGACCCATTTGTTCATCTTTTTAGCTGTCCACAATATCTTCAGCACTTTTCTCCATGAACAAGACCTCCTTTTTATTTGGTTTTGTCTTGCCCCATACATGTTTTTGAGCTGAGGTACTTTACCTTAGGTAGACACTGTTTGAAGTAAACTTTGCTAATTACTTTTCACACTAGAAATTGGTTTCGCTTAAGTTAATGTCATTTTAAATTTCAATTTTCTTGTCTCATATTTATTCCCCTGGTGGGAAGGCAATGTCCTTGGAAGTGAGAGGACATTATCATGATTCTGTTGCTCCCAGGGTCATTTGGTGCCTCATTAATAGTTTGTAAAGTGACAGCCATAGCAACAGGTGGGTTTCTAGCTGCTCAGAACCTCTCTTACCTGTTGTGTTGTTATTGCTCTTGTTGCTGCTGCTATTTTTAAAAGACACCATTTGGAATCTTCAAGTAACGATTCCAAAGATCAATATTCTAATCTGGAATGTGTGTATAAGCCTGGAATGTGTGTATAAGATGAATTTGCATTGGAATTTGGACTGAACAAATTTCATAAGTATTAATGTGTTCCCTACTATTTCCTCAGTACTTCATCCTCACTTCCTGGACAAACTAGTTCTATCTTTTGAAATTTTTAGTACTGGAAATAATGTTGAAATGCAGATTGGCTATCACTTTTCACATACTATGAATACAGTGAGGAAAAAGCAGAGCACCCAAGGAGAAATCCCACAGTTTCAATACCATAAATTCGAATAATAGTGGCCCATATTACCTTTTATTTGGCTGCATCAGTGTGAAAGAGAACCTGGCTGTGTCCCCATGTGAGCACATGTTGTGCTTGGAGTCACTGTTGCTTCCTCCAGGAAGGAACAATGCCTAAGGATTACTACAGGCTGATGAAAAATGACAAGCCAAGTCGCATGCTGCATCTCACCATCTGCCAAGGCAGTCTAAAAAAGACCTCACACCAAGGAAAGTGAAAACATTCACACTGTGATAATGAAACTAGTGAAAACTGACATCTGATTATTGAATTCCCCATGTTATACTCATGGAGGTATGCTACAGACATAGGTAGACAGGCATTTCAAGGGGATAACTAAGCACATGTTCATATCTTTGCAGCTGAACATGTGTTAGTATTGTATAATTCTGCAAATAGTTTTATAAAGTGGGAGGCTTCTTTTTCCTCTTCTACACTACAGCTCAGGATTATTATTGTTGTTGTTAAAAAAGGCTTTTACTATCCATTTGCCATATGGTGACTATCCCATGATCATAGAGAAGCCCAAATGGTTAATACCAAATATCATGAACTATGCTTTGAACCTGATTACTATAGAAAGAGATTTCAAAATCATGTACTGACATATTTTGATAAAATTTTGTTCAGTGGTTCCAGCATAAATGATGCATTTTCTAGTAACTTTAAATTATTTTTTAGTTATATTTTTTCTTGGAAGACTTTCTTTCTCGGCTAAGGATATGTCACATGAATTAATATTTGTTTGCCTGGCCCTCTCTCTTTTCCTTAGTCACTTTACCTGGAATGTTTTCGGTGTTAGTGGAGATGTTACTTTGGTTTTAAAGTGGTGTTCATTAAACTGAAAAAGTGCTTATATTCTGAGGTGTTCACCATAGGGCTTTGCTAATGTTTCTCTCAAAGGAACAAATTGAATAATGTCAACAATTTTGTTCTAACTGCATGAAAGACTTTGAAAACTGTACCATTTTTTAACACTACTTGCTATTCTGTGCAAAGGTAGCACACAGTATTTTTTGCAGAGGAAACAGCATATTCTGTGCAGAAATATTATTTCTTTGCCAAAAAAAAGTGTATTCCATGCAGAAAATTCTGTATTTGGGCATGGAATATGTGCAAAATGTGCATATTTCCCCCACCATGTTTTATTGCAAAAAAAAAACACCACAATTTTCTCTGCAAGTAGCATTTTCTGTGTAAAAAATATGATTTTATGCTCAAAAATGCTTATTTCCTATGGGAGGAAAAGGAGACATTTGCAGATTTTGAGTACAATAAGTTCTAAACTGTGACACATACAGGATTCTCCTCCTCAGTCTTCACTATAGTTGTTCCTTTTTGTTTCAAAATTCCAATTTAATTGATTGGTTTTAATTGCTTAATTCCTACCTCTGACCCCATCCTCTCCCCCTACTAGAACATGGTTTTCAGATGTCCCAAATCCCACATGAAGCTTAACGTTTTCATTAACGTTGGATCCTGGTAACATTAGAGGGGAAGGGTACTTTGCCTTGGGAAATACCAGAAACAGTCTAAATGGTAGCAATTCAGTGCAGTCTTTTGGACTGGACTCATTTTAAACCAAAGCACCTTTAACCATGCAGATTGTCACTGAGTAAACCAAACATAATCTATGAACAAAATGGTTTTGAGTGGAGATTTGGAGAACATTTTCAAAATTTCCTGTTGAGTAAACTCACTTGATGTTAAAAGTGATAAGTTGACACATAGGCCAAGCTCTTATCCCAAGGCTGGCTCTTTCTAGAGAAGGTCATTTCTCCAGTGCTTCACTTTTGGGTTTCTAAGCTCTTCTTCAATGAATGACCTTTGCCAAACACTGAAAAAAAAATAATTTGGGATGGAGCTGGCCGCTGGCTAATAGCATGTGGTGTGTAACTGCTTTCTTCTCTAGCAAAGTGTGTGTGACCAGGGTTATCCACAGTCATTAGATGTGATCACTGCTATGTCTGTGTAAGGGGAGCACCTCCATGTGGGAATGGAAATACTGTCAAACTGCTTAGAATGTTACCGGTTATGCCAGTATTCTGAATCCAAAGGACCCTGGCCATAATGGGTAAAATATCATTTGCTGCCTTGGATGGAACACAGGGAATTAGTTGATAACAGCTCTAGACCTTTCTGGTCTCCAGTTCATTTACTGGAGAGATTTAATTGAGAACAGTGGGATTTCTCTAGAACATACATACTAAGAAATGCACCCTAGTATAAAATGCTTTGTGAGCACTAATATACCAACATTTTGGTAGGTAGCTTTAGGCAGCAAAAGACTGACAAAAGTTAATAACATTCCCCTCTTAAACTATATATGGAATAATAAATTATGAAGTAGTAAAAACTGTAAAGGAAGAACTTTGCCATGGAAATTATTGAAGGACTTATGACAAAACATAAATGGTGTTCACTAAATAAGGTATCATTAAAATCAAATTAGCGACATGTTCTGGTTTAATAAGGGTCTTAAAGCTGGTAGGCTAATGCAGCTGCTGTAATGTTAAAGATTTTATGATGGAAAAGTTTCCTTGTTTTCTTTTATTTCTCCCTTTGGTTAGGATCATTTTGATAAGAATGCATTTGTATTTCAAGTCTTGGATCTACAGTGACATCTTATGGAGTTACTTTGTCTGTAAATAATCTCACAGAATGTTGCATATACAAACCATGATAACACCAAAGACTTTCTAAATATATAAGGAATTAAGAATGTCACTGTACTTCCAAATTCATACAGTTTGATTAACAAGACTAAGCATGCATTTTGGGAGGTAGGTCCTCTATGTTCAATGAGCTACTTTTTTCTATTAAATATATTTAGGAAAGCAGCTAAACATTACCTTAGAAATAAAAGTAATCTGTTTTTAAGCATTTTCTTTCTCTCTCTTTGAGCTTACTAAAAGACACTCTTAGTAAAAGAAAAAGTAGCAGAAAAAGAATATCTACTACATTTGTACAGAATAATTTCCCTAGATTAAGAATTAAGGTCCTGGAGTATAAGTATTACTTATCAACAGTGCTGAGGACATTATTCACAAGCACATTTGCAAAATGGCAGTGGCTGCCATATGCCTCCAGGGTGGCCTGAAGGGAGTGATGAAGTGTACCATCTTGATGTCACTGTCACCTCATGGCCTGAAAATGTGCCTAACAATGAAAGAAACATGAGCCTAGAGCCTGCTGTGAGACCTAGAGGAGCCAGCCAGGAGGGTGAGCTATAGCCAACAGCGAAAAGAAGTGACCAGGTTTGTGCCTCCAAGGCAATACAATTTCAGGTTTGTGTCCAAGGATCTATTCCTGATGATATGACACCAAATGACAGTCCTGGTGAATAAACTAAGGGGTGGCCTACAGCTGCTTCCATCTTCGCCAGATCAGGGCTGTGACAACTGCACGTCACAGCCCTGATCTGGCCTTTCCATGGTGCAAAAAGGAGCTGCAGAAAGTGGCTTCTTTTTGTGCCCTGGAAAGAGTGCTGTAACTGCTAGCGCCACAGCTTTACGGCACTCCTTTGGCACTGTGTCTTCTAAATGCAGCGCCAGAGGAGCACTGTGACACCACACGCTGTGTAGTGTGGCACGCAGTGTCACGCCAGCCTGGAGGCAGAGCCAGGGCTTGTGTCATGGGGACACCATGCCCTGACTCTGCCCCCAGGCTGACCTTAATGGCCGATCTGCACAGGCTCTGATAGATTAACCATCAATCACAATTGCTCAAAGTGTGCCATTCAAATAAAAACATCCTAAAAAGAATATATATTGAGAAAACAAGATAGATGAGATAGATGAGACAGATAGATAGATAGATAGATAGATAGACAGACAGACAGACAGACAGACAGACAGACAGACAGACAGACAGAGACTTTTAAAGCACTTCACTCAACCTGAGAGTCTTCCCTCTCAACCTAAGTACTGGAGAATGTCCAGCCCATAAAATATGGGAACTCTATTTTCATCTTATATAGTTTATGTAGTCACTTCCAGTTTGAGGGTTAAAAAAAAGGCTATGAATAGGCAAGAGTGGCAAATGAGCAATCAGGCCCCGTAGAGGTAATGGTTAGTCTTCAGGGGGCATTATTTCAGGATTTGAGGGAACAGGAAAAATCCGAAGGGGGGGATATGGCCCTATAAGTTCCTTGAAATGTAAATGCATTCCTCAGATCTCTGGAAATCTCTCACTCCTGTTCTCTCTTACAACATAAGGGACTTGTGAAAGACTCTACCACTGTGCAATCTATGCTGAAAGAAAATGTATCTTTAAAACAAATGCACACAGAGAGTGAATAAATGTATTTCCTTGAACTGTGAAAACAATGAGATGTATATTTTCTCACTATTTGTTTAGCAAGAAGCTCATTGAATGGAGCATGGAACATACACTAAAGAAGGTGATGCTCATAACTCACTTCCAAAAAGTAGGGGAAAGAAATCATTAATTATATAACCATCAGCAATAGACCTTAGATGATAATATGTAGCACTCCTCCACTTTTGCCCCCTGAAATGTATCGGGAATTCAGTGTCATACTTACAGATTCATAAACTGGAATTTTGTTAATTCATGTTCCCAATTTATAACTGCTTTGTATTCACAATCATTACATAGTCATGATTGTGCAACTATTGTCACATGACAATTGCTCTACTTTTACCAGGCATCAGCTATGATAGTCAGAAACAGTACCTTTGTCACACTTCCATGGTACAGCCTCATTTGACGATAGGTGATGGTGATGGTGATGGAAATTTCATTTGCCCACACCTTGATCACCAGCAAAACAGACCACCTTCTTTCAGCTGATCTCTGGTAAAATAAACAGTGGAATGGTTGAGCCAGTGGACAATAGTTAGGTAAATGGATGGAATATAAGAGCCCTCAACATCTGTTATTTGATTTCATTCCATTCGTAGATCTGTACCTTTTACCCTCACCTGTATCAGAGCAGGCTTAGCTGAGTTTGTCAAAGACAAGTAGGGCAAAAAGGGATGGGGGGGTACTTCCATATTGGGCCATGTGACAGGTGTTCATGTGTGTGTTTTGGTTATATAATCAAGAAGTCCACTATGTTGGATCAATGTGGCACTTTCCTTCATTTGGAATGCATGTGCAGGAAATTTAGGGATGAGTCAGTGTTGTGCAGAAGTAAATTGATGTGTTCTGAGTAGGAAATACTGTTTTCTGCATACACACTGCTAGATGTACATAAAATGCTCTGTCCTGTGTAGAAAATGCTATTTTTGACACACACACGAACACACACAACCCACATGGAAATTGTACATAGAATAATGTACATCTTCTGGTACAAAAAACAGCATTATCTACACAGAAAAAGTTCCTGACTGACTACATGAAGGGACCGGAATTTCAAAGCTCTCCATCACCTCCCTTTCTGGGATTACTGCATGCTTGTGCAGGGGACAGAAGCCTTCACTGATGTTAGGGGAAATTGGTGTTATGTTGCTATTGTTTTTTTTAATTATTAATGTGGTTGTCATTAAACCCTACGTATGGAAGATTTGAGGTAAGGAATCAGATGAGGGTATTAAATCTTCATTTCCTGAGCATGATGGTCCTAGTTACGATTGTGGGCTCACATGCTTATCTCCAAGTGAAGAAGCCATCCAACTAACAAAAGTTTGGCTCTCAAGTAACAGAGCTAGGAAAACCCTGCTTGAGTTCTTGTAAAGCCACTGCATGCCAAACTAGATAATGCTGAGCTAGAGAGACCAATGATCACTATAAAGCAACTTCATATATTTGTCTTTTTTCTTTGATACACACCAGGGATGTTTATTTTCTATCAGTAGAACATAATCGATTGAACATTCCTGTAGCTGTTTGATATATTCTTTAGGAAGCCTCTCTTTTTTTCTTGGTTTCTTACTCATTCTTTTTGTCACAGAAATTTCACTTAATTCAAAGCAAATTTTAGGGTTCCCTCATATGCAAAACATCTGAGGAATTTGGGGGAAAGCTTAAAAAAAGCACCTTTTCTTCTCTGTGTGTCCTCCCACTGGTAGCCCGTCACCAATTTCACATATAACATATTCAAAGAAAAAAATGGATGTGGTACTTTGGTGATTGTGTCTATAGCTTATCTTCAGATTGTACAGCAGGTGGATCTATTCAGAAGTTTGATTGTACTTCACTCTCAGGCTAGCGTGAAGTTTGAATGTACTTCACTCCCAAGCTAGAGGAAAGTTGGGACTTAGAAGTAAAGCCATTTTTAGACTTCCTTATGGTCTATAGCAGTACATCGTAGTGCTTTGTAGAACTGTCCAAAGAGAGAAAAAGCTTAGCTGTACTGGCTGGGACTGCTAACTGAGAGTATGCCTACATGAGTCAAATTAAGCTGTTTCCCCCCATCCTGATGGCAACCTGTCTACACAGTACACAGCCAAATTCAAGTGTCAACTGTCTTCACAATAGAAGGCCATTCTGAACTAAATCCACTCTTTCCCTCCATTAAAACAGTGTTTAAAAAAACCTCATCTTTTGCTGTAGATTTTGTAGGGAAATCCAGAGCACTCCATAGCAACACCAGGTGGCTGTTTACACACGTGTCCCACTGTCTTGCCTGGAGTTTCCACTCCATCAAAAACATTTGAGGAAGTAGACAGAAGTCGATGAAATCTCATGCTGCCAACTTCTTTATTTCAGTTAGTCTCAAGGGTGCTACAAGATCTCTCTACATACTGATTCTACAGACTAAGATGGCTATATCTTTGAAATTTATAATTAATGTGTTTTATACACACACACACACAATTATGACACCATGTTTTCACTAACTTTACTGTCTCTTTCCTTGGTTAATCATTTTGAAATCCTCAAAGAGTTACAGTTATGTTTGCAAGTATAGATTAGAGTTTTAAGGTTTTAAGCATTGCCTGGGCTTAGTTTATTCTTCAGGATTAGGTGAAGCAAAAAGCTACTTCAACAACACATTTACTTTAATTTCATTTTTCCCTTTAATTTAGCCATAAAATTATGAATACATTAATTTGTTTGTCTTTCTGTTTTTTTTTTAACTACATTTCATTTTTCTCTCAGTGACTTGTGTAATTTTCTTTACCACAGCATCAAAACAGAAGTTTGTGATCTGGTCTGCTATTCACATTGCCACTAAATACTAAAAGCAATAACTTTTTATGTGTAACATAAAACTTTTATGAACAAGTAAATTATCACTCTCTTCACTGTGCATTTCTTTCAGTACTGGCTAGTTTTGAAAACTTGGACAGATTCTCTTAAAACAGTACACTGGAGTGAGGAATAAATCCATAAAACCCATAAATGACTAGACTGCATTTTTAAGTGAGAGACTGAAAGCGAACATAATGCTACACTATGACTGTAGCTGCAGTGCTGGCAGGCACACAAGCGGCCATTCACACTATGGAAATAAACCAGTTTGGAATGGATTTATGTCCATGACATTCACATTTGCTCTGACCGCAAATGATGCAGTTCGAATGGCCAAAGAGCCCACTTTAACTGGTGCATTTGTCACCAGATCCCTTAGTGGTTCTTTTTTAAAGAGCCACAATGATCCACATCTTCAGTAGTGTGAGTATGCTACCGAATCGATTTGGATCATGCTGCATCATTCCCGAAAATGGAGATGCCTCCATTTTAAGTTGATACAGTGACAAATATGAATCGCAACAGGGTTAAAATGGCACAGAGAGATTCAATTGCAGTAAATATAAAACACAGAACCAAATCTGAATTAGTTCTGGATCAGCCCAGAGATGCATCTCTTCATTCAAAAAAATAAGTGTGAATGACCCCTATTTAGCTTTAACACATTAAGAAGGAATATCATGGCGGGGTACAGACCGCTGCTTTGCGGCGCTCTGCCGCCGCTGCCAGAAGGTCCGCGGGGGAGCCGGAGCCTTCAGACGGCCCGACTCCCGCGCGGACCGAAAAAAGAAGCTCCAAAATGGAGCTTCTTTTTGCGTCGCGTTTGCGACGTAGCGAGGCGCCAGGGGCGCGCTCGCTACGTCAGCAGCGGCGCGACGCGTCTGGACACTGTGCGTCCGATACGTAAAGATGGCGGCGCCCATGTAGAAAGGGCGCCGCCATCTTGTACGTATTGACTACGTATTAGGGTTAGGGGGTGCGGAAGCACCGCCCCTTCCTAACCCTAATACGTATTCAATACGTATTTTTTGGCGGTTTGTAACCCGCCATAGAGAGATTTTGTAGCACCTTTGAGGTCAACTGAAAGAAAGAAGTTGGCAGCATGAGCTTTCATAGACTTCAGTCTACTTCCTTAGATGCTTTTGGTGGAGTGAAAGCCAGGGACAGACATATATCTGCCATAGGTGTGTGAAAATGTCAATTCAAATTAAAAATCCTTTGTGTATGTAAATGAAGTAGCAACTCCAATTTTAACGATGGTCATTTGTGGACAAAGACATAGCCATTGGATATGGAAACGAGATGGCAAGAAGCAGTCATTTGTAACTGTATGTTACAAATGTAACTGTATTTTAGATTACACTATAAGAATATGGCTTAAGTATTTAAGCAGGTACTGATGTCATCTTAAATTACTGTAATCAAGGATTCCTAAACACAGACTGTATCCAACAGTGATTTTTTGCCGACACCATCAATGACCAAGTTCTCCCTTCCTCTGAAATGCCCCAAAATCTTCCCCAGGTGTTTCTTACACTCTACAGAGATGGCCATAGGGACTTGGGGCTACAGTAATTCAGTTATCAAGATAGAATTTATCCATGTTGTCCTACATGGACTGGGAGACATATTTTTCTCACACCCTTTCCTTGCATTTTTTTATGAATTGCACAAAGGAATGGAATAGGGTTAGTTAGAAACAACTAAAATGGTTGTTATCAAGGCCAGAACAAAAAGAGAAATAGACCTGAAACTTTTTTTTTTAAGTAAGAATTTATTATGTGCTCAAACTGTTGCATCGGGTATTTTCTTCAAGGAGGTAGAGGTCTTCATGTGTCTTATTCTAATAACAATACCATATCATAACAAATATATTCTCTTATATAGGAGTGTGAATATGCTTGCTATAATATGATATTGTTAGAATAAATTACTAGTGTATCAGAATAAGAAACATGAAGAACTTCTGCTGTTTCACAAAGTGGTTGTTGAAATATATTGGGGAATTTTGTCTACTTTTACTTTATGGTTTCTGCTTCTTTCAATAGCTATCAGAAGGTCTGGCTTTCTAATTACTTTTGAATTTTTGGGTGGGTGAAACTTCATTTATTTCCTTGCTCTAATTATGACTGGTGGAAGAAGAGATCAGACAGCAGAGTCAGTAGAGAGACAGGACACATGCTTGTGAATATTAGGTATGTGAAGAATACTCACATAAATTTTCATTCTTAATGAAACATCTTTTCCAGATTTCCCTTCCTCATTCTAGTGGATTTTGGGTGGAAAACAATTCTCAAAATAATACATTCTTTTTTTCTCAGCAAGACATGATAATAAATTGTCATTTATGAGCATTCATATATACTAAAATGTACTTCTCCCTCTCTATCATTTTCATCTCTTTCATGATCACCATCACTTTCATGAGTAACACAGTATTTTCTACAAGCTTATACATAAGTATCTTCATAAATTTCATGGATCCATTCCCATCTGGATGTAGTATCTATTGAGACATAAGCCATTGTGAGAATACTGCCCTGGCAGGACAGGGAAAACCTGTTGTTGTTGTTGTTGTTGTTGTTGTTGTTGTTATATTTATTTTATATCCCACCCTTTCCCCAAAACTGGGACTCAGGGCAGCTCACAACATTAAAAACAACAACAACAACAACAGTACAATGGTATCAGTGGATTCTATGATGGATTTCACTCTAGTTTATAGTATCCCTGATGTTAGAGGTAAGTATTTTCAGATAGAGTCTTTATTTGATTTAAAGATGAGCTATAGTGTCTTTCAAATCCATGTTTTTAATGTTACATTCCTGTTTTGCTTCTCCCTTCTGCCTCAAATTAATCTCTTTCCCCCACTCTCTTCCTCTTCATAAATCATTTACCTCCATGACTTGAATCTAGCATTGCTTCAACAAAATATGGCTGCTTTCAATCATATTTGCTTGATCCAGCCAGGAGCTATGGACACAAAAACAGCTTTGGTGTCTAGCTAGATGACGAGCTACATTTACGAATGCCTGTTGCATATGTATCTTCCCAAAATGTTCAGGTGTATGGGTGCATGTATGCACATGTATATCTTCCTTAGGGATCAGGATGTACATATCTAGTCCAATGCTTCTACAGGTGGCCTGTGGTGTGAGGTGGAGCAGAGGAATTACCCACCATAGCATGATGTGTTGTCCCATCACAGGCTGTGTTATAGCTCACATCATCTGTATGGAACAGGGAATAAGGGACTTCTTATTAAACAACTCAAAGGACCTTTTAAGCCTATTAAAAACAGATTATGCACAGGTAGCTGGGAATGATGAGATTGTTTCTGGTTGGGGGGAAGGGGAGGTGACCTAAAACACCCCAAGTGGTCCTGAAAATGTGGTGAGAAGGTGTGGGTGGCATTTTTAAATAGCAATACAACACAAAAACCCAGGGGGACCACAGGAGGCAGTTACAACAACCCAAGGTACTGGAGGAGGAGAATGTGGAACTTGGACCTCTGAATTAGATCAAGCAACTCTAGACAGGTACCGGAGAATAAGTGCAATTGAACTCAATGTGGTTTGCTTTAGTTAGTTTGAGATTGCACTATCACTGTTATTTTTTTTACCCTACACACTTACAGCATACATAAAAATACTCGTGACTAAATATGTAACTGATACTCTTTTCAGTTTGCTGGTAAAGTCTCATACTTGGTCTAAATCATTTACATGCTAACTCAGGTTTTCCAAACACACATATTTCAGTGCTGATAACCACATATTCTGCAAATGTTTGTGTGCAAATTACCTTTCACCTTTCAGGCTAGTCACCTTTATTGGATCTCATCTATTTAATTATATTATATTTATATCACCTTTATTGCATCTCATAATTTTATAAGACTTTTAGAGAATTGTTGTGATTTCTAATATCTAATAAACACTGTGCTTGTTACTACTGAATTCAACACAAATGTTTTAATGATTACAGCCTGTTTAATTCCATAAGACATTGTGTAATTTTATGTAATGACTATTGCTGGCATTTACGAAGAAAGGACAGGCTGAAAAAATATATTTTAGGGAAAAGCTTGCAGACAAGAGATTCTCTCGCTTATAAACTGTGGAATATCAAGAGAAAGACTGAGGCTTCTGAACCCAAAGCCCTTGAAGTACTTTTTCTAAGAAACTGTGTTAAGATCAGAAGCTCAAGGGGGAACATACTGTTCTTGCCTCCAACAAGAACCTTCTGTATTACAACTAAAAGCTTTTCAAGAGGTTACAGATAAACATCATACAAGGAAAAAAGGCAGTTACTATGAAGGCATAGATGACTTCTAGCAACCTTCTCCCAAAGTGCAATTCTTGTACATATAGATATTTTATTTAATATTTCTGAAGATTTAAAAGATGTAAGTTGCGATAAAACATTAAAAGGAACATTATATATATATAGTCATCCAGAGCAGGAATCACAGTTCATTCTACAAAAAGAAGAAAAATAGTTTTCCCTAAATGTATATTAGTATGTTTAAAGAGCTCATTTTGTGGTCATAAACATATGTTTAATTATTTCATATAAGAACAACTGAAATCAATTGGTTCTATTCTAGGTAACTTTGGTAGATCATCTGATAGGCTTGTTCTGGAGTGAGAAAATGGAATAGATTAATATGCATGCTTAGGGGACAAATATCCCATTATTTCCAGAACCAGAACAGAATCTGTGAGATATATGTATTATATCTGATTGAGTTAGAACAATCTACAAACAGAATCATTATCTGCCATTTTCTGTTGGAATCCATATTGGGAAGAAATTGAAATTATTCTTATTTATCAATGGCAATATTATAGTCTTAATATGACATTTTTGAAAGGAGCACTCACTCCCATGGGATGTTAGTTGATACCTAACATGTACCAGTCCTAACCCTATGTAGCTGCCAACACCTTTTTTAAAGCTATATAAGCAACACAGAGTAAGTGGGTTTGCCCCTCATTAAGCATCCTTCTGTTGCCTTCATTTCATGTAGCAAGAGATCCCAACTCCAGGTAAAGATTCATGCCATTACTGCCAACTGGATTGCTACTGGGACTGAGGATTTATGCCAGTGGGATTGGACACTGAAAGAAGGTAATATTGTTCGGGATCTGGCTCCTGGACACTGGAGACTGCTGGTTTTGCCACTATATAATTTCTGGTTCCAGGTACCAAATATCATGACCCTGGTTTAGTCTCTGATCACAATAAGTTGTACCAAGTCGGTGGTTGCAGACCCTGGGGGCTTCATCCAGTGAGTCCAAAACTACCATTTCCAATATATTTGGAACCAGTCACCATTCAAGCAGGAGGACAAGGTAGGGTTGGATCATCCATTAGAGGAAGACCCTGTGAAAGAGGCCAACTGAGGTGCTCGGGACAGTGGTGGTGAGCTGCTGCCCTTGTCTTTGTCTCAGGGGTTTCCATCCAATGTTCTTCCCAAATGGGTTGGCCAGGCCCTTATTGTCCTACTTGGGTCCTGCTCAGTTGTCTCTTAGACACTATTTCCCCTCATTCTTGGTCCCAGCTTGGTTATAGAAAGAAAAACCGATGGGTTCCTCCTGGATGTTTCCTACTTGTTGTCTTCCCAGTGTTCTCAAATCTCTCCCTGGCCACTGTCTGGGTTGGGACTGCTGTAGAAGAAACCTCTCGGGCTCCTACAAAGCCTCTTGCCACTTCCTCTAAGCTGCTCCTCACTCCAACCACATCCTCCTATTCCTATGTTTTTTCTCTTTCCGTGGTTTTTACCATGAGCAGGTACACCTGAGGACCTGAACTGTTGCCTAGCAACTTTCTACTGCAGACATCAACCAGCTGAAGGGACTGCAGTAATTGTGGAGATCTGTGACACCCTAATTCAATAAATTACTACTTAGATGGGCTGAGCTTCACCAAGATTGCTTTGAGGGTGTTTTGATGGAAGTATGTAAGATTTTCAGGAAGCTAATGGACTGCCATGGGAAGTCTGCTTTCTCCTCGCCCAGTTTCATAGCTTTAGGATTTCCAGATCAGAACTATTCCAAGCCCTGAGATCCCAGGCCCTAAATCTGGTACCTAGGGGTGACCCCTAGTAATATTACAAAGGGCAGTTCCAATGGCCTCATTGAGCAAGATACACATTTGTTCAAATAAGCAGTAGATAAATAAAAAAAGACCAAGGGGCTAAAAAGACCAGCATTTAATGCCAGCCTCAGTGAACAGTGGGTGTGTGGCATCTGCACACCGCACACCCCAAAGTCACACTACCTGCCTGACTACATGGTGGGTGGTATCACACCCCTTCTTCAGCGCAGCGTTTAGATGCACTGCACTGAAGAATCTGCAAAAAGCCACCGCCACAGCATGGGCAGCTTTTCGCCACTCTCAAAAGAAAGTGACATTTTGCTGGCCCTTTTTGGGCTGGTGTGTAGTTGCCATGGGCCTGATCCAGCACTGAAAGGGGCTCATTTGGGGTAGACTGATTTGCTCCCAAGTCTAACAAATGAGGGAAGATGTATACATTCTTTTCAAGACAGCAGTGTCGCCCTCAGATTCCTTCCCCTCAACTTGAGGACTGGAGAAGAGGTTCAGTCAGTCAGTCCAACCATCCATCATACCAATAAACAAACAAAACACAACAAACAATGAAAAAGAAAACATAACAATCCAATAATACAAACCAATATAATCCACTACACATTCATAAGCTTTATTTCAATCTTCTTTCACTCTAGTATATAAATCAGTTCCACTTTCTGACAATCATCTGGTCCCCAACCGATCAGATAAGTGAGGGCTTCCTGTAAGTGAAAAACATGAGAATAAATAAGAAATCAAGGAATTTTGTTAACAATGAACTATCAGATCTTATAAAAGTTAAAGTTTAGTGCACTAAACTTTTAAAGTTCTATAACACAGTCTCTCTATCTTAATGTATGTATATACCAAGAGGATGGTTGTATTTTGTAATGATGAGATGATTTATATGCATAAGTGTGACATACTGTAGAGTACTGATTCATTACTCTTATCCATCACTTCTGAGTTCAGTTTTCTGAAGTTCTCATATCATGTATTTAGTTTTAGGAAGTTATGGAGCTTGTTCATTTTTCCCCCTCTTGACACAATATATATTATATGCGGATCTATTAATCATGTGTGATGCCACAAGTTCTTACATCCTGGACTGAATATTTGATTTCTAGGTATATACGTTTTTCAGACTCTGGTTTAACCTTAACAACAATTGCTTCATCTGTCTTTTAGTCCTTTCACACTTCACACTACAACTATGATTTCACTTTAACTGTCATGGTTTCTTCTATGGTATTCTGGGATCTACAGTGTTGGGAGGGACATTAAGCATTCTCAGATGGAAAACCTTAGTGCCTCACCAAACTGCACACCTTTGGGGTTCCATAGGTTATTGCCATGGCAGCCAAATTGCAACCATAGTACTATGAATTGTGTAATATGAAAGAACCCCTTCTCTAAAAAAACACATACACAGATTTTGTAATCCATGGCATCATCCATTGTGAGAAAACTCCTGTTTCATTATTGTTGCTATTGTATTACTTCTCTGGAATAGTGGCTCCCAACCATTGAATTACTCATTGCATTGCAAATATTTTTGCCATGTGGAGCATGTGTGCTACTCCTTACTTTTGGTGGTGAGAGATTGCATTTTGTGTGTGTGTTATTTACTTAAAATAAGGGCTCCCTGCTGCTCATAGAAGCATAGGATGTTGCTTCCTGCTGCAAAGATGTTCAAAGACATTTCTTTACTTTCCCCTTCCTTCTCAGCAGGATACTATCCTGCCAATAGGAAGGGTTGCTCCAGGGAAAGTAGGAAGTGCTAAACACCCTATGGAGTGATACATACCTCATGTTGCTCTTTGATGTCCTACCATGAAGGAAGGAATTATTAAAAGAAAGACATAAGTTATTTTAAACAGCACTTTAATAAGGGCTTCTTCAGATTCACAACGCTTTCAATAAATCCCTTTTCTCCTGGATTGGCACTAGAGAACAAATGGGAAGGGTCCCTTCGGTACAAAAAAGAAGAAATGCTTCAGTCGCTCTTTAGTATTCTGCACAGAAGTAAAGGATTCATTTTTAAATATTCTCGTGTTTTAACAGTGCTTCTCCAGCTACAGTGTTGTTTA
Source organism: Sceloporus undulatus (assembly GCF_019175285.1). Taxonomy (NCBI): domain Eukaryota; kingdom Metazoa; phylum Chordata; class Lepidosauria; order Squamata; family Phrynosomatidae; genus Sceloporus; species Sceloporus undulatus. Next base: position 114,557,129 of record NC_056526.1, read on the forward strand.
CCAGTTTCCCCCTTCTCAGTAGAACCGTAAAAGGGATTGAGATTGCTTCAAGGATAATAAGAAGTCGGACTCTTCCTTTTGAAGCACCCCTTACTTTCCTCTCCACTACCATGCTGGGAGGGAATGCCCTAGTAAAGGAAATATATTGTGCATCCAGCCACAAAGAAGAAACATTCTGTAAGCTGGGAGATATTCTTTGTTTGTTTGTTTTTTAACATAAGGACTCTTCCAGATACAACTAATGGGTTCGGGGCTGGCTTCAGCACCTTTTACTGTATGTTGCACTTGAAAAAAAAAGATCCAAATAATGTTTTGCCAATTACACATCATTTCAGACTATAACACTTCCCAATTTTCCTCAATTTTCTGAAGTGTGTTGTTCCTACCTAAAAGATGATCTTTTAAAAAAATGATATATTTGGGCATTCAAAGTAGGCATGCTCACTCCCTTATCCATGTCCTGTTTTCACTCTGTGCAAGTAGGCAGACTACCAGAAGTTCAAAAGCTGAAGGACCAAGCAATATCTGATAAAAGTCCAGTCCAACAGTCCAATATCCAATAACAGCAGTGGCATCCCTAGGATTGGTATCACCCACCGCTGTAACTCATGGTGTCACCCCCCCCCCATTGATTTCCTCCCATTTCACACCATACATAATCCCTAGTAATGCTTTTTTGTTCTAATGTTATTCATAAATCATAGTTCCCATATGTCACTAAATATAATGCTAATAGTTGTGACATAAACAACTAGCAAAATTAAAATTATACCTTCAAATTACAATATCATACGCACATATGTTTACATATACGTAAAAGTAAAGGTAGCCCCTTGACATGAATGTCTAATTGTAACTAACTGTAGGGAGTGGTGCTCATCTCCATTTCTAAGCCAAAGAGCCAGCGTTGTCCGAGGACTGCTCTGGTGGCCATGTGGCCAGCATGACGCCACCGAATGCTGTTACCTTCCCACTAAAAAGTGGTACCTATTTACTTACTTGCATTGCATGCTTTCAAACTTCTAGGTTGTCAGAAGCTGGGACTAGTGACAGGAGCTTACCCCATCATTCAGCACCCAGGCTTCAAACTGCCAACCTGCAATCAACAGAGTCACCGTCTTAACCACTTGATCCTGAATATTTGGTAAAAATGTGATGTTTATAAAGAAAATTTTAAAAGAATAAAAATATTTTTTAAATTTTTAACTTTGAAATTTGAAATTTTAATTTTAAAAAATTCTGGACCTCTCCTTTCTCCTCCCACTGAGCTTCACCCCACTCCCACTATACCTTAAAGCATTTTAAAGGGAAGCAGATGAATGCCATAGCCTGTTTCTGCCAAAAGGCAGCATCTCCCCAGTGATGCCACTGGATAACATTACATCTAAACAAAATCCAAGCTAGATCCTGAAGTAGATGAAGGCCAAAAAAGAAATCAACGTTGTTTCCAGCAAGCAAAAGGGGGAAAGCCCTTGACTTATAAAGCATGATGAGTGAGCCTCACCCAACTTGCAGACCCTATTTAAGGAGGGAATTTCCCCACTCTGTGCATTCAATGTCTCACTGTGCCTGGAAGGGAGGGACTGGATTTGTGCCAGATGCCACAGCCTTTACTGTTCTTGAGGAGTTGAAGCTATCTCTCCTACCTCATCCTGTGGAGCACTCAGTTGGATATCAGTCTGGAGGAGGGCACAGATGTGGTAAGTCTGCTTCATTTTCTGAAACCAATCTCTCAAGGGGGCCCTGATGGGCAGATCTGTTTCATGTTCGAAGCCAGTTTCTGAAGTGGAAGATAACAATCTCCTCCCCATTTCTACACTCTTTGCTTTCCACACCCTAAAATGCCTCATTTTAATAATTTTATTTTAAAAAGAACTTTCTCTAGAGCCTTAGTGATAAAGCAGTAGGATCTTGTCTTCATGAAGATGTTAACCACAACACAGACTGCTCAACTTTTTATGGGATACTGATCAATTTCAGATTGGGTTGAAGTGAAGTATCAGGAAAAGGAAAGGGAGTGGAATTTATCTTCTACTTAAGATGACAAGTTGACCAGTGTGTGTGAGAGTTTGGGTTTGTGTTCATGTTAATCTTTCCTTTTTCACTTAAGGCACTAAAATGGTTGGTTTTTAAAAAAAATTAAAATCTAGAATTATGGTGCTAAAACAATGAACTCCGATTGTGACATTCCTTGGTTGCACTTAAGTGCTGTGTGAACTGAAACATTTGACAAGATTACCCATAGCTTAATCTACACAAGGGCACTATTCCAGCTCCACTGTGTAGTTTCCTGCCCCCCTTTGATGTCACAGGCACCTGTTTTAATCCAAACTGAAATTAGTTTGGAAAGCCACATGATACTCCCATCATGTAGCTCAACTGGTACAAGGGGGTGTTTCTACTGTGTGCACATACTTCCTATATCAGTTTATTTCTGGTCACACTACTTCAAAGGCTACAGGTGGTTTTTCTTTGTTTGTTCCTATCCTGAGTTCTCCTATTTGCATTATCAAATAGCCTTTCTCAGTTTTCCTACATCCTGACTGCTCACCTGCACTCCCATTGGATTGGATGCATACCTGAGTGGTTACCTAAGGCCTCAGATGTGTTGCTTCCATCCCCACTTATTTGCTGTTTCATTTTTGAAATTTAATTCTCAGGAAGGTGTGTAGGGCATATTGTGCAATCTTACACAAGTCTATTTAGATGTAAAGCCTAACTGAATTCAATAGTACTTGCTCCCAGGAACGTTTTTATAGTGCTCGTCCCATGGGATCCTTCCCTTAACCCTGCTCCAAAGGACAGCTAAAAGCAAGTGAGGCCCTATATGGACTGGCTCGAAAGGATACCCTGACTTTGCCTCAGGGCATTATGGTGCTGTGCGCTGTTCCAGATGGCGCACGGCATTATGGCGCACCTCCAGCACTGCATCCAGATGATACTGCACTGAAGGGGTGTCATACAGCTGCGCTGCTGTGGTTATGGCACCCTTTGGAGGGTGAAAAAAGGAGCTATGACAGAGGCAGGAAAGGAGGTCCATAATAATTTTTGTAAAGTATAAAATGTAGTTTTAAAACAATTTCTAGCACAACAACAGAAGAGCAATAACATTATGCAGTAAGTCAAACAGCTATTATACAAATTCATTTCCATTTTACTTGGCTTGTGCAATAAACCACATAGCCTCATCATCTGCTATTCCTCACTTGTCTCTCATCCAAGTACTAACCAGGCCTGATCACACTTAGCTACCATGATCCAAAGGATCTGATGCCTTCAGGGAATTTAGGCACAGTTTTCCATCCCCAATGTAAATCTTTTATCTCAATGCTACCTTCCCCATAAAATAAACTTTCTTCTAGTATGAGAAGGCTACCTAGTCACTGCCCACTTATTCTGATTGCTGCCTTGGAACTTTTGAATCAGTTTTGGCCTCTGTCAGACTTTGACCATGTATCTATGCAAATAATAATAATAATAATAATAATAATAATAATAATAATAATAAATTTTATTTTATACCGCTTTTCCAGAAGATCAAAGTGGTGTACACAAAATTTAAAACCAGTTACAAACACATCATAAAATAGATAAAACCAATGACACAATATACAATATACAAATCTAAAAACAATCATTCGAAAGGGTGAGGCAGAAAGTTGATGGGATCAAAGTACACTAGTTCATTTTCCAGAGGGTAAGGCTTGACAGAAGAGGAAAGTTTTTAGCCTCTTTTTGAATGTTTCTAGGGGGGTGATCAGGCGGAGTTCCTCGGGAAGACTGTTCCAGATTTGTGGGGCTGCTACTGAGAAGGCCCTCTGGGATGTAGTAGCATATTTAGATGATGGAATTTCTAGCAAGTTCTTCCCGGTTGTTCTGCGTGTGCTGGGCGTATTATATGGGGAGATGCGGTCCTTCAAGTAACTCGGGCCCAAGCCATGTAGGGATTTATACATGGATATTTTAATTATTTTACCTCAATTCAGTTTAAACCTTAATTTGGCTGGCATCCTATTATCAAAGGTTTTTGGCTCCAATTTTGTCACTCAAATACACCCCAAGTCCATCCCCACTTCCAGAGCCACTCTTTGTAGCTCTTTTCAGATCCAGGAGTTTTCCAGCTTGAAAAAATGGCTGCCGAAGTCCTCCTGGAGATGAGCCTGGGATGTATTTGGGTGACAAAATTGCAGCCAAAAACTTTGCGATTAAGTCAGGAAGCCTCCCAAATTAAGGGTTAAACTGGATTGAGGTAAGATGATTTAAATATCTCCTATCTCTGGTTCGTCTATCAACAGAAAACAAGAGTGCTTAAACTGAAATGCTTTTATAACTCTATCTCATTATTTCTTTCAGCAGTTTGTGATGTTTGCTTCTCTCTCTGTCTGTGTTCTCAACTTGATGCCACCATTACTTTTTCTCATAAACTTTATCTTCTGCTGTCAACAGTTCTTCATTCAGTCTCATTTTATTTCATCCTTGCATTAATTGTGTATGTTTTCAAAAGTCTGTGATCTTCAAACTGGAAATAAAAATGAACAATGACTTCACAACTTCTTTTAAAGGATTCCATTTTAAGTTCTTCCCCATGTTAATAATGTGCCTTAATAAAGGTTTCTTCCAAAAGAAACTGCACTCTTTTGTGATGTATAACATTTTTGTTATTCCCTTCCCCATTAATGAAAAATGGCCTACAGTGTCAGAGTTGAAATTTTATTGTTCTCTAAAACAAACTAATAGAAAATCTCATTTGGCATCATGAGTTTCTAAATGACATTGGAGTTTGTTTCATCCTTCTGCAGTCATGCTACTTAGATCAGGACATGATGAAGAAGGCATTTGTTAGCATAAATAGATTTAAGAATAGTAATAATAGATGGCATACTGGCATTTTGTCTGGTATAATCTCATAATGTTCATTATCTCCAATAGAAGCGGTGTGTGTGTGTATTAAAATAAATTGAGACAATGGAAGTAGCATTTAAAGATACATTGCTTTAAAAAAAATTGTACAGAAGATTTATAGTGAGCCCTCCACATTCACTGGGGTTAGGGGCTCAAGACCTCCATGCAAGTGGAGAAACCCATATAAAAATCACTATTTTTTTTTTTTATCTGAGAGAACACGTGTCTGGGAATCTCTAGGTCCTTCAGTGCAATTCTGTGGTCAACATCCACTGGATGTTGACCATAGAATCACACTAGAGGACCTAAAATTGCCTACGAAAGTGTTTTCCCTAGCAATCTCTTGGTCTTTCATCACAATTCTATGGCCAGCTTCTAGAAGAGTTGCACTCAAGGTCCTAGAGATTCCTAGAGAGAATGCATTAATCAAATCTGTGAATAATCAAATCCACAAAAAGCCACAAATGTGGGGGCTGGCTGTAATGTTTTGGCATCCTATTTGAAATAACTGTTTGTTTCAGATATAGAATGCATCTACACTGTAGGAACAATGTAATTTTACAGCACCTTAAGAGCTATAGCTCTATCCAATGAAGGCTGGGATTTTCCTTTGACCTTTTCAGCCAAAGAGTGCAGGTGCCTCACCAAAACTACAACTACGAAACTACAAATCCCAGGATGGAGTCATGTCAGTTAGAGTGCTGTCAAGCTACATTATTTCTACATGTGTAGATGCACCCTTAGTATTTACATGTGTTGCAGACCTGAAGAGGGGGGAAACATCATCTGCTGATCAACCACCTTCTTTACAAAATGTCTCTTTCCTAACAAAATTACAATAGGCTAGCACACACCTGGCACAGTTTAGGCCCTGTGCAGATGGGCTCTTAAAGGCTGGCTTGGAAGCATGGTAGGGGTGTATTGTCTACACAATGCTTGCCCAGCTCTGCCCCCAAGACAGCGTGATGCTGCACGCTGCACTGCATGGCATGCGGCAGCACAGTGCTCCTGTGGCACTGAGTCCGCATGACCCAGCACTGAAAGAGCACTGTAAAGCTGTGGCACCATGGCTATCACACCTCCTTTACGTACTCTGGTGGTAAAAGGGGCAGCTGGAGGCAACCCTCTGGGGCTGTCTGTACAGTCCCTTAGTCTTTCAAATCTAATTGGAGAATTTTGAGTCTTACTGCTACTGCTTCAGTCCAGCTCTAGGAGAAAATATTAAAAGGAAAGAATTTTGCCTTTACTTCACTAAAGTTGAAAAGACTTTGAAAAATCTTATGGTCAGAAGGATCCTTTATCAACTTGCATGAAGGAAAATTTTCAGTGATAATTTCACTTTTAAAGTAATGCAGTCCAATATGAAGGTATAAAAAGTTCATTGCTGTGTCCTGCCAGGTTCCTGGTATGTCCTATCATTGACCACAAAGTTTCCAGATATCAAAGGGCATTAGGAAATAGTGATATACATTAAGGATATGAAACTTTCAGAATGTTCTTGTACTGTATCTCTCAATATTCCTAGTCACTATCGTCAATCCCATGAGGGTTGATGGGAGTTGCAATCAAACAAAACTGAAGGACCACACACCACACTTTGTGGACTAGAATATAGTTCTAGGACAGACTGTAGCCTTCTGCCAACTAAGACGGAATTCCTCCCTTGAGATAGTGTCTTACAGCTGTACCCACTGGATTTCTATTGCAGGATAAAGTTGGCCATTTCATTGCTCCTGCCATATAATTTCTTTATGCAAATATTATAAGTAATTCAAAAGTGTCTTTAACCTCCTTGTAAGAATTGGTTCTCATTTAGATCAGGCATACTTTTTAGATGGTGCTGTTTAATACTATAATCCTTACAAAAAACAAAGGCAAAGTCTTCATTAAGCATCTGTACCATACAACCAAGCTGTCTTAATATCTTTTCCATCCTTAGTGTATGATTTCCTGGCTGGCATCCAAAGAGCTACTGTAGTTAGTCCAATGGCTTATTCACACGCTGTGCATTAAAAAAAACAACACACACACACACACATATAAGAGATTGTCATTTTGAAAATATAGTCTACAGTCAGCCCTCATTATCCATAGATTTCTTATCCACGGATTTGAGCATTCATGACTTGAAAATATTACAAAAAAGAATAAATTCCAAATAGTAAAACTTGATTTTCCATTTTATATAAGGGACACCATTTTGTTGTGCCATTATATTTAATGGGACTTGAGCATCCACAGATTTTGTTAGCCACAGGGGGCCCTGGAACCAAACTCCAGCAGATAACAAGGGCCCAATGTATAATGTCTTAGGCCAGTGATGGCGAAACTTTTTGATGCTGTGTGCCCCAACCACTTATTTTAAGGCACCAGACTCTTCCCGGTGTAAGGGGGGCTTCCACCCTTTTGGGGGGGGGTTCTGCCCTCAGGGGGTGGGACTTCAGCCCCCAATTTCCTGGCCACCATATTTCCAGAAGACAGGAGCCAGAGGTGGGAGATTTGGAGGATGGCTGCCAGAGCATGGAGCCTCTGGTTACCACCCTCCATTGTTTCTCAGGCTCTGAGAGTCCCAAAGTGTCCCTCAGAGGCTAGGAAACAGGCTTTGGAGGATGGCTGCCAGAGCAGGGAGCTTCTGGTCTCCACCCTCCATTGTTTCCTGGCTTCTGAAAGGGTCCCTCCGTGGCCATAACATGGGCTTTGGAGGATGGCTGACAGAGTAGGGAGCCTCTTGTCACAACCCTCTGTCATTTTCCGGATTGTGAGAGTTCCACAGGGTCCCTCAGAGGCCCCAAAACGGGCTTTGGAGAATGCCTGCCAGAGGAAGGAGCCTCTGGTTGCCACCCGGCTTCTGAGAGTCCCAAACAGTCCCTCAGAGGTTGGGAAATGGGCTTTGGAGGACATCTGCCAGAGTAGGGAGCCTCTAATCTCCACCCTCCATCATTTGCATGTGTCATCATGGTGGCCCCCATGTTGATAGGGCCATGCCCAGAGCATGCAGTCTCTCTGTAATCCCAAACCTTAAAATCTACCCCAGATTGCTATTTTCCAGCAGTCTGTACCAGCCTTATTCCCTCTACCTAGACCTAATTTAAAGCAACCCTTCTATCTCTTTTTCTCACAGTAGTTTGTTCTACATCCTCTATTACAGTCTCCTCTTATAGAAATACCACATCAGTGCAAATGGCAAAAGCCTAACTAGTGATATCAGTGGACCTTTTAACTAAACAAATGTATTTTATGGTTGGAAAGTAAAATATTTATTCATCCAGTCAAATACAATCCTTCTGCCTCATGTTTTTTTCTTCTTGCATTCGAAGCTTGCTTAGAATGCAGTTGGACATAACATATGCATGTTTGATTTAAATATGTTTTTGCCATTTTCAGCATTAAAGACTGTAAGCCATTGGGCCAGTTCACCTCATTAACCTTCATTGCTTCAGGGGGAAAAAAAACTTTGAAAAATCAAATATCATAGTTGCAGTTTGAGTTCCACTTGCCCTTCCATAATATCAAAACAATGCTTGATCACTGAACCCAAAGTAATTCCCAGAGTAATATCTCGTTACATTCTTTTTATTCACCTGAACCATTTTGTTGTTGTTGCTCAATTTAAGATCCAATGTTATAGTAAATAATGTGACATATTAACAAAAGTTAGAATAGCTGGATTCAACTATTGTTACATATTCTATTCACTGTTTCTTATCATTTATCAAATGTGATTTTTTTTCATATTTCTGAGGTAGTCTAACCAGAGTAATTAGAAGTGATGGGGGTGATTATTATTATTATTATTATTATTATTATTATTATTATTATTGACATATATGCCATTATTTAAGTTTATTAGTGTGTGCCCTGTCGTATGTTCTGTTCTGTTATTTCTCTATTGGTCAATGTTTCCTTGTTTTGATTCTGATTCCTTTCCAGCATAAGCTGGAGACATTCTGAAATTAATTCTGGCATAGGTTCATAAGAAAGCTAGTTTTATATTTCAGTTGCATCTTTTATGGTTTTCCATATTGTGTCCCTAGCAATGATGGTGTTTGTGGATAAGAGAGGTGCATAAACACCTTTGGATTTGTTAAAAATGTCTATAAATTTACTGATTACATTCAGCACTTCATAGGGAAAGATTCCAAACTTTGGCTGCCTGGACATCCTGCTGAATGACATCCACCTAGTAAAACTGATAGGTTATCAAATAAAGTGGCAGGAGTAGAGATCCACTGTGGTGTGAATCTATGTATGGTTCCTATCACCACCATGTATGGTGCACACAATTTTCCCCCAGAATTAGGCAAGGGCATAATGAGACCTAAGTTACCTTATGGGGGTGGGATGCCATGTAGGAAGAAGATGGTCCTACCTGATGGCCCCAAATGCAGTCTGCTCAGTACCTACAACATCCATACAGCTTAAGCTAATGAAAAATGGAAGAAATGCATTAACAATAATGGAGACATATGAATTGACCTGAGGTGAAAATGCTGCAGTCAACATTCATAGCAAAGCTGAGTACACAGCAAAAATAGTAGGCAGTTGGGTAAGTCTTCCAATGAGTAAAACTAGAATATAAAGGATATTTTGAAATATTTGAAAAATAGTCAAAAACATACTTCTCAAGTGGTGAGAAGAATCCTGGAGTGGCTGGATATTTGCACAGAAAACAGCATTTTCTGCACAGGAAACAGAATTTTCAGATAATAACATATACATACAGAAAATGTTGTTTTCAGAATCACACTCATGGGCATACAAATTTGTGCAATGTAAATCCCAAACTATTTAATTTTTTGTTGAAATATTTATCTCTTACCCCATATCTGAGAATCATATTGTGGTATTCAGTGAAATCACTGCAGCATTTTCTGTTCAGGAAACAGCATTTTCGGTCTGGAACAATATAGTTTTATGTGCCATTTTTTGTGTGTAAAATGCCGCTTTTTATACCAAAAAAGTTCACATTTTGCACAGAGTAAGACCTAAACGACAAATAGTTTTCAAAAACTATTTGCAGTTTTCAAAGCAGGAAAGAAGCTGCTAAAATCACTTCCTTCCAAGAAAATGCAAGTGAACAATTACATCCCTAATACCCTATTAGGATTTTGCCATAAAAGCTCTGAAAGTAAATTGGGCACAGAACATTATCTGGATATTGGGTTCCTCCTGCTGCCTCCCCTAAAAAACAGAAACCAGTATCAATTGGCCTGTATGGATTTGCACCCACATACATCCCAGTCACATCCTACACGATGCAAATAGGAATGTGGAAGAAAGCCAGCACTGTGACTTATGCCTGGGACAGACCGCCCCAAAAGGATGGCCTGCCGGTGGCTTATTTCCCTCCGGAAGGAAGCTGCAGCTGCCAAACCATGTGGCTTCCCTCCGGAGTAAAAAGAACCCGGAAAAAACGGGTTCTTTTTATGGTGCTGGAGTGACGTTGCGAGTGTGCCACTGTTGCACTCATGATGTAAGCGATGTGTGGCACCATGCGGAAGCTGTGCAGTGCTTACATCACAATGGTGGCACCTGTGTACACGGGATGCTGCCATTAGTACTCTGCCACTCCATACTAGGGTTAGGGACTGTGCGATTGGTGCACGGTCCCTAACCCAGTAACGCCACCGCCACGCCACAAAGTACCCATCTCTGTCGGGCCTTAGTCATGCACCCACATGGACAGGCATGTAAGTTACAGCTTTGGAAAAAACGGACTGCAACCGTGAAGTACAATCAACAGTCCTTTTTGTGTTTTGGTTTAATTAATTTGTGTATGTATTCATTTGCACTGTAACTTGCAAGGAAGAAAACACTGAAATTGAAAATGGAGGCAAATTACAAAGGTTCAAAAATAACCAGCCAGAGAATAAAATTTTCTAGCAATTTTCCACAAGCACAATTGGGTAATTCAGATAGAGAAAATTCTCTAAGCTTCTATAGTCATGTCTTGTCCCCTTTGGAATGAGGGCAAATGGAATTAAAGATGCAGAGACACAAGTCCACTGAAAATGAAATAACTGAAGAACAATCACAAGCAGCTGACAAGAAGTGAGTCTGTAACTTAACATGGCATTATTTATATTTGTTTTTCCTCAGAGGGATGTGATAGAAAACAAAGAGAGGAATGTGTGGACTTATTTAAACAATAAGCACATGCTAAGCCAGCTGGTGCAGTCTGCGGGGACAGAATATATGGGTCAGCGTATTCCATCATCAGCATTTTTCTATTCTGGTGAAGCACCTGCTTCAGTAAACAGACAACATGGGGCCCCAGCCAACAAAATTACATTATTAAAGAGACAGCTTCCCAAATTTGTGGCCTACTTAGACATATTTCCCCCCAGAAACCAAACAAACCTTGTCACAAGGAAGTCGTGCTCTTTATAAACATGCATCAAGCAAACACCTCATTCCTTTAGCTGTTGCAGATATAACAGACAGTTCCAAAACTACTAGGCACAGTAGACAGTGAACTTCTGTGGCATTTTGTTTACAACAACTCAGATAAGTTATTAATGACAATCATATTATGTTATAGCTTACAATGTGCTTGATAGATTTTCCTCTTATGATTTTGGTTAAGCCAAGAGAATTGGCTGCTTGGTTGATTAGGCTGAGAGAAAAATTGTCAAAGAAATACCCAATTTATATTATTATTATTATCATCCCACCTTTCTCCCAATATAGGGACTTAAGGCAGCTATGAATTCCAGGTGTGAAGAAGAATCAAGGCTCAGGGTTTAAGACCACACTTTTTCTTCTTCTCCTTATCTTTCTTTTTTTCTTGGAAGATCCTCCATACTTTAGAGCTGTGAAAGAAGCTGAAATACCAGGTATGAAACTTTTATTTATGGGAGTGTGGGGGATTTAGCTTGCAAGACACTGAGGCCTTAAAAACATGGAAAAGAGCTATTGGCAGGCAGCTGTGCTCAAAACAGTCTGTTTGGCTTCCTATCCCTGTAGTATGTATATAAATTCTGTTGACTCAAGAGGCTTCTGAGTTGGCCTATGCAGTTTAGCAGGGGTAATTGATGACAACACTAAATGCAAAAGGCCAAAGAATATCAAATGCAATGAGTCTCATAGACAACAACAACAACAAACAAACTGAGAAAATGGCATTATAACAGTTAGTCCAAATGAAACATATCTGCTCAGAATGAGACATGTATTGTATGTGAACATATGAGATCCACTCAGCCTTCCATCCTTTCATAGGTTGGTAAACTGAGTACCCAGCAGAAAGAGAGGAAGGCTGCATGCTAGATGGATGGACTCTATTATGGAGGTCACAGGTATGAATTTACAGGAACTAAGCAGAACAGTGGAGGACAGGGGTTCTTGGAGATGTCACATCCACAGGGTTGCCATGTGTTGAAATCAACTCAAGTACAGTTAACAAAATTGTACTATTCTATACTGTTATATTGGTTGGCTATGATTCAACCACTTTCTATCTTAGCTCAAGTTTCTGAGTTACCCCAAGGACGGACGTGTCCAAAAATGATACTCCCGGACACTTATAAGTTTAGGGAATTAGGTTAGTCTCAAATGTTAGAGTGTGGGAGGCTGGGTAACGTCTATTGGAACTATCTCAGTGTATACCAGGTCCAAGGCCATATAGAACTTCAGAGGCAGACTTCCAGTTAAAATGAATTTTATTTAAAAATTTAAACACACACACACACGTACACAATAACTAGAAAATCAAAGATGTGGAGTTGGAATAGATATGGAACATCACTAAAGGTGATACTGTACATAAATGGATCTTGATTCCAGATTGTGTGGATGTCCAGGATGAAAAGACTGACTCTAACACTCCCAGTGCAAAGTGAGGTGGTGAGCGATAGAGGTGCTTAGCTAAGCAGACTGACATGGATTCAGCATGCAATTGAACTGAGTAAAAGAAATGGGCAAAATAGCCCTAATATTTATACTTACAAATTCCACCTTGGATGACCAAAAGGATCTTGAAGTTCTTTGAAATGGGTATGAGTTACATTGATATGTTTCCCAGGGTGGCAATACAAGGGTGAAAATTGATGGCAATTAAATATGCACTTCCAAGTTGGAGAGGATATCAGGATCTGAGTTTATCCCAAGACTTGAATCTCTTCATGCTGGGGTCAGGGATCTCACCATCTCTTCGTCAATGTCCAGCACACTGGCACCTCATTGCAACTCCTGCCTTCTCACCTATGTCCGGTGGCTATTCCTTGGCAATGGCTTCTGCATTCAGGGTCTTGAAAGGGTCACCTAGGCTATGCTTTTCTGATATCAAAAGAGGAGGGGTGGCCCTCCCCACCTATGGGCACTGGAGAGTCCTAAAAAGTGATGAATTATCAATAGGAGCCTCTGTGGTCAGAGTTTCCCTGTTCAAGAATGGTCACAGCTGGCAAACAAACAGCTGGTAAAAGTTACTCTTGGACACTGAACCCACCTGAAGCAGAGCTGCATTGAATTGTACCCACAAGCTATACAGCCACTCATTCAAGGTGAAGCTAGATATATTGAAACTAAACCCTCCACAGATTGAAGCTTTAAGATTAGATGGTTCTCATGTATGTGGATTTGTGCAGCCTGTTCAATCCCTGTTGTTCTTCCTGCAGATAAATACCCCTTTTCTTTAAGGATTTTTTTGGTTGTGTGTGTGTGTGTTGCATCAACAGAGCCTTTAATGGGGAGACAACGATTTTATTTTTTATTTTTAAGCCTTATTTAATTCTCTTTTAAAAGTGTGCTTTAAACCAAAAATTTACTTTATATGGTTTTGACTTTTGTACTGAGAGATTTTAAATTGTATTATTCTTTTAAAACTGCCTTGGGAATAGTAAATCAATTAATAAGACAAGGGTTGCCTTAGAGTTGATAGGTTTGCCTTAGAGTCACCATAAAATAGAACCAACTTCAACACATAAAATAGCAGCAACAACAATGTTCTCTCTTTGATGTTTGCCAACCCCTTTGGTTTTTGTCAACCCATTCATACATGCAAGCCACTGGATGTTGCAGTTGTGTGTGTGTGTGCGCGCGTGCGCATGTGCCTACAAGTCACAACTAATGGTGACCTATGAATGTCATAGGGTTTTCTTACACAAGGAATACTAAGAGGTGGCTTAGCTAGTTCATTCCTCTGAAATAGGAGCCCTGGTGGCACAGTGGTTAAATGCCTGTACTGAAGCCACTCACTCAAAACCATAAGGTTGCGAGTTCAAAACCAGAGAAAGGGTTCAAGCTCGACTCAGGCTTGCATCCTTCCGAGGTCACTAAAATGAGTACCCAGATTGTTGGGGGCAATTAGCTTACAGTTGTAAACCGCTTAGACACTGTTAGTTCAATATGAAGTGGTATATAAATGAAGCTGTTTGTTTGAAATATACCCTACAGAACCTAGTATTCATTGTTGGTCTCCCATTCAAATACTAACCAGGGCTGATGGGTTCCGGTGACTTTAGGATATTTAGGCCTTGTTGCAATGATTGTTGTTGTTGTATCCTCAAGTTTTTTCCTACCTATGTAGACCCTTAAGGTACATGGCTAAAAGTCAATCTATGAGCCAATCCTAGTCATTTGGTTCCCATGGCTATGGAAAAATATATAGCTGGCATACAGATACCATGAGTATGACTATATGCTTTTTACACAAAATCTGGTGCTTTTGTGTAATAAGCATACTAAATCTGAGAAATAGGTACACAGATAAGAAGAAAGAATTGAACAAAACCCAAGCATAAACACCCCTCCCCTTTGAAAACAATCAAAGTAATTGGAAACAGATGGTCTAAGCAAAATGCAGCACAAGTGTGAATAGGAACTAAAAGACCACATGGAAATCTGAAAGTCAAAGCTATTCTCACTGGAATGAGCTGTTATGGTTTGGCCTGCAATGAAAGCTCTTGATGGTTAGAAGGCTAGTTCAAGATCTAGGTTTTGTGAATTAATCAACATATTCATGTGATGGAAAAGGTTATCCAAGGCATAGTGTTGGCTGCATATTAATTTATGAGATTAGTCACCACTGTGCCAATTCAAATCTTCAAATGGAAACAAAAAAGTATTAAAATGTAGATGTTACATTCTCCCAGATTATTTTTTTAAAAAAAAGTCTCTCCCCCCCCCCCAATTGACGATCCTTTTTGCATTTGAATTAAGATGACTGCATTTTATCTTGATTGATGCTGTTTGGTCCAGAGTTGCACAATTACAGGGGGAAATATGCTTTGGCAGTAGTTCTTTTGTAACTTTGGCTGCATTACAAATCTCAGCAACCATATTTTTGCTGGAAATATGATAGTGGAGTGTGAGCCACTATTGATATTTGTAAAGGGGGTATCATTTTGTGAAATGTTTGTTATTTTAAGATTTTGCATGTATTTTTATGTTTGCGTATTAATAAACTATATAGACCATCCAGAGATCTAACATATGAATTCCAATCATCTTATATTTTCATCTAGCACTGCTACTCTTTGCAGAAGGCAGGACACTAGGTTTTTGTAGACGTGCAAAAGAGAGAAGGAGAAAAGAAGTTGGGTAATTTGTCATTCCTCATTCCATTAATACCGTTGACTTGGCCATGGCAACTTGTTAGTGTCTCCATTTCCTCTTAGTATATATGTTTTAGGATATAATTGCTGAGTTGAAGGGAACAGATTGGGGGGGGTGAGAAAAATAAAAACTCAGAATCGGTTCACTGATCACCCAGCATCTTTCCATGATTTTGTTCAGGACAAGTGCCACTGCACTATTTGTTCGTGTAATGCTCATTCTGTCTATGCTACATAAACACGCTCAAATAGTAGTGAACTTGATGATTTCACACAAACTAGAAATTAGTAGGAAATTTAATCAAAGAAAAAATTCTTGTCTTTTTCAGTAGGCTAAGTGAAATTTCTTTGAAGGGCTCACATATTACCAAACTGTAACCTACAATAGAAATCAAAGCAAATCTTGAGAGTCTACTGCAGTGAAAAATGAATAGAAACTAAAAGGCAAATTAAACTTACTTTGATAAGGTTAGTAGAATTTCAGGTTGCCGGTGCACTCACTTGTTGCCAAAACTGTACTGATATTTCATGGGATAGTTGGGAGAGTACAGAATAAAAGTGAATCATTTAAAGATTACTAGAGGTTTTTGTTGTTGCTGTTATGTGCCTTCAAGTCATTCCTGATTTATGGTGACCCTGGGATTTTCTTGGCAAGATTTGTTCAGAGGAGGTTTGCCCTTACCATTTTCTAATGCTGATAGAATGTGACCTGTTCAAGAACAGCCAGTGGGTTTCATGGCCAAGTTAGGAATCAAACCCTGTTCTCCAGAGCTGTAGTCTAATGTTCAAACTAATATACCATGCTGGCTCTCCAAAGGGTTTCATTACCAACCTGAATATCTCTGAGGACATTCTGTGACTTCATTCTGAAGGAGTTTGATCAGCAGTGACATTAACAAAGCACTTATCCTCCCTCCATGCAAAAGCCAAATAATATTTATGGTGACTTGGGGATGGACAAATCACTCTTTTTAAATTACTATTAGCTCATGAATTATCTCTCTCTCTCTCTTTTGCCTAAGTTCACTCTTACAGCAATACTTTCCTATTTCCAGTTACATCTGCAGATTTCTAAAAAAATGCCTCAAAAATTGCAAATTAAAGCACATTCAAATAATACATATTGAAATTTCTTTGTTCATATATCTATATCCACTGGGTGACCTTGGGCAAGTCACTTGCTGTCAGCTTCAGAGGAAGGAAATGGTAACCCTCCTCTGAACAAATCTTGTTATGAAAACCCCGTGATAGTTCACTTTAGGGTTGCCATAAATCAGAAATGACTTGAAGGTACACAGTCACAATTCATATCTATATCTATATAGAGTTATAAATATTTAGCTATATCCTATTGTATTTTAATGAGAAATCCATGAGCACTGATAAATTCCAGTGGGTAAGACTGTTAATTTAATTCTCTGTTTGGGCTTTATAGGTAGCTAGGATGTTGGCAAGCAGAGGAGCATGGCACACATGTTGCAAAATAAAGATCATGCATACACACACATGCATACACATATGCACACATACACCTTGTTATGCTGCCTTGAGTCCCTATATTGGGAGAAAGGTGGGATATAAGAAAATAAAATAATAATAAAAAACAATTGTTATGAAAAAGTAAAAAAAGTCATCAAGCTAAAATAGGGTATAAAATTTCTGTAATGAAGGAGGATGTCAAAGGCAGTAATGCATGCATATGTGGGGAGTCCTATCTCCCCTTTAATTTTTGTTCTGGGGAGATTGGTCACCTGTTGGACATTCTGCCTGGTGAAAGGTTCTGCACCATAGTAGTAATTATTTTAAAGGCCCTGAAGATAATTATCTAATATAGAAACCTACATAACAGTACAATAGATGTTGTGTGCAGCAGATCAATATATATAACTCAGTGGTGAAGTACGTTTCCCACTTTACAAAAGCAGCCTACAGTTTTTTCATTTACACATATATCACCAGTAGAGTAAGGATATATATATATAAAGATAGAACATTTTCTGTCAAGAGCTTAATCTTTTCGTTGATAAAATGTTGTTGAAGAGGTTATTCCCTAATTTTCAGTAGATAATTTGCTTCGGTGATTAAAGGATTAGCCATACATCAGTAATCTTGCTTTGGGGATTGGTATTCAAATGTCCAAGATGCATGAACATTTTCATCATACTGGAGTAAATATTTGTAATTATACAGAGCTTGCTCTTCCCATTACATGACGCAACAGTGGCTGAAAAAGATCACAGTTTTCGAGCTTTAGCATGAAGGTGCTTGAAATCCCAGCAGACTTCCAAACACTTAAAAAAAACAACTCAGAATTTCAGTCAAGATAGGACAGGACTTCTGGAAAGTTTGGTGTTCTGATCAGGCTCAGGTTGTCTCCATTCCATTTCCTCTGGCTTTATTTGCTTCTATTTATCATTGCATTTTATACTGAAAATCAGGCATATTTTTTCTTGTTGTTTCTAGAGGGCATAATTAAATTGGTTATTGCTGGCTTCTTCTAACACTAGAAAAGGACAGCCAGGTTTTTATTTAAAAAAAAAAAGAAAAGAAAGAAGAGGTACATTGGGGGTGGCAGCATAGGAGAAGGCTGAGACAGGCTGTCAGTTGTCTTCATGAAAAGTTTCCTGTGGGAGATATTAAATCTCACAAAAGATTATCAACTTGGTTCCTGTCCAGGTCATTTGAAAGACAAAATTCTTGTATAAGACCCTACTGTGAATCTGTGATTTTCAGGGAATGAATGGTTGGAAACATAGGGTAGGACCCTAATGGTGGCTGCTGCTAGACTCTCAAAGTTCATTTTTATATGTTATATTATTAAAATGTTTATAATCTATCCCTTAACAAAACATTTCAGGGTAATGTACAAACAAAATCTATGTTAAAAGTATAAAATCATACCAAATTTCACACTCTAAATTTTTTTAAAGCATACTAGAAATATTTTAAACAAAAAATTGAAATAGTTTAAAATCATGTACATGTACAATTGAAAAGATCAGTTGGGCCCCAAAGATGGAATAAAGTCTTTGTTTACACCAACTGGACCCAAGAGGAAAGGCACTCCACAAACAGGGCCCAAAACACAGCAAACCCTCTTTCATGCCCCCTCCCACAATATATTGCTCCCTTCAATGAGAGCCAGAAGAAATCTCTTGCAGAAGACTTAGTTCCTGGGGCAGGTGTATCTAGGGAGAGGTACTCCTTCAAATGTAGAGGATATGTAGAGTTATGACACCACTAGCCTCCAACAAAAGCTAGAATGGCCCTTTCCACCAGCAGATGAAGTTCTGAAGCAGGTCTTGGGGACGTGACAACAAGTGGCACAGCTTCATGCCATGCTGTGTGGACAGGCCATGGGTGTTCATCCTGCCTTGGGAGTGGGCCATGGGGATAGCAAGGTTTTGACCCACTTTAGAAAAAACAGGATTGGGACACTTTTTACTGCTCATCTGCTCTGGACCAAAGACAGAGAAGCTCCTTTTTACAAAATTTTACTTTGCCTGTTCACCCCCTTTTCCTCCTTGTCCTCTATCTTGCTAGATGATTTTAGGAGCATTGGGAGATAGGTGAAGGAGGACTAGAAAAACACAGATTTTCAGTGTTGAGTTACAGCAGAACTTCTGCTATAAATAACGCAGTGGAGTTTGAGCTGGTTAAGAATAGAATTCTCCTCCAACTTATCTACTGTAGCTGTGTAGGCCTTTCTACAACAGACAAAGTGAACACCAGCAGAATGATCTTGAGAAATGCAGAGCTGTACAGCTGCCTCACTAGCTAAGCCCACCATGTTATAAAAATGGCCAAAAAATGGAAATCAAAAGAAAATTGAAGGTGGATGAAAGAAAAAGTTGTCGCTGGATGCATTCTGGAAGAAGCTTTCAAAATGGTTCTGCACATATCTAACCTGGTAGTTGCATTTCACGTGTGCATATTGATAGTTTTGAATACAAAATTTGTTTTAATATGTTGAACTGTTCTTCTTCCACTACTACTTTTTGTGATGCAAGAATCTATCCTTGTTCTTTTCATATTATTTCTGCCAGGTATCAAATTTTCTGTTTAAAGAAAGAATCTCCAAAAAGACATTGCTTTCATTAACTGAGCTTACTTGGAATGATAATTTAATTATATTTCAACTTTTATATTCATTACTGGTGCATTTATCTATTTTAATTTTTGCAAGCTCCCTTGAGACCCAGCCTCAAGGCAAAAGTAAAAGGTAGTACCTGTACTGAGAAAATAAACAAACAGCAAAACCAATAATAGTTTGTTACTAAAATGTTTATCACATATCAAATATCAACTTTGTTCACCTGCTTTTGTCGAGGCCTCTGGAGTGTTGGATCCTTTCTCTTCTCAGTCATGAGAAATTTAATGTACAAATGCAGTGCGCCCTTGCCTTACGTGGGGATCCGTTCCAGACCTCTCTGCGTAAGGCAAATAATGCGTATGCTTGAGCTCCATTGAAGATAATGGGGTTTGTGCATGATGCGTGGTGCAGCGCATGCACCACGGGAGCACGCCATTTCAATCCTGTTGCATGGCTTTCAGTATAAGCTGAAAGCCACATAAAAGGTGTCCACGTATTGCGTGGGTGCACTGTAGCCTTTTAACTCAAAGAGTGTTATGTTACCAGTTAATCATACCATATCTGGATAAACAAAATAAGAAATGTCTGGCAGCTCCCTTGTAGATGGACATGATTAAAACTGCTGTTGAAATTAAGAGAATGGAAAGACCACAGGCCAGATGGTTTTCCAACTGAATGATATAAATCACACCTGGACCTGTTGGTTTCTAGACTTTTCTGCAAAATAATCTTGAGTCAGATTCTTTTCCAATTTCCCTTATTAATCTCCCCATCAGGTGTACACTTCCATCTGGAGTGTCATCTGGTGCATTTCACAACCCCCTGCTCTCCCGTACTGATGCCTTAGCTGTCCGTTGAATTTTCTTTTGACAATAGCAATGGGAAAATGTCCTCCTGAGGGCAGTAGCCCAGCTTGGAGGGCAGGGAAAAGCTGAATGGCCCACATCTCTGTCTTTAAAAGGTGTCACCATTCTCCTTCACTTCACAGCTTCTGCTTGACAGGAAGGTTGTCCTTAATGGAACAAACTGGAGAAGTACATCCTAGGCCCATGCACAGTGTTCCAGTCTTTCCTGAGTCTTTCCTTGACGTTCACATTAAAGCCAAAGGTCTGAATTGAAAATATTCATGTTTGACTAAATGCATAAGTCCTCCTTCACTCTTTCACTACCAGTCCATGGAAACTAAGGATAGGGCATTCAGGGAAAGAACAGCACTTGTGTTGACTCAATGGAGGATTCTTTGGAGGCACTGATTCAATGCATGAAAGGAAAACATTTGGATGAGGGTTTGTTGCACTTTATGCTGGGATTTGTGCTCCATTGTTCTCTTGGTGAATGGAAGGAGTTTCTGCATAAGTGGGAAGCTCATATTTCACCTTCTTCTTAACCATTTACTTTGGTACAAATGATCAGGCTCTTCTATCAGGCATATCAACTAGCAACTAGGATACACAATAGTTCTGTATGGATAGTATAATTGTGGAAGAGATATTTATGAGCACAGAAACTTTTCTTTAAGCAAATTGATAGTTCAGTTTAGAAAGTTAAACAGCATCTTGTCAGTAAAAGGCATGGAGGGGCAAGTTGGTGGGGGTAATACCTTTAATTAAATTCATACTGGCTGATTATTAACTTCATAGAAATGAATTAGTGGCATTAGGAATGTAATGGAGATCAAGAGTAATTGAGTGGGAAATCGAGGCCATACCCTCAAGGCAGATTGAAACAACTTATGAAACAACTTTATGGCCAAGGCCACTACTGGAACATATCAGGGGGCACTGCAGTGTTTCCATTCCCACCCACCACCCTTTACCAATATTTAAAATATTCAGCATATCAAAGCAGAAATTTAATACATAAATATTAGACTGAATATTAGTAAGTAATGCTTCACATACCATATTGGGAATGTGTGTGTTATAATAACAGTAATTCATTCTTTGGTGAACTTTAATGTGTGAGTTTATCAAATATAGAGTGGGATGA
Source organism: Sceloporus undulatus (assembly GCF_019175285.1). Classification (NCBI taxonomy): domain Eukaryota; kingdom Metazoa; phylum Chordata; class Lepidosauria; order Squamata; family Phrynosomatidae; genus Sceloporus; species Sceloporus undulatus. The sequence continues at coordinate 114,578,666 of NC_056526.1, forward strand.
GAAGCAGCAGCAAAATAAGGGACTATTGGATTATTCAGTTTAGGGAGTTACTAAATAAAAAGGAGTTTGGCTGAAGTAAAAAATGTGATAAAGATATCAAAAACAGTGGCAGATTAATCAAAGTATCAATGATATTTTAATATGAAAAAACCCCTCATGTGGGCATATCCACATCTCTCTCACTTGCTCTCTCACACATATGCACACATCCTGAAAGAAATACTCGTATGCCTCAGAAATTCTAAAAATATTTTCTTTAAATTTTGCAAACAGACATCTGATATTCAAATATCCCTTTTTACCTGACAGTTTCCTTAATATGTTGTACTAGTTTTATCTTTATCCCTCTATTTAACTAGCCAGGTATTTCCCTGTAAACAGATGACAACATAGTGTTTTTCAATTCCAAATATTAATTCCTTTACAAATTCCTTCAAGCTAAAACTAACTTGTAACAGTAAAAGGAAATGAAGGCAACCTTTCATAACAACCAGATGGGTCAATCAGTTCCTAATGTCCTGCCCCTTCACCACACACTTACTAGGAACATTGCCACACAAGCCCTATTTTTGCAGTAATTGCATCAAATTTCTTTTTAAAAAATGGAAATATACCCATTTCAGAGCAGGCATTATTGAATGTCTTTGCAATCACACAATTGGGACTGCTGCCGCCATCATTGCTATCTTCCTTATTTTGACATTTTCATGCAATTCCAGAGCTTTGCTACTGTGATTTAAGTTTTTAAAATGAAGGAAAGAAATAGTGAAGGGGAAAAAGTTAGCCTGTTTGGAAATAGAGTGGGGGAGCAAAGAGAGGGAAAGAGGAGGCAACATGTGACTGCCAATATTGTAACTGCCCCAAGAGTGACATTTTTTGCACCAGGGGACTAGTGTGATTGTGAAGTCAATGATGGGTTTTCCCCATCAATGGAAAGGGACACCCAAACCAAGCTTCAGGGACACAACATCTATGGGTTGGAGGTGGCATCATGTGATACGTATCTCCAAAGCTGCTTTTTTCTGGTTTTAATCATGGCTTAAAATCCATGTGTAGTAATATCATGAGAAAGAAGAAACTTCATGAAGTTTTCCTTATTTCTTCAGATAGGAAAAATAGGAAAGATTATCCCTTAACATTTTTACTGGGTCAGAACCCTGGCAAATCTGAATTGAATTTCAAGTCTTCTTTTAGATTCCCTTTCTGACAACCAATTAGTTATCGGTGAAAAGGAAGCTTCAAGAGCTATGTTTAACCAGCCAATTTTTATGGCTGAAGCTGAAAAGTTTATACTTCGAGGAAATCAGACTTAAGAACTAACAAGTAGAAAGAAGGATTTTTAATAAAAATAGCCTTTCCTTTGTTCTTTTTAGGAACAAGGATGTGATCGGTGGTGGCTGCTAACCTCTGTTTGCATGAGCCAGTGCTTCTGCTTTGGTTTTTAATCTGACTTTTAATTTGAACTACAGCACATTGGATAGCTCCTGTAAAGATTAAACCCCCAGAAAATCTGGAGTTAAAAAAAAAAAGAAGAAAAAGAACATATGGAAAATTTAGCTTTTGAGAGACTAGTTCCTAGCAACACCAAGCCAGCATGACCACTGATGATGCTATCTTGAGGATTCTGTTCATTGTAGTCTAGAGAAGCAGGTTCAGGATCTGTACCTAAAGCTTATAAAAGCTGATTTGAACCAGAGGAAATAAATGAAGGAAGCTCCCAAACCTTAAGAACATGGGAAGGGTGAAATCATTGAGCGTTTCTTCCCAAGCTCATGGAAATTCAAGACTCTAACTGATTTGGAGGTCCCCTTACTTTATATCAGTGTTTGGGAAACTGCAGTTTTCCAGACTTGCCAATTCTCAAGTTTTACCAAATTTAAGAAATAGGGAAAAGAGCCCCTTGTACCCTCTAGCAGGTACATTTGACATTTTTGCTACATTTTTCTGTCCAAAGGCCTTTCCTTCAAAACCAGAAGTGGTTTCCTCAAAGCCAAGGAATGACAATCAACTCTGTGGATAGTAGTGCCAAATTATGCATAGTGCAAATCTACGTCAGTGATTCTAAATGACTTTTAAATCATCCAGGCTGGATTAACAGGTAGCAAAATTGGCAAATAAGGTTAACTGTAAGACTTTGTAACATGATACCTATATTAATAGGACCTAAATCACAGATAACTAACTCAGGTATGATATTCTTGAGTCACGGGTGATAGGCCAGCAATTAATTAATTGAGTTTACTGAAATGAGGTAAAAATCAAATTCCAGACTATGGTTTATCTTGAGGGGGGTTGGATGAAAATAGTGTCTAGATTTGATTATGATGTCATTAAAGCAGTAATGCATGCATACTGTTTTTGGATCTTACCCAACCCAGATTGAGTATCCTAGGAACCCTGCAGAAAACCCAATGGATGTGACAGTGCCCCAAATGTTGTGTATGATTTTATTTTCCTGGGCAAAGACCACTATCATTTACAGCTTTGTCTTCATATTTTGTTAAATATTTTCATTTCCATTTAAAGGAGTATGAGTGTTGATTGCAGTCATTCATAGAAACACTCTTTTTAAAAGTGGCACTAAGATTAATTGATGACCAACCACAAAATAACAAGGCCAGGCATGAGACATTGGACTGAACAAGGGCCACTTTATTTGACCTAAAACCTATTTAAACTGAACCTGGAGATAAGCAACTAAAGCAACTCCCTCCCAATCCCTTTAATCACTTTCACTTCTTTGTTATAAGCAATAAAGTTTTCCACCTTACAGCTAACCCCTAGATTCATATTAATTAATTCATGTTTAAACAAAGCTAGATGAAAATGTATAAAAAACTTAGTAAATGTGGTGATGCAGGTATTTCTTACCAGGTCTATTTCTTTTTTGTAACTCCTTAGGACCAAAAGAACTATGTGAAATCACTTCCGTTATGCCATGGCTTAATTTAGTCCTTCAAGTGCATGATTCACCTCAGTCTCCTGGCACTGAGTTTTTAAATTCTTTTCCTCTAGGTATTACGTAGGTGTTTGTGTGTGTTTGTGTGTGTGTGGAGAATCTAAAGTAGATGGAGGTAGAGAAAGAGAATTGTAATTCCCATCTGTTAGTGCCAACTACACTACAAGGGAAGGAAAAAAATAAGAAGGTTAAGATAAAAGAGCTACCAGTACATGATGAAGATTGTATGAATTGTTAAAATATATTCAAATTGTGATTCCTCTTGCTACCAAGTCAAAAGGTGAAGCCTTCCAAACCAGAACAGAAAAATGTTGTACCGAATAACTCATTTTTTCCAGTTATTTTATAACACTGCCTTCAGGTTTTATAAGGCTAGCTCGCAGACTACGTAAGCAAGATAATCACTGTTACAGCCCTAGGGTGGCACAGTGTGTTATACCATTTGGGGCTTTATGTGAATGATACAATTTTGACAGGTGGAATGAGGGGAGAAGAGACTCCTGTGAGGGGGAAAAATTCAGAGAAGAGAGAGAAAGATTTTTCTGGTCTAGTTCTCTCCCAACTGAGCTAGTTTTCTACTAGCAGAGAGGATACTAAAAATAAATGTGGGGAACATTCAAAACTGTGATCTCCAGTTTGAAACAGTACAGTTCCTTCCAGAGTTCTTTCACCACTCCTCCAGATTCTGCCAGTTCATTAGCATGGCATTCTGCTGCATGAGTAATCATAGGCTAACTTGCCTTTTGCCTTTTGCCTTTTGCCTGATAGACTGGACACTCCTCTTTTTCTTCTATCCAGTTATGAAAATGAAGAGCATTTGGTAAGAATTTTTCCTCAAGGATTAAAAAGCAAGCTCAGTTTGGGAATAAGTGGACTCTATAATCTTTTTCACATTATTATACAAAGGCATTTTCCCCAATGGGTGTATGTAGGAATACAAAAATAAATTCAGGGGAGGGAGAGAAACATACTACTGCTGGTATAAAAAGACTTTTAAAAATGGTTTACCCTTTCAAAATGATCTCCCAATTGCTTACTCTGAAAAGGAAAAAAAAATCTATATTAGTTCATTCATTCATTCATTCCAGTGATTTATCAGTTGTTTATAGCCCTCAAGGGAATATGGGATAAAACAAATAACACCCCAAAGCTACATAACAACAGCAATGACATTATAAAAGAAATCGATTAAAAGCTGCAAACTGTTAGAAGCAACAGAGACTGAAACAGACAGTTGAAGTATTAAAATTAGAAAGGTAAAACCACTTAAACAGCCCTCCCTCCCAGAGCAACTAGGGTTGCCAAAGTGAATACTAGAGAGGGCTCCTATCCTGTTAATGGTTGTTTAAAAGCAGGAATTTCAGAAGGTGTTGTTTGCTACCTGGTTGCATGGCAAGCACCACCTGCTGAAACTCCCATTTCTTCACAACCTTGAAAGGTAAAGGAGCCATCTACAGTTTTCAATGAGACAACACTAACAACATCAGAGATAGAAGAGAGAACAAGAGTATTTTTCCTGATTAAAAAAAAGATTAACAAAAAAAGCAACAGATTCTTCTGTTAAGTTATTGTATTAACTGGGTGGCTACAACTGAAAAGGCCCACTGCTATTTTACCATGTGAGGCCACTTAGAGAAGATCCTCTGATGATGATCTCAAAAGTCAGGCCAGAATATACAAAAAAGATGCACCTTCATATACTGTAGGTCCAAGCTGTGCATAATAATGACTTCATAAGCTAATACCAACACTATGGGCCCGAACAGACAGGCCAAAATAAAGCTGCTTCGAGTCACTTTGGAGGTATATACAGTATTTCTCCACTCAACTGAGCCTTCACTGACCATGCCAAGTGGCAGCACATCATCATCATCATTCCCACCTTTCCCCCAGATTGGGTTAAAAATATGCAAGATATAAAAATTAACAATAAAAAATAAAACATACATCACTGAAACAAACACACACACTCATACACACACCAGCACAACCATTAGTAATATCCTGCACATTTTGTAAAATGGGCCTTTTGAGCCGAGATAAGAGCTGGATACTGTCTGTGGGTTAATAATTTGGCCGCAATTTTAATATTATGAAGATTATCAAATCGACTGCATTCTTAAGTGATAACACTGCGAGACAAAGTATACACCAATTGAAGTTGAGGAGAAACAGGGCCCAAGAATAGAAGTACCAGCAAATGCCCACCAATAAGCAACATCCCACAAATTGTGTAAAATGGGCTTTATATAATCTTCAAAAAAAAAAAAAGGGGGGGGGGAAGAGGATCCCAACAATTATTGTCCAGTTAGTCTGACATCAATACTAAGAAATATTCTAGAGCAGATCATTACAGAGAGAGTCTGTGAACATCTAGAAGGCAATGGATACAAGCTACAGGAAAAGAGATTCCACCTAAACACTAGGGGTAACTTCCTGACAGTTAGGGCTATTCAACAGTGGAACACACTCCCTCAGAGTGTGGTGGAATCTCCTTCATTGGCAGTCTTTAAGCAGAGGCTGGATGGCCATCTGTCGGGGATGATTTGATTGAGAGTTCCTGCGTGGCATGGGATTGGACTGGATGGCCCTTGTGGTCTCTTCCAACTCTATGATTCTATGATTCTGTTCTTATGACAACAGCAATAGCAGCCATGCCAGTGAGAGGAAAGACGATGGTTGTCCTAATAGTCATCTGTGAAATGTTGGAGGGTACGAAACCATGGGGAATAATGAAAGGATATTCTTTTGTGGTAGAACTCTAACTACATTTTTAAACTGTGTCAGTGAGTATAGCATGTGCACCTCCAAGTAATTCAAAGTGGCTGTCACCTTTAAGATAAACCAAATAAAGAGGAGAATATATATGGGAAACAAAACTCTGGAAGATCTCCCCACAGACCTTGGGAGGATCTTCCACAGTTATATAAATTTTGCACAAGTATTACAAAATTCTCCCCTCTATGTTAACTAGAAGGAATAGTCCAATGAACAAGAAAGAAACAAGTGCCCAATCTTTATGAGAAACGTTTCTGATATATTTTTATCAAATTTCTGAGAGTCAGTTTGGAGCAAAATTCTAAGGTTTCCTTCTGACCATACATAACCATTATTTTCTCTCTTCAAAAATACATCCATAAAATATATTGCTCTGTGTGAAACATGTGTCCTTAGGGTAGGCTATAAGGGGAAAGACCATTGTTGTGCCCTGCAGTATGTTCTTTGTGTTTGTCTCAGAAAAAAGAGCTCTGCTCTCCTTGTCTATGGGGCTGTTCTCACAGGCAATAAAAAGTGGTTTTGCCCTGTTTTGAGCTTTACTTGCTTATACAGTACACTGGGCCAAAACAGAAGGAAACCGAATCAAAGCTTCAGGCTAAACAGCAGAGCAAAATAACCCTCAGTTTTTTCCATGCCATGCTGAAAAGTGTGCACTTTAACACTGGCATATAAACAGCAGAATACTAGTGTGGGAATGCAGGAAGGCCCAGGCAACTTACAAAAGCAAACTGGTGCATGCACCCTAGGCCCAGCAAGATGCCAACACTTTCACTGTTTAATGTTCCCATACCAGCTGAAACACCTTCTCTATCCCCCAGCCCTCATAGATGCTGATGTCATTGCTCACCATAGGGGTTCTACCATCCACTGCTCATCCATCAGGTGCACATACCATATACATCACAATGGCTGCAGCATCCACAAGAGAGGGAGAGCCTTCTGCACAGAGGAGGTGGCTGACCTCATAACCATATGAGAACAGAACATCCTACTAGAGGATCTTTGGAAATCCTTCAGGAACATTGAAATGTATGAGAGGGTCATAGAAGAGGTGAGGGCTAATGGGCATGAATGCACAGCTGAGGAATTACCAACAGGTGAATGACCACAATGTACACAGCAGCCAAGGCATAATTACCATGCCATTTTTCAAGGAGCTTAGCAACTTCCTTCATGGAGATGCCACCATACACCCCAAGCAACTGACTCACAGTTCCAACATTCATCGGATCCCAGTGAAGTAGGCACCCAGCACCAACGAGAGAATGTCCCCAACCCAGGTAGAAGGCTCCCAGGTGATCTTTGTCACCACTCATGTACTGTGTGCCAAGGGGCTCGGGGAGGGAATGGGGGGGGCAGCCATGTATAAAAATACAGCAGCCACTACATCTGATAGTCCTGATGAGGAATCTGTACCAAGGACAGGAGGCCACCATCAGAACAGAATTTGGGGAAACAGAGTGGTTCCCAATAGGAAAAGGGGTCAGGCAACGCTGCATCTTATCGACTTACTTGTTTAATTTATATGCTGAAAACATCATAAGAAAATCAGAATTAGAATCAGAAAAAGGAGGAGTGAAGATAATAATAATAATAATAATAATAATAATAATAATAATAATAACAATAATTTATTTTTATCCCACCCCTCTGTGCATCAAGACAACCGGGGCAGCTTACAACATTAAAAGTTATACATTACATATCCCTCCAATCCCTTCCTCCCTTAAAATAAGATTAAACAATTTACAATTAAAAGCATATTAAAAGTAAACAACAATTAAATAATAATTAAATAACCAAGAAACAATACAAAATAACAACAGCCAATCAGGGTCAGTATACTGGTTTTTCTTTTTGGTGGCTGGGCATCTATTAAGGAAAGGCCTGCCAGAAGAGATTCGTCTTAACAGCTTTTTAAAAGCTATTTAAGGTGGTTATATGACGGATCTCATCTGGCAGGCCATTCTGATAGGGGTAAGCAACATTAACAACCTAAGATATGTGGATGAGGGCAGCTTACAACACAACACATTTAAGACCAGGGATGGGCAAAGCATAGTACTGCGGACAGCTTCCCAATCCACTTGCAATTACAAAACAGCTTGAGAAACTCAGCAAAATGAAATTATAAGTCACTGTAGGAGCATACAGGACATGTTCCTGATTGAATGGTTGAATATTAGTAGCACTGTCCAAACTGGTTCACCTTTAAACACTGGTATCTGCGCAAGTATTTAAAGAGGGAAGTAAAATTTGTGTGGCCAAGAGATTTTGACCAGCACCTCAAAGTTTGTTGTTTCAATAATTGCACCAATATGTAACATGAGAAATACTTTTAGTATCAGTAAATGTTAAATAAATAAACAAATAAATAAATAGTTAATTTTGACATTCTGAATTATTTTTGTTAACTGAATAGCAAAATCACTATAATAATGGTTGTCTTAGACAACATGGCATGTAATTACACTGTTATTATTCTCATGACACATTGATTTTTAGCATAATGCTGTTTTGTTGAAACCTAAGTCCTATGGAATGCTTAAGATGTTGACTCTGATGACCACAGGGTCACCAGGTCAGCAGTTCTACATCCAAGGTATGACAGAGTGGGCTTCTGTCACTAACCCCAGCTTCAAAAACATATAAAAGTGTGAGTAGATAAATAGGTACCACTACAATGGGAATGTAACAGTGTTCTATGCAGTTTTCCTGGCCACATAACCATGGACTCATCTTTGACAACACTGGCATCCTTGGTTTAGTAATACAGATGAGCATCACCCCTACAGTGAGACACAACTGGACATTCATGTCAAAGAGGAAACCTTTACCTCTTCCTTTAAATTCCATGAAACTCTGAATTTTTCCCCTACAATGGCAAAACAGATGCCCATTAGAAGACACAACAAGAGAGACTGCCTGTAATACTGGATGCAAAGGACATTGTAGTACCTTTGAGACTAAGGGGCAAAACAGACTGCCTCAAAGCGGCGGGTTGATGCCACCCCTTTCAGCGCCAGATTGGGCCTGCAGCAACCACATGCCATGGGCCCAATCCAGTGCTTTGCCAGCTCTAAAAGACTGGAAAAAATTTTAGAGTGGCAAAAAAACTTCCCTTGCTGCTGTGACAGTGGCTTTTCCAGGTTTATTTGGTGCAGCGTGTGCACCAAATAAGTGGGCAAGCAGTGTGACACCAGCATTGGGGCAGAGCTGGAGAGTGAGGCAGGCAGTCACCATGCCCCCCACTCCATCTTGATATCAGCATTTTATATCAGTCTGTTTAGCCCCTAAGTGAGCAAGTGACATTGTAGCATAAGCTTTTGTAGACTTTGTAATATGTAGATAATATATAGTCATGAATATTTTTCATGAATTTGCCCCTCACTCCTGGAACCTTCTTCCCCCACAAGCAAGAGCCATCACTTCTTTAACTAGCTTCAAAATGAAGTTGAAAACCATCCTGTTCAGAGAAGCCTTCCCAGGCATTGCATAATTGTCGCTTACTATCTGATGTTCTTTTGTTGCCTGTTTATCGAACCATTTCCTGTATTGCTATGTATTGTATATGCATTATCCTACTTGACAGTATGTATTTTCCCTGGATGAAGATTAACCATCCATTATGAAGCCAAGCCCTCCCTCCAGTCCATCTGCCTTGGTCCAGGCCTTGGAGGTAGAGAGGAACTGCTGGACCTCTTACCCTTTCCCGCCACCACTCCCTTCTCCTTCTGTGTCATGTCTTTTTAGATTGTAAGCCCGAGGAAAGATTGCATGTACAGCGCTGTGTAAATTTACAGCGCTTCATAAATAAATGTTAATAATAATAATAATAATAATAATAATAACAACAGTTCCATTGAAAGTTGTCCAAATGGGTGGACATCTTGAAAAAGTGAATCCTTAGTTTATGTGATGTGCAAAGACGCACTTCTTGTTATCTTTCTTAAATCCTTCACCTTTCATTGGATAGTCCATGATTCTGGTATCATGAAAGAGGGAAGGGGAAAATGCCTCTATTTCTCCCCATGAATTGACTAGGCTCATTATTGCTTTTTACTTATCCAACATGTTATTATGTTCACTCCATTAAAAGTGACTTTTCAAACACTGAACACAGTGAGAAATTCTAAGTCACAGTATACAGGATGACGCCATTAATATATTATTCTATTAATATCATCATGGGGGCTCCACTTTGAAATTTCTGCCAAAGGCAGCAAGTATATTTAGTCATCTCTGACCTGAAAAAAAAAATGGGTATAGTTTTCTGTTCAGGTATAAATATGTGAAAAGCACACTGTTAAATCAATTGCATCCAGTAGGTTTGACAGCATATTAGAAGCTTACTTTGCTTGGTGGTTTAAAGATGCTTGATTTTTGGTCTTTTGCCTCTGATATTTGCCCAAGGCATATCATTACGTAGCATAACCCTCACACCTTATTATTGCTCACAGATACATTAAGTAGGATGAAAACTTAGGAAATAATAAGAAAGTTCAGGAAGGTTTGGGATAAGAAAGAGCTCTTTTATTAAATCTGATGTATTATGAGGATGGCATGTCACATCTGGTTACACTACTGTCATGCTGCTTTGCCTTCCTGAAACAGTTACTGTAATCAGAGCTGACAGTTCAGAACATTTCACATCTTAAATGTCTCAAATGAAGCTAAATTCTTTATTGTATCAGGTAAGAAATTTGCCTCTGTTCATGAAATCTGCCTTCCGTTCATGAAAGTCAAGTAAATAGTCTTTCAGTGCATACTTAGGTTTACATTTCAATGAAGTAATAAAGTCTGTTTCTGGTATCTTCTTCTTTTGACTGCTGGTGGAGGCACAACTGAAAACTTTTCAATTTAAAATGAATCAGTAATTAAGTTATCTCCATGGAGAAAACTAGGAAATCATGGAGATGTTCCCAGGAACTATTTAGATATAGCTCCCTCCCCAGGCTATTCCACTCATTACACTTTGACCATACCTAGGTACTAGTTTTTTGAACTCAGAATAGTTGGCTATAGATTTTTTTAAACATCTTCATGATGAATGCCTATTTTTTTTCAGTTTCTCTTCTGGAGACCTTTGTTTTGATAAATCCTAGGCTATCTGTGTTCACAGCATCAGACTTTCTTTGAGTAGTGGTAGTCATATGACTGTCAGATATTAACTGTACATAGTATAGCAATGCCAAGCTCACTGCCTACACCTCTCCTCTTCCATTTTATCTCTATTGATCGTACTAATGCAAAAAGTTTTTGTTTGCATTCTCCAAATGCCAGTTGAATTTTTGTCCCACCACACATTCATGTCAGTTGATGAGATTTTGATCCAATATGGACATTTATGTATATTTCCTGTATTCCCTCTCCTACTGTATATATATTGTGTGTGTGTGTGTGTGTGAGAGAGAGAGAGAGAGAGAGAGAGAGAGAGAGAGAGAGTTCTTCCATTGACTAAGAATATTGACCAGAATACTTGACTAAGTAACTTCTGGTGCACCAAACCTGATGAAAATGTCATTCATCCATACTCTGATCACTGGCAGAATAGAGCTACTTCTCTCTATTCCTCTGATGCCCAGTAAATTAAATTGAGAGTGAAATAAAATCCTGGCAACAGTGCCACAATTGTGACTATGCAGTGGTCATGAATAAACAGTTACAGATGAGTAATCTAGGTAAACTGCTTCATATTCATATCCATTACTTAGTCACAATTGTTACACCATTGCCACGATCTTAACTCCCCTCAATCTACTTTACCCGGCTGCATGGAGAGGATGAGGTCTCTTCTTCTGGTGACTGGAGTGTGAATGACATATTCATCAGATTTTGGGGTGGGGAGAGATTAGTTAGCTAAGTATTCTTAAACATTCACAGTTGAGTAGTTGATATAGAATACTGGCCTAGGTCCTTATGTGGGGATGTTATGCAAGCAGTCAGAAACTGTACAAACGAAAGTCTCTAATTGTATAAAGAACATTCATAAGTAGGGAAAGCTCTTGTGTTCATATCCATTACAGAGCTGGAATTGGAGGGGTGGGACAAATTTCACCCCTCATTGATTCAATATGCATAAAGAAGTGCAAAGAACCTCTGGGTATTTAAGAATCCCCATTATGCAGGGAACTAAATAATTCAGGTTGCTTATGGGTGTAGAGCAGTTCCTTTTTCAGATCCCTCCTCGACAACACACGCATGGATACAGATGCTGATAGGAGCATAATGAAGATGATGGAGTCAGCAAACATAGCCTTGTTTTTCCTATCATTTAATTGTTATGGCAAGACAGGAACAAGCAAGAAACATTTCCCCCCTCTAACCAGTGTATGTGCTAGTTCTTTATGATTTTAGCATGTGAGAAAAACTACAGGTGGATTTTGGCCCTCCAGCAAGAGTTAATTCCTTGCTCTTCCCCCTTAGATTCACCTTCTTTTTTTAATGAAAGGAAGTTTTGAATCCTCCCCCCAGATCTTTGATCCAAGATGTTTTGTGCAAAATTGTATATTTTGGTTGTATATAAGATAATTATCATTGTGAAAGATCATCCCTACAGTTGATATGAATTAATAATGACATTGCTAACTATTTGCTGAGATCTGATTTCAGATAATGTTTAGTTTTTCCACTTGTCAAAGGCCACCCATAAAACTCAGAATACAACATACATATCTTCATAAATTCAATAAATTTTGTTAAAACTGACATTGTCACCCATATCCCCAGTTTTGCATTTCTGTGGTGATTCATACAGTTGGATTATAAAGGTCCTTCCTTGGTACCAGTTCACTTTATGCATTTGAGAAATAGACCTAAGTCTATAAAAGCTTAGACTACAACTTCTTTTATACAGTTAGTCTCAAAGGTGCTATAAGATTCCTTATACGGTTAGTCTCAAAGGTGCTATAAGATAGAATGAGATTCATCAGAGACAAATCTAAAATTCTACATTTAGGTCACACACACAAAGCAAATATAGAGGGATACAGTGGGGAATATGTTGCTTAGCAGTTGAACATGTGAAAAGGACCTTGGGATTATTGATCATAAATTGAACATGACCCAAACATATGATACTACAGCAAAGAATGCAAAGAATATTTTAGCCTGCTTTAATATAATCATAATTTCAAAACAAAACAGGAGGCAGTTCCCACGATATTCATCAGGCTTCATCTCGAATACTGTAATCAGAGGGATGTAGACAAATTTGGTTTTAGAGAAGGGCAACAAGGATGATAAAGAGGTACAGAGCACAAAATATATGAGAAAAGGTTGAGGAGGTGGGGATGTTGATCCCAGTGTAGAGAAGACTTGGGCGACATGATTGCACTCTTTGAAATATCTAATGTCAGAGGAGGTACAGATGTGTTATCTGCTGCTCCAGAGTCTAGGACTGGGTCTAAGGGTTTTAAGTTATTGAACAGTAGATTTAAAATTCTTCTTGGTGGTAAGAGCAATTTGGCCTTGGAACATATTACTCTAAGGAGGCTTTTCCTCTGGACATCTTCAGAAAGAAGCTGGACAGCTTTCCTCTGGACATCTTCAGAAAGAAGCTGGACAGTTATCTGCTGGAGATGATGTGGCTGGAGTTTCTGCATTGGTGGTGGTGGACTCATGGCCCATAAGTCCCCTTCGAACTCTATGATTCTATGTGTATTGTGGTTCCTTTAGAGTAATAAATTTATATTAGGACGCATGTCCATGGATTGTAATCCATTTCCTCCGATGCATGATTTTGGAAGGACATGTATAGAAATAGCTAGGAAATGAAGCACTGATTATTAAGTATATGGGAAGCAGCAAGAAAAAGGCAAACAGTTATTTCACTAAACTGGATATCCTTCCCTCTCCTCTTTTATTACAGCAGCTAGCATATTTGCATGAATGCAAGAGTGTTGCTTGCTGTGAGCAGGATTTTTCCTGCTGCTTATTTCCCCACTTGAAGTCTTCATAATCCTCTTTCTGTGATAGCACAATTGGTTGCCATGGAGTTTATTATTATATTGTCACTAAGACCCTCTGAGAAGAGCAGAAACTTCTTTTGGATCTCATCCTCAACACTTTTTTCAATGGGTGCATTTGATGACTTAACCTCCCTCCCCGTCATTGCCTTTATCATTTAAATACCTTTAAAAAAAATTCTCCTTATGTTTGGCTGCTGACAAGGACAGAAAGAAAGGAAGAAACAGGAAATGACTAGTCTTCCTAATGCATCAAACTAGTAGCTAAAATACATATACAAGTGGACTAAAATACACATATTTCTTACACAAAAGATTGAGCTCTTTGAAATGTATGAAGAAAAAATAAGACCAGTTTTTAAAGATGGATGAATATTCTGTATTTTAATTTCTCTACTGTTCATGTTCAAGCACAAGCTTCTCCCATCCTAGTTTCAAATCACATTTTGCATTTTAAAAACTGTATAAAATGTTTGCTTTATATGAAACAAAATATGGGTTTTATATTCACCACCCCACCACCCCGTACATTACTTTTATCCTGAACTATTTCTCTATGTGTGTGGCCATGTTTACATATCAAAAATATCAAACCAAAAATATTTAAAAGAAACCCTGTCAAAAGGAATCCTGGATTGCTGAGAATCTTTTCAGTTTGAGATTTATTTTATGTGGAGTCTTACATGGCTGTTACATGTAGAAACCAGCATTGTTTGTGGAGACATATTAATTTTCAGTTCTGAGCTATCATTTTCTGTGTAGAAAAAACTGCTCCCTACACAGAAAATAATGTTTTATGGAGAAGATTTCCATGTGCAAAATTTGCAAAGAAAAAAAAAAGATAATTTTTGAAAATTGCAGTTTTCAGCTTATCTTGCAGTGACAAGAAAATTGCTAAAATGCTCCCTTTGAGAAGAAAATTAATGAAGAATCACATCTCTTGCTGTATTGCAAAATATAGAGTAGTGGGGAAAAGGAAGCTGTGTACTAGTTTACACAGTAGATGGGAAGTGTGAATTACATTGGTTCATGCTAACATGCAAACTAAACAAATTTAACTCCTAGCTCTGTCATTCTTGGAGTAAAATGGGTCACGCTTGGGTTGCCAGCCAATGAGAAGGAGAAAGTTTTATCACAGCCAGTGATGTGGGGGGAAAACTTGTGGTAGCAACAGATCTTCCCTTTCCTTACAGTGGAGGGCTATCTTGTCAGTGGAATCTGTAGCCAGGTGAGACAAAATCATAGTCCTCAAAGTTTATGGAAAATACTATGATATGTTATAAACTTATGGATGAAGATAAAAGAGCTGGAAATAATTGATGAAGAAAATTGTTTTTTTAAAAAAACAAAAACCTTTGCTTTTATATATATGAATGTGTCTATATGCATTCCTTGAGAGAAAAATGTGCATTGCTTTGCAATTTATTTTGTGTCTAAAATCCACTAGTGTGGGGAAAAGACATCTAGAAGGAATGCTCTGAAGACAACAAAGTAGATAATAGCACCTGACCTGCTGTAATACATGCAGGGTGGATTATGTTTCTTTTGGCAGTAAGTGTAACAGTCATTGTATGCTTCTCTGGGAACCTTTTTCCTCTGAAGAGATGGGTAAAAACTCTTCAAACAAACAAACACACTTCAAATAGCATTCTCACTGGTGGGCCAGTTTATCACATTCAGGAAGCATTTTATGTGAGGAACTTTAAGAAGCAGACTGCTGTCCAACCTACCGCCAGAAGAGTCTGCAGAGTCCTAAAAGCTCGACTTAAGGCTACTAGCTTATGCAGTGTAATGTGCAGAGTGGCTGTCATTTAGCTCTAGAATCTATTGAGTAAAGGAACTTCTTGGAGCACTGGGCCTGTATAGACAGGCCAAAATAAAGCTGCTTCTAGTCACTTTGGAGGTATGCTGTTTAAATGATAAATACATCCTAAGAGGCCAGAAGCCATGCCAAAGCCATGTTCCAGTCCTAAGGACCAGAGCGCAGTTTTGGCACTGCTTCTAGTCTCTTAAGATGTGTGTGCTATTTAAATAGCATACCTCCAAAGTGACCCGAAGCAGTTTTATTTTGGCTTGTCTGTACGCGTCCATTGATAGGCTTGGGAACAAGTCTCTCCCTCCCTCTCTCTCTCACACGCACCCTGCACATCTTCTTTTGGTGGTGATAGATGATGATGATGATGATGATGATGATGATGATGATGATGATGATTTTAGAAATGGACATTACAGTAAAATGGCAAATAAATGAATTCTAGAACAAATTAAGCCTGAACTCTGCCTGGAAGCTGGAATTGAGGTTGACATGAACTGGCTGTATAATGAGAAGACAGTATTGACATGGAGAGAAGAAGCCACAGCTGGAATGACCACAACACACCAAGAGTTGGGGAAAAGGGCCACAAATTTATTGTGCAACAGCTATATTGTAGGGTTGGCTCCAATGCATGAGGTCTGGTTCTGTCATCCATCAATGATGATGAACCCCATTTGCTTGGTCACAGCTGACTTTAGGATGACAAGGGGCTGACTGGTTAAACACTCATCTGCCCTTTGGTAGCCAGTTGTTTGCTTGCTCACCTCTCTGCCCCTTGTCACCAGGGGATGACAAGCGATCCCACTTTATTAGATACCTCACACTGCCGATGTCTTTAGGTACAAAGAACAAATGTTTTTGATTCGTAAGGAGAAAAGACCATACAATACATCTGTAACAGATATTCTTCTACATTTTTATACCATTCAGATGTAGCAAGACCAGGGTGACCCATTTCATCTTAATAAATAATAATAATAAATTTTTATTTATATACCGCCCTTCCATTGATCAGGGCGGTGAACATAACAATAAAACACAATACAGACAGATTATAAAACACATAGATACAAAATTAAAAACAACTTAAAACCCCGATCAGCCATCCGTCTTGCCGACAATGGAGGGAGGAAGGCCATCTGGAACTTCACTCGGGGAATGCAGTTCAAAATAGAAGGGTTTTTAAATCCCTTCTAAACTGGGCCAGGGAGGTGGCCGAGCGGAGCTCAGTGGGCAGCGTGTTCCAAAGGGCCGGGGCGACGATAGAATATGTCCTCCTTGTTGTAGAGGAGAGTTTGGCCCCTGGAACCCTGAGTAATTGCTGCCCAGACGTTCTGAGGGTGCGGGGCGGAATGTATGGGAAGAGGCGGTCCTTCAGGTATCCTGGGCCCAAGCCATGTAGGGCTTAGGTTTATGGGATACCTTCATCTAATATGAACATAAACCTTAGGATATTGTAGATTTTAAATGGGTGAGTTAAATGGATGAGGATTGTAATATTTACTTTACAGTGCTTTATAAGTAAAACACTATATAAATTTACAGTGCTATATAAATAAAGCATCATCATCATCATCATCATCATCATCATCATCTCTATAGTCAATAGTGCCAATTAATAGGATACTGATAAAGAACATTTTATTTGTTTCATCTCATATGTGGTCAGTGGTTTAGATCTAGATTTAGTCATATTTAGAGCAGATCCATTAAAATCAGTGGGATTTAGGTTAGCCTTCACTAGTTTTCTTTTATTTCAATGGGTCCTTTCAAAGTTTTACTTGAGTTGGATCCAGATATTTTATTCTAGATCCCTCCAATAACTTTTTAAAAAGAAAGAAAATCGTCACTAGTGGTAGTAAATATTTCATGGTTGTATAATAGTTTTTAGTAGATCAAATGGACCTCAGACACTTGTAACAGATTTTTGGAGATTGTTTAATCTGTATCAGATTTTGTGCAACAGAATGGTGGTTTACAGATCCTTACCAAAGTGGATTTAACAAAGTAAATGATGGAATGGGAAACCTCTAGCATATGGTTTGCAATATGTATGCAAGTCAATGATAAAATACCTACTGAGTGTTTTATGAGAAGAAAATAAGGAATTTAAGATTAAAACTCATTTGGATCAGTAAAAACATTTCATGTCTCACTCAAAGAACTAAAAATGAACTTAGTCTGGAATTAAGGAGGCATTATTCACAGTTTGGTCTCATTAAACTGTTTTATTTAAAGGTCAATCTATAAATTATTGAAAGGACAGATACTGATAAAGTATAGAGGAATTGGCAGAGTGGTAATTCAAAAAGCACTATCAGTTAAGAGTTGTTTTCTTTAATGCATCATTTGAATTGCATGTGTAGAATTGCTCATTTTAACCAGACCAAAGATTACAGATGTGTATCTTCCATACTTACCATTTCCAAACTAATATTGCTGGCTTTATTTATTTTATTCTATGTATATGAGCCAACTTTTATTATTATTAAATTTTCTTATAGCTTGCCTTTCTTCCACTATAGGGGCTCGAGGCAGCTAACGATAAATTTAAACAGTACAGTTTAAAAACAATACTAAAACTATTTTAAAGTATTAATATAAAATTTAAAAATCAATTTAAAAAGTTAAAACAAAATTAAAAAGTACTAAAAACTATATACAGATCTGACATCTGACTTGCATAGCATTTGAAGGCCCAACACTCAGTTTAAAAAGCCTGGTTGAATTAAAAAAAAAAATTACAACTGGAAGGAGGAAGAGAATACCATATTACCATATCCTGCATCTGTTTTCAGGATCTGGACTATCTTGATCCCATCAGTACTACATCAGTACTCTTGGGCTTTCATTAAAGTGGGGATACTTCACCAAAATCAGAAATTACTTATCTTCCAAACCCATCGGACTTTGGGGGTCATGTACAACCACTGCAACCATCTTCCCTTCTCCTTGATGGGCCAATGTGGTGGAAATGACAGTGACACTCTGAACCTGTCATGAACAGAAGAAACATGAAAGAGTTTTCTGTTTCCACAATGATACCCTGCACAGATGTGGGCTATGAAAAATGGTCCAAATGACATGTCATTTTAAAAATGACATTGACATTGCACTGAGTTTGGCACACTGCTATACAGAGTATGGAGAGGTTTCCCTTTCTTCTTTCCAGTATATGACTAGAGTAGGACATATGCTACTGCTGCTGGTAGCCTGGCTACATAACTTGGGTATAAAGGAAAAAGGGGAGTGAACTTGATGGAAAAGATATTTTTAGATGGGTGAGAGGTAGAGTAAACTGAGAGTTCTTTAGTGCAGAAGTTTTGAGGAAACATATAATGCTTGCATCCACCGTGTCTACAAGCATCACAGTCCCACTTAATCTTTTATACTGGTCTGTACGTGGCAAATACTATCGCCCAGTACTGCACTACAGATGCAAGACCCAACCTCAGAAATACCCAATAAATGTTTCCAGAATTCTTGAAACCTTTGGATTCCTTCAAAATTCCTTTGCCGGTTCATCAAAGGAGGAACCTCTAGATTCAGTGTGGTCCCTTCTGCCTTCTGTGTTGCATGGAAACCCACTTTAAGGACCTTCTCATCCTTCAGGGGAATATTTTCAGACTCACAAGGGTGCTGTATGGAAAAGAGGAAATCACCTATATTTCCAATTAATGGAAGAATTTCCATCAATAGAATGATTCCACTGGACCATGTCCTAAAACTGGAGTAGGTAACTGATTGACTTTTTCTTGAAACCAAGTTCCTGTCATTGGAAAGCTATGTGGCTGGCTCTATGGGACCTTCACAATGAAACAACGCATACCACATTTTAAAGATGGATCTGGGGCTCTAGAGCTGACCCCCCAAAAAAACCAACAACAACAAATCTTTCCTGTTAAGAAGAGATCACAAGGATCCATTAAGGATAGATGTAGTTTGGCCCACTTTTCTAACTTCTTCTTTATCTCTTGCCATGTTTTCATGTAATTATTATCAAATAACTCAGCATTCTTTTTAGTTAAATTTATAGCTAAATATTTTACTTTCTTTTGTGCTTGAACTTCCGTCAGTTCCTTTAAAAAAATTTGTTCCTTTTAAGTCATGTTGAATACCATTAATGCCAATTTAGATTTGTTAATTTTGAAGCCAGCACGTTGTCCAAATTCTTTCACAACTTCTAATATTTTGGGACTCCTTTTAGTGGATCTTCTATTATTAATACGATATCATCGGCATATATCCATATTCTGAATTCTCTCCCTTTTATCCATGTTCCATTTATTTGAGTGTTTTTTTCCTTATTCTGTTACACAAAACCTCCAGGCACATTAGGAAAAGAAATGGTGACAAGGGGCATCCTTGTCTTGTACCTTTACTAATTTTGCAAAATTCAATTTTATTTCCATTTACTTTTTTTTTTTTGAATGAATGAATGAATGAATAATTTCAATAGTTTCTACTCTGCTGTAGTGTTTTTAAAGGATTTTTTTCACTTTGAGATTCTTGGGGGGGAGGGTTTCCAGAAAAATTGATTTTGTAAAAATAAGTATAGAAAACAATTTTATGCACTTTTTCTCAAAAATCACTTTTCTTAAAAAATGTAGGTTTTGCAGAGATGGATTTTTGACAAGAGATTTCTGAAATGCAAAGAGGTAGTAGTAGTATAATGGTGTATAGTCTTTCCCCATTTTGTATACTTTATTATTGAACTAACTTCAAGAATTGTATTTTGCACTACCTCAACATTTGCAATATTCATTGAAATATTCATAGTTTTGTCTACTAGTCATCAAAAGCAGAGTAACCAAGTGTTGGGAAATCACTTAATGCTAATACATGTGGAAACCAAGTATAAATGAAGAATAAGAAAGTCAAGAGAGATCAGCAATGTACATAAATCAGTTAATTGAGTCTTAGAGCAGACCTCTGAGGGTACTACATCTCACTGAACATATTCAGAATTGCACTCTAAAACAGGAATGACTCCTTGCTTTACTATAGGACCTGGGGGTCTAAATATTCATTCAACATTTCCCTTTCTTCACATTGTATTTCATGTCAATGTCATTTTTTTCTTTTGTCAGCTTTTAGAGATTGGCTCTGTTGATGTGTCCCTTCCTTATGTGAAGCCTGGGGAAATTAATCTCATCACCTGCCCAAAGGGGGACTGCAACTCAGCCTTCAGGAAAAGAAATAAGATGGCTTTTGAAATAAGGCAAAGGCAATTGTTTATCATAGCCATTGGGAATAGCAAAAGCCCATAGATGAATCACTAAAAAGACCACCAGTGCAGCAGTAGAACACCTATCAAGTGAAATGATTGAAATCTGCTTGCTTTGAATTACAAAGAGAGAGAAAATAAAACTTAATAATCAGAAAGAACAGCAGGGCTGTGACGGAGTCACCCACCAAGTGTATTTATTGGGGTCTATTTGCTTGCAAAAAGAAAAGAAAGAAAGAAAGAAAGGAGTTTTTAGCTATAGCATATTCTCTGTTGAGAAAAAAATGGACTAGGACCACAGTTCTAAACACACTTAACTTGGATGGAAGTAAGATTACAGTTTTACAAGGAATACAGTAAAATATGCTTCCAAATAGGCATCTATAAAATTGAGCATCAAATCACATTTCATTTATTGGTGTTTGTTTTACAATAAAAGTGACCAGGGTTTTATACATAAATGTAGGATGCATGTTGTTGTTGTCGACCAATGAATGAGAGACCTCCAAGTCATTCTATCCTCATTCACTTTGCTCAGGACCTGCAGGCTTCCTTGATTGTTCTCCCTCTTTTTTGCTGCCTTTTACCTTCCTGGGCACAATTGTCTTTTCTAGAGAGTTCTATCTTATCACAATTTGTCCAAAGGACAAATCATCCTGACTTTAGGGACAGTATCAGCTTGATTAAAAGAAGAATGCAGATAGACACTTACAGTAGTCAAAAAGGATGAAACCATGGATGACAGATGAAATGCTATAAGCAGTAAAAGAAAGAAGAGAAGCAAAACAAAAGGGAGAGAGGAACCAACTCACAACCATGAATGCTACAGTTCAATGAATGGTGTGAAAAGATAAAGACAAATACTACAATGATCAATCCAGAGAGATAGAGGACAACAACAAAAAGGAAAGAACAAGAGACCTATTCCACAAGATCAGGGAAATCAAAGGGAAATTCAAACCAAGGACTGGGATACTCTATGACAATAAAAGAAAAATAATTCAAGGCCAAAACAGAATAAAAAGATGCTGGATGCAGAATGCAGCAGAGCTATATAAAAGGGACAACAAAATAAAGGACACATGAACTGAAGAGTCATATGAAGATGAACCCCAAATTGTAAAAAGAGAGGTGGAAGCTGCAATTAGAGAAATGGGGAAAAATAAATCAC
This sequence comes from Sceloporus undulatus, assembly GCF_019175285.1. Classification (NCBI taxonomy): domain Eukaryota; kingdom Metazoa; phylum Chordata; class Lepidosauria; order Squamata; family Phrynosomatidae; genus Sceloporus; species Sceloporus undulatus. The sequence goes on from NC_056526.1 coordinate 114,600,584, forward strand.
CAGGAAAAGGTGATATTCCAATCAAATTGCTTCAATCCATACTAACAGATTCAACACCAGTGCTAACCAACATATGTCAACAGATATAGAAAACAAAACAATGGCCAACAGATTGAAAATGATCAATATACATCCCTATCCACAAAAAGGAGATACAAAAGATTGCAGCAACTATAGAACTATAGTTATAATCTCATATGCAAGCACAATCATCATTGAAATTCTGTGACATAGATGCCAACCATACATGGAGAGAGAAATCCCAGAGGTACAAGCAGGATTCAGGAAAGGCACTAGGAACCACATTGCAAACATACGGTGGCTAATGGAGTGTACCAAGGAATTCCAAAAGAAAATCAGCATGTGCTTCATGCTGTATGTCAGAGCACAAAGCACTCTGGTCCAGAAAATGTAATGGATGTGGCCACAAAAGGAACTGGGATAAAGGTGGCACGGTTACCAGAGATCAAGTGGCAGCCATCATGAGTCACCATTTGAAGACCTCTTAGTAATAGGAAGCTAATGGCACAGGAGGGGAAACCAGCAGGCATCAATTGTGGAAGGTCATAGCTGTCAGGTGACAGGAAACTGGGTGATGTCTCAGGAGGGGGAAGGGCTCAAAACCCCAAGAAGGAAAGTGTATATAAGAGAGAGGGGTGAATGCTCCATGTGGTGGAGTTTGTATATTGGCATCTGGCAGAGCAATTTGATTGTATGATTTGTAAATACCTGAACCTGATGATTAAAAGCCTCTTTGTGAGTAACTGGCAATCTAGCAAGTATTTATCAAGGCAGAAGCAGCAGCATCTCATGGGAGGAATTTCCCTTTCCAGCTTGGAGCTGAGCTTCACAACAGAACTTTCTGCAGGCGTTCTGGGTCTACGTGCATATCTTCTGCATGTTTGCATGTTATATTCTTGTGTCTACATGCCCCAACATTATAGACTATAGCAAGGCCTTTGACTGCATAGATCATGGAAGACTATGGAATGCCCTTAAAGACATGGGAGTGCCAACACATCTGATAGTCCTAATTAGGATTCTTTACTCAGTACAAGAGGGTACTGTACTGTACCGTACTGTAAGAACAGAACATAGAAACGGAATGGTTCCCAGTTGGCAAGGGGGTCAGACAGGGCTGCATCTTCTCACCCTATCTGTTCAACTTGTATGGCCAACATATTATACGAAAAGCAGACTTGGACACAGAAGGCGAGTGAAAATAGGTGGAAGGAATATCAACAATCAAGATATGCAGACAACACCATAATACTAGCTGAAAACATCATAAACCTGGAACAGCTACTAAGAATGATTAAAAAGGAAAGTGCAAAGGCGGGCTTATTGTTGAATATAAAGAAAACAAAAATAATGACTACAGAGAATTTACACAAACAGTAAAATAATTTTCATACCTGAGATCAAACATTGATTAGAATGGGGACTGCAACCAAGAAGTCATAAGAAGGGCAGCTATGAAAGAACTAGTTAATATGGTAAAATGTAAAAATATACAATGAGCATAAAAGTTAGAATCATACACGCCATTGTATTCCCCATTACCATGTATGGGTGGGAGAGATGGACAGTTAAGAAAGCAGATAGGAAGAGAATCGATTCATTTGAGATGTGGTGCTGGAGAAGAGTGCTGAAAATAACATGGACAGCCAAGAAGTCAAACAAATGGGTCCTAGAGCAGATCAAACCAAAAATCTCTCTGGAAGCCAAGACGAGTAGACTGAGGCTGTTGTACTTTGGCCACATCATTAGAAGGCATGACTCATTGGAAAAAAACAATAATACTAGAATATATAGGATACAATTATATATTTTGATACTTCAGGATCTTACCTAGTTCCTTCATAACTGCCCCCCCCCACCAAAGCCCAGAGTTCTTGTCATTTCTTGATTGCTGTCTCCACTCTGATTAATGGCTGAGACAAAGTATCAAAAATCTTGAATTATTTTCTTGTCATCATCCTTAACTTTGAAATGTTTATTTTCTTGATATTCAGCTTTAAACATGGCTTTGCACTTTAAAAAAAAACACCATGGATTTGACCTTTGTTCCTTGAGTTTCTGCAGCAATCGTTCCATTGGGCCTCTCTAGGTGCAGGGCATGGCACGTGATGCATGCCTCTGGTTTGTGCAAATTCTGTGCCAGGGCCACCTACCATAGCCAAATCCAGTCACAAAAGAAGCGGTTTCTTACTGTTCCTATTTGCAGCCCATTCAGGACCATTGCAGCGTCCGCCCTTGGGACTATAGTGTCTGGTTGCCCTGGTCCCATGGTGATCCTGTGGTGATTAGGACAGGAGCTGTCTCTGGCCACTTCATTTGCCCCATCTGCTGCACCCCCAAGTTTTCATTATTGTCAGATAATAATATGGTGTCATCTGCATACAATAAATGTTTGCTGTTACTTGCCCCAGTTTTCATGCCTTCTTCTTCTGTATCTAATCCTGCTTTATGTATGATATGTTCAGCTTACAAGTTAAAAAGATAGGGTGATAAAATACAGAATTGCCTGACCCTCTTGCCAGTAGGAAACCACTTATTTTCTGTCCTAGCAATAGCTTCTTGTCCTGTGTACAGGTTAAGCACCAGGACAGTCAAATGTTGTGGCACACCCATTTTTTCAATGACCCATAGGTTGTTTTTTTTGTGTGTGATTTTTACAGTCAAATCTTTTGGTACAATTTATAAAGCACAAGCTGATTTTCCTTTGCAATTTTTTGGTACATTCTATTATTCAATGTTTGGTCTTTAGTGCCTCTTCCTTCCTAACCCCAGCTTGGACATCGGACATTTCTAGAACCATATATAATGGGAGTCTTTGTAGTATAATTTTGAACATCACTTTGCTTGCATGGGAAATTAATACAGAGGTCTCCTAATTGATGCAATTCCTAGTATACCCCTCCTTGAAAACTGGTATGTATACTGGGCATTTTCAGATTGTGAGCCATTTTCTTGCCTTACATATTGGTTGATAGATTTCAGTTACAGCTAAAATAAATTCTATCTCTCTATCTTGGAAAAGCTCTATTGGTATGTCATCTGTTCATGGTAACTTATTTCCACTTCACTCTTCAAAATTAGAGATTAATCTTTATATGGTTCTTCGGCATATGAATCTGCCAATTATCCCTTCCTTCCTTCGTTTATGTATGATGTATACATGCATGGATATATTTTGAAACGTACATCCCACTTTCCCAGCATTATCATACACTCCAATAAGTTTACATATCCACAACTATTAAAATGCATTTGACTGTGAAACTTCATTAAACTGTTCAGCATGATGCTATGTCAGTAAATGTACGAGACACAGACCAGAAGCAGATGGGCCAAAAGGATTGTGCCAGGACTGTGCTGGCCTCGATCACACCGGGACTGCAGCAAACACATGGGCCTGCTTCCAAAGCGGGTTGCCACCACAGTCCCAAACCTGGGTGCCAGCAGGAATGCCATTTTGTTGCTCCTTTTTGTGCCAGATTTTCTGAGTTGGAGCTCTCTCTGCATGGCTTCTGGCCGATTTTGAGACATCGATCATCTGCACACCCTGCCCCGAAGGTAGCTGGAAGCCGCTCTTTCTTGTTCATCTGTTTTAGGCCTTAATTTACAATCCTGAGGAGTAAATTTGACTGAAAATAATGAGACTCACTTCTGATTATAGATAAAACAAAACAAAAAGAAACACCAAGATCTTGGACAGAATACTGTTGATAGCTTAAAGATGCACAAGTTCTCTTATAGAAATGGCTGAAGACTTGGTGGAGGTAAGCATATGGTGCTATTGTGGAAGTAAACATGCATGGATGAACATTTGATTATGTATTAAGTTACACATCTGTTTCGTTGGTCCAGTTGTGCAATGTGGTCATTCAACAAAAGGGTGCATAACCTATCAATGCATAACATAAATAAAAATAAATAAATAAATAACTCTGCATGCAGTTCCATGGTCTGCATCCACAATGTAGCATCTCAACCCTTGCCCTTTTATCTGCATAGAAAGAGTAGCTTTATTAGTCTTCAGAAGCTTAAGAGGGAAGCAGCAGGAATAGACTTCCCTAGAAAAAGACTACTATCCACATAAGTTGTCGAATGTCATCCTTAACCTGTGCATAGCCTGAAGGGAAGCACTCTTGGCCACAGTACATGCTTGTGTGGGATAAGGAGATAAAGAATTGCTTTTTGCCTGGTCTAGGAGAGGATCTGCTCTCTTCCTAATGAAGTGGTCAATCTGCTCTGAGTTTTAGCCCAAATTATGAAGATGCTGGTTCTATCTACCAAATAGGTTCAACAGGAATAAGATGACTGAATTAAACCCTGAAGTGAAAATTAGGTTTTATTGCCCAACCCATTGATATTGGAATCACCAGCATCCACTTAGTGAAGCCCTGCAGTTTGTGTTGAGTCTGCTGCCTATAGTGTCTGTGATTTCTTTATCTCAATGCCAAAGTTTTCTAATCACTTATAGAACAGTATTCCTTAAAAAAAATTGAATATAAAACAGCAGTGACTGCCTTTTTTGGCAAATGCCCTTGAAGTACTATGGTTATGTCAGTGGGATAGGACTAGTTTCCCTCACTTCTCGATTTAGCAACCATGAAAGGACTGAATAGGAATGACAAACATCTGACATTCCAGATGTTTAGACTGACAATGTCCATCAATGCTGACCAACAAGGCTGATGGTAAGGGACTGTCAGAATAGCAATCCAGAATATCTAGAGGGCCAAATGCTATTGTCCAGGCCATTATCCATTATCTATAAATAAAGAAAGCACACAGACCACTTCCTCTTTAGAAGGCCAATGTACAGGAGGAAGAAGCACTTCTTCAGATTGCCTAGAGCTTCCTCATTTTGGGGTTCATATATCTAC